>NW_026513029.1:0-310000 GCF_027579735.1 Bombina bombina
TCATTAATATAATTTCAGACCTGCCTAGTTGTTTCTCCCACATAGACATGCACACATGGGAATTTAATTAAATAAATAGCAAAATTTCAGGGACCAATGGATTGCTTGCACTTCCGTTTTACCATAGACTTTATTCCAGATTGTGTACTATTCTGAGTGAGGGCCCACTTGTAATCTATGCCCATACATTTTAATATTATCATCTACATAGATTTTCCTACAGAGCACCACAATTATGGAACGACCTCCCGCACACTTTCAAACCTTCCCCAAGCCTAAAATCCTTTAAGAGGTCCCTCTCTGCATATCTCAAAACAGAATGCACCTGTCATGGTTGATTATATATTTCCTACCTTTTCTATGTTAAATTTTGCATAGATTAATATTGTTTTGTGGACCCAGAACATACTTGAAAACGAGAGAAATCTCAATGTATGTATTGGGTACTTGTAAAGTGCGGCTAATCACCCATAAGGGTCTCAAGGCGCTGCTCATTTTATCGACCTCGAAAGGATGAAAGTGGACCTCGCCGGGGATTGAACCTGCAACCCTTGGGTTGCTACAGAGCTCAGCCATAGTGCCTTAGCATGCTGAGCTATCTGCCCTGGTAAATTTTTTTATAAATAAATAAAATAAAAATACAGATATTTATGAACTTTGGATCATAACATTGGATAATAATTAAATCCCTCAACTACACACTTTTGGTTTGAATTGGGATAATTGTCTCAGACTGAATTGTTTTACTGTTTTCAGTGACCTTTTCTGAAATTTCTTTTTGAGGAGGAACTTCCAGGAGGCCCACCTGTGATTTGTCAGCAGAGCATGTTGGGAGGGTGAGACTGGATGTGTTGTGGGCAGTTCCACGTGTGTCATGGGTGGGATTCGAGCATGTCACGGATGGAAGTAACATGGGCAGGTCTAGGCATGCTGCATGCGGAGCTGGCTGGAGCTGCCACAGTGCCTGGGCAGAGTGGTGGTGGGAAGCCACTTTTGGTGATATATATTTTTTTATTGTCTAGTCAGTTTTAATAAAAGGTAAAGGAAAATGAAAGTCATTTTTTTATATATGCATCAGAAATAAATCATATTATAAAACAAAAGAAATATAAATAAATATACAAACATAAACATTTAAATTTCTATTTTTCAGGCAAAACATGCATTGTTTTACAGTACAAAAACAGATACTCCCCTTTGAAAAGCCTCCTGAGTGCTGTATTCTCATTTCCAAGAACGCCTACATGTATCCACCAAGTATCCACCAATCACTGTGCAGCATGTAGGAGGGTCAGGGTTTTACATTCCATGGAATGCACTCCAGTTTGTCTAGTGAAAAGACATGGTTTTTAGACTAAAACTTACTGGAAAAGCAGGCAAAATAAATATTGAAAGTGCATTGCAAAGTTGTTTCACTACCCACTATTAAAAAATTTGGGCTAGATTACGAGGGGATCACTATTTATCGCTCCCCGCTCATGCGTTAACTGCGCTAGAAGTGCTTTTGCACACGTCGGGTAGCGACGCGTATAACAAGTTGAAAGTAAAAGTTTTCACAAAAGCACTAAGCCGACGCATGCAAAAAGCCGAAGTTAGAATATTGTGACCTTGTTAACATATTCTCTCATACAAGTCAATGGAGCAAGAAAAGTGGGGTAAAACTAACACCCTAATTGCGTGCAAAACCAAAAGCATTCTTTCAAGTGCGCTGACAAGAAAATATTAATATGTCATATGCCAATGTTCTTTACATAGCAGAATATGTTCTATTTATTCATAAACACATATTTCTACATATATCTGATGTTTTTTGGTATAATATATATCTATACCTATATATATATATATATATATATATATACTGTATATACAGTAAGCTATGCTGTCCCCAGAATCACAGGCAGTTAACCCCAGACAGGTCTGTGTGCAAGAACCAATTACAAAACAAATTAATACAACAGACAGAGAAAGTCCAGCACTCACTTACTAGCTCTCAGCTAAGATTAAAAGCAAAAATGGAAAGATTAGTTACCGCATTTGGCCAAATGGGACAAGCCCAGGTACCACGTCAAGGTCCTTTCCAAAAACCTGGGACGCTAAAACAGCCACACAGGGGGGGCGGAGCCGGCACTGACTGGAGATGGCCGCACACTAGGTGAGCTCCGGTGACTTAGCCCGCAAAGATGCATAGTAAACCATCACTGGCCACATGAAATGCCACAAAACTTAGCCTGAATAAGTACAGCAGGAGTTGATATAAACAAGTTTGGGGGCGAGCTGCACTGGACTAACTAACCGCGCACCGGAGCAATCTACCTAGTGCGCGCAACAGGGAGGTCAGACCCAGCAACGTATAAGCAATAGCCCACAACTAGCTATCAAGTGGTGCAACACATATTACAGAGCCAGGATTACCGCAGTTGTGGGGTAAGACATAGAGCTACACGAGGTGTACAGCCTCTTTCACTCACCAGTATACACGCTGCCTAAGTTGTAGACATGTGCGGTTCATTTCGGATTTATTCGGAAATTCGGTAAATTCGGAGATTCGGATCGATTCGGATTTCCGAATTAAAATACTTCCGAATCTACCGAATTAATCCGAAATAGCTGCCGTATCTCCGAATAAATCCGAATTAGCTCGGTAAAATTCGGCATTTCCCCATAGGAAACAATGGGAGTTTCGGCTGAAAAAAAACTAACACCGCAGCCCCATTGTTTCCTATGGGGAAACACTAAGTCTGCACCTAACACCCTAACATGTACCCCGAGTCTCTAAACACCCCTAATCTAACACTTATTAACCCCTAATCTGCCGCCCCCGCTATCGCTGACACCTGCATTATTTTATTAACCCCTAATCTGCTGTCCCTAACACCGCCGACCCCTACATTATAGTTATTAACCCCTAATCTGCTCCCCCCCCAACGTCGCCGCAATCTAACTACAAGTATTAACCCCTAATCTGCCGACCCGATATCGCCGCCGCCAACATTATAGCTATTAACCCCTAATCTGCTGTCCCTAACACCGCCGACCCCTACATTATAGTTATTAACCCCTAATCTGCCCCCCCCCCCAACGTCGCCGCAATCTAACTACAAGTATTAACCCCTAATCTGCCGACCCGATATCGCCGCCGCCTACATTATAGCTATTAACCCCTAATCTGCTGTCCCTAACACCGCCGACCCCTACATTATAGTTATTGACCCCTAATCTGCCCCCCCAACGTCGCCGCAATCTAACTACAAGTATTAACCCCTAATCTGCTGACCCGATATCGCCGCCGCCTACATTATAGCTATTAACCCCTAATCTGGTGTCCCTAACACCGCCGACCCCTACATTATAGTTATTAACCCCTAATCTGCCCCCTCAACGTCGCCGCAATCTAACTACAAGTATTAACCCCTAATCTGCCGACCCGATATCGCCGCCGCCTACATTATAGCTATTAACCTCTAATCTGGTGTCCCTAACACCGCCGACCCCTACATTATAGTTATTAACCCCTAATCTGCCCCCCCCCAATGTCGCCGCAATCTAACTACAAGTATTAACCCCTAATCTGCCGACCCGATATCGCCGCCGCCTACATTATAGCTATTAACCCCTAATATGGTGTCCCTAACACCGCCGACCCCTACATTATAGTTATTAACCCCTAATCTGCCCCCCCCCCAACGTCATCGCAATCTAACTACAAGTATTAACCCCTAATCTGCCGACCGCAAATCGCCGCCACTATAATAAATGTATTAACCCCTAAACCGCCGCACTCCCGCCTCGCAAACACTATAATACATTTTATTAACCCCTAATCTGCCCTCCCTAACATCGCCGCCACCTACCTACAATTATTAACCCCTAATCTCCCGCCCCCAATGTCGCCGCTACTATAATAAGGTTATTAACCCCTAAACCTAAGTCTAACCCTAACACTAACACCCCCTAACTTAAATATAATTTAAATAAAACGAAATAAGTTTACTATAGTTAAATAAATGAATCCTATTTAAAACTAAAGACTTACCTGTAAAATAAACCCTAAGATAGCTGCAATATAACTAATAGTTACATTGTAGCTATTTTAGGATTTATTTTTATTTTACAGGCAACTTTGTATTTATTTTAACTAGGTACAATAGTTATTAAATAGTTAATAACTATTTAATAACTACCTAGCTAAAATAAATACAAATTTACCTGTAAAATAAATCCTAACCTAAGTTACAATTACACCTAACACTACACTATCATTTAATTAATTAAATAAATGAATCATATTTAAAACTAAATACTTACCTGTAAAATAAACCCTAATATAGCTGCAATATAACTAATAGTTACATTGTAGCTATTTTAGCATTTATATTTATTTTACAGGCAACTTTGTATTTATTTTAACTAGGTACAATAGCTATTAAATAGTTATTGACTAATTAATAGCTACCTAGTTAAAATAATTACAAAATTACCTGTAAAATAAATCCTAACCTAAGTTACAATTAAACCTAACACTACACTATCATTAAATAAATTAACTACAAGTACCTACAATTATCTACAATTAAATAAACTAAAGTACAAAACCCCCCCACTAAATTACAAAAAAAAACCCCACTAAATTACAAAAAATAAAAAAATATTGCAAGAATTTTAAACTAATTACACCTAATCTAAGCCCCCTAATAAAATAACAAAGCCCCCCAAAATAAAAAAATGCCCTACCCTATACTAAATTACAAAAGTTAACAGCTCTATTACCTTACCAGCCCTGAACAGGGCCCTTTGCGGGGCATGCCCCAAAGAAAACAGCTCTTTTGCCTGTAAAAAAAAACCACAATTCCCCCCCCACATTACAACCCACCACCCACATACCCCTACTCTAACCCAAACCCCCCTTAAATAAACCTAACACTACCCCCCTGAAGATCTCCCTACCTTGAGTCGTGTTCACCCAGCCGGGCCGAAGTCTTCATCCGATGGGGCAGAAGAGGACATCCAGACCGGCAGAAGTCTTCATCCAAGCGGGGCAAGAAGAGGTCTTCCATCCATCATACAAGTACCAAAATACAAACAAACACTAAGGCCTAGATTTGGAGTTCGGTGGTAGCCGTCAAAACCAGCGTTAGAGGCTCCTAACGCTGGTTTTGGCCGCCCGCTGGTATTTGGAGTCAGTGATTAAAGGGTCTAACGCTCACTTTTCAGCCGCGACTTTTCCATACCGCAGATCCCCCTACGCCATTTGCGTATCCTATCTTTTTAATGGGATCTTTCTAACGCCGGTATTTAGAGTCGTTTCTGCAGTGAGCGTTAGAGCTCTAACGACAATATTCCAGCCGCCTGAAAATAGCAGGAGTTAAGAGCTTTCTGGCTAACGCCGGTTCTTAAAGCTCTTAACTACTGTACCCTAAAGTACACTAACACCCATAAACTACCTATGTACCCCTAAACCGAGCTCCCCCCACATCACCGCCACTCGATTAAAATTTTGAACCCCTAATCTGCCGACCGCCACCTACGTTATACTTATGTACCCCTAATCTGCTGCCCCTAACCCCGCCAACCCCTGTATTATATTTATTAACCCCTAACCTGCCCCCCACAACATCGCCGCCAGCTACTTAAAATAATTAACCTCTAATCTTCCGACCGCAAAGCGCCGCCACCTACGTTATCCCTATGTACCCCTAATCTGCTACCCCTAACACCGCCGACCCCTATATTATATTTATTAACCCCTAATCTGCCCCCCTCAACGTCGCCGACACCTGCCTACACTTATTAACCCCTAATCTGCCGAGCGGACCTGAGCGCTACTATAATAAAGTTATTAACCCCTAACCCGCCTCACTAACCCTATCATAAATAGTATTAACCCCCTAATCTGCCCTCCCTAACATCGCCGACACCTAACTTCAATTATTAACCCCTAATCTGCCGACCGGAGCTCACCGCTATTCTAATAAATGTATTAACCCCTAAAGCTAAGTCTAACCCTAACACTAACACCCCCCATAACTTAAATATAATTTACATCTAAAGAAATAAATTAACTCTTATTAAATAAATGATTCCTATTTAAAGATAAATACTTACCTGTAAAATAAATCCTAATATAGCTACAATATAAATTATAATTATATTGTAGCTATTTTAGGATTAATATTTATTTTACAGGCAACTTTGTAATTATTTTAACCAGGTACAATAGCTATTAAATAGTTAAGAACTATTTAATAGCTAAAATAGTTAAAATAATAACAAATTTACCTGTAAAATAAATCCTAACCTAAGATATAATTAAACCTAACACTACCCTATCAATAAAATAATTAAATAAACTACCTACAATTACCTACAATTAACCTAACACTACACTATCAATAAATTAATTAAACACAATTGCTACAAATAAATACAATTAAATAAACTATCTAAAGTACAAAAAATAAAAAAGAACTAAGTTACGACTTCCGGTGGGCGGGATCTACGGCAGCAGAGCGCGACTAGGCCGCGCGGACCGAGGGAAAGCTAACCCGCCAGTTCTAAGCCATTGGCTGCTATTGGAGCCGGGCATAGGCGCTACAAGTCAGTTTGGAGCACCACTAAAGACCGTGTGCCGGTGCTGAGAAGCACATACTGAAAGTGGCGTACGAACATGAGTATAGTGATACTCCGCCAAGTCTGTCATTTGCTGTAAAAAGCTTCGTAGCTGAAGCAGCACTCTCTGATTGATGTTGCTGGGGAGAAACATGCTGAATACAAGCACACGTCCGGTGTTATAAAGATAAGTGTGTTTCTGCTTTTCCTGGAATATGGCTAATGTATGCAAAGTGCAAAGTTTAAAGTCTGGGTGAATAATCTAAGTTTGAGGTGTCAGTCTTTGATTACTGTTTTCCTGCTGGGGTGGAAAAAGCGTTAGAGAGGACGCTATCCTGTGTATAATAAGGTTGCTGTGGTCAAGATTAGCTGTGCTAGCAGCAAAGGAAGAGGAGCTGGTAAGGGTTAAGTGTTGCATAGAAGTCTGGTAGCATAATATGCGCAAAGTGTATGTGGAAGCATGTTTGTTCTTATGGAGAAGCCAGTGAAGCTGCACACTTTATAAGAACTCACGAATATATCCCTCTTATACCCTATTATACCCCTCCTTAAAGTTTGTTGTAATAATTTCTCACGGCACGCTGTGGGCACGGCATGAAAACACAATAACAAGCTGAACTGAGATATCGTTGCACAGAGCCCTAAAAGGTTTCAGTATTACCGCACATTCCTCAGCTTATCTAGAGGTCCCAGTGAAGAGGCATACACTTAGCTAACAGTGACTGTCTTGCTTTTTCTCCATATTTCTTTGATGCCTATCTCTTTCCTGTAAGGAATTACAGAACAGCCTGCAAAATGGCTAAGCAAGGAAAATAAAAATAAGAAGAGAGGAACACAGGAAAAGTTTATAAGAGCTGCATGTGTGACTTTCTTTAGGAACTTTTCTAACTAACGGCTAGATTTGGAGTTTGGCGGTAAAAGGGCTGTTAACGCTCCGCGGGTTTTTTTCTGGCCGCACCATAAATTTAACTCTGGTATCGAGAGTTCAAACAAATGCTGCGTTAGGCTCCAAAAAAGGAGCGTAGAGCATTTTTACCGCAAATACAACTCTCGATACCAGAGTTGCTTACGGACGCGGCCGGCCTCAAAAACGTGCTCGTGCACGATTCTCCCATAGGAAACAATGGGGCTGTTTGAGCTGAAAAAAAACCTAACACCTGCAAAAAAGCAGCGTTCAGCTCCTAACGCAGCCCCATTGTTTCCTATGGGGAAACACTTCCTACGTCTGCACCTAACACTCTAACATGTACCCCGAGTCTAAACACCCCTAGCCTTACACTTATTAACCCCTAATCTGCCGCCCCCGCTATCGCTGACCCCTGCATTACACTTTTAACCCCTAATCTGCCGCTCCGTAAACCGCCGCCACCTACGTTATCCCTATGTACCCCTAATCTGCTGCCCTAACATCGCCGACCCCTATGTTATATTTATTAACCCCTAATCTGCCCCCCACAACGTCGCCGACACCTACCTACACTTATTAACCCCTAATCTGCCGACCGGACCTGAGCGCTACTATAATAAAGTTATTAACCCCTAATCCGCCTCACTAACCCTATCATAAATAGTATTAACCCCTAATCTGCCCTCCCTAACATCGCCGACACCTACCTTCAATTATTAACCCCTAATCTGCCGACCGGAGCTCACCGCTATTCTAATAAATGTATTAACCCCTAAAGCTAAGTCTAACCCTAACACTAACACCCCCCTAAGTTAAATATAATTTTTATCTAACGAAATAAATTAACTCTTATTAAATAAATGATTCCTATTTAAAGCTAAATACTTACCTGTAAAATAAATCCTAATATAGCTACAATATAAATTACATTTATATTATAGCTATTTTAGGATTAATATTTATTTTACAGGTAACTTTGTATTTATTTTAACCAGGTACAATAGCTATTAAATAGTTAAGAACTATTTAATAGTTACCTAGTTAAAATAATTACAAATTTACCTGTAAAATAAATCCTAACCTAAGTTATAATTAAACCTAACACTACCCTATCAATAAAATAATTAAATAAACTACCTACAATTACCTACAATTAACCTAACACTACACTATCAATAAATTAATTAAACACAATTGCTACAAATAAATACAATTAAATAAACTATCTAAAGTACAAAAAATAAAAAAGAACTAAGTTACAGAAAATAAAAAAATATTTACAAACATAAGAAAAATATTACAACAATTTTAAACTAATTACACCTACTCTAAGCCCCCTAATAAAATAACAAAGACCCCCAAAATAAAAAATTCCCTACCCTATTCTAAAATACAAAAATTACAAGCTCTTTTACCTTACCAGCCCTGAACAGGGCCCTTTGCGGGGCATGCCCCAAGAATTTCAGCTCTTTTGCCTGTAAAAAAAAACATACAATACCCCCCCCCCAACAAAACAACCCACCACCCACAAACCCCAAAACAAACCCAAACCCCCCAAAAATAAACCTAACACTAAGCCCCTGATGATCTTCCTACCTTGTCTTCACCATGCCAGGTTCACCGATCCGTCCTGGCTCCAAGATCTTCATCCAACCCAAGCGGGGGTTGGCGATCCATAATCCGGTGCTCCAAAGTCTTCCTCCTATCCGGCAAGAAGAGGACATCCGGACCGGCAAACATCTTCTCCAAGCGGCATCTTCTATGTTCTTCCATCCGATGACGACCGGCTCCATCTTGAAGACCTCCAGCGCGGATCCATCCTCTTCTTCCGACGACTAGACGACGAATGACGGTTCCTTTAAGGGACGTCATCCAAGATGGCGTCCCTCGAATTCCGATTGGCTGATAGGATTCTATCAGCCAATCGGAATTAAGGTAGGAATTTTCTGATTGGCTGATGGAATCAGCCAATCAGAATCAAGTTCAATCCGATTGGCTGATCCAATCAGCCAATCAGATTGAGCTCGCATTGTATTGGCTGATCGGAACAGCCAATAGAATGCGAGCTCAATCTGATTGGCTGATTGGATCAGCCAATCGGATTGAACTTGATTCTGATTGGCTGATTCCATCAGCCAATCAGAAAATTCCTACCTTAATTCCGATTGGCTGATAGAATCCTATCAGCCAATCGGAATTCGAGGGACGCCATCTTGGATGACGTCCCTTAAAGGAACCGTCATTCGTCGTCTAGTCGTCGGAAGAAGAGGATGGATCCGCGCTGGAGGTCTTCAAGATGGAGCCGGTCGTCATCGGATGGAAGAACATAGAAGATGCCGCTTGGAGAAGATGTTTGCCGGTCCGGATGTCCTCTTCTTGCCGGATAGGAGGAAGACTTTGGAGCACCGGATTATGGATCGCCAACCCCCGCTTGGGTTGGATGAAGATCTTGGAGCCAGGACGGATCGGTGAACCTGGCATGGTGAAGACAAGGTAGGAAGATCATCAGGGGCTTAGTGTTAGGTTTATTTAAGGGGGGTTTGGGTTAGATTAGGGGTATGTGGGTGGTGGGTTGTAATGTTGGGGGGGGGGTATTGTATGTTTTCTTTTACAGGCAAAAGAGCTGAACTTCTTGGGGCATGCCCCGCAAAGGGCCCTGTTCAGGGCTGGTAAGGTAAAAGAGCTTGTAACTTTTTAAATTTAGAATAGGGTAGGGAATTTTTTATTTTGGGGGTCTTTGTTATTTTATTAGGGGGCTTAGAGTAGGTGTAATTAGTTTAAAATTGTTGTAATATTTTTCTTATGTTTGTAAATATTTTTTTATTTTCTGTAACTTAGTTCTTTTTTATTTTTTGTACTTTAGATAGTTTATTTAATTGTATTTATTTGTAGCAATTGTGTTTAATTAATTTATTGATAGTGTAGTGTTAGGTTAATTGTAGGTAATTGTAGGTAGTTTATTTAATTATTTTATTGATAGGGTAGTGTTAGGTTTAATTATATCTTAGGTTAGGATTTATTTTACAGGTAAATTTGTAATTATTTTAACTAGGTAACTATTAAATAGTTCTTAACTATTTAATAGCTATTGTACCTGGTTAAAATAAATACAAAGTTACCTGTAAAATAAATATTAATCCTAAAATAGCTATAATATAAATGTAATTTATATTGTAGCTATATTAGGATTTATTTTACAGGTAAGTATTTAGCTTTAAATAGGAATCATTTATTTAATAAGAGTTAATTTATTTCGTTAGATAAAAATTATATTTAACTTAGGGGGGTGTTAGTGTTAGGGTTAGACTTAGCTTTAGGGGTTAATACATTTATTAGAATAGCGGTGAGCTCCGGTCGGCAGATTAGGGGTTAATAATTGAAGGTAGGTGTCGGCGATGTTAGGGAGGGCAGATTAGGGGTTAATACTATTTATGATAGGGTTAGTGAGGCGGATTAGGGGTTAATAACTTTATTATAGTAGCGCTCAGGTCCGCTCGGCAGATTGGGGGTTAATAAGTGTAGGTAGGTGTCGGCGACGTTGTGGGGGGCAGATTAGGGGTTAATAAATATAACATAGGGGTCGGCGATGTTAGGGGCAGAAGATTAGGGGTACATAGGGATAACGTAGGTGGCGGCGATTTGCGGTCGGAAGATTAGGGGTTAATTATTTTAAGTAGCTTGCGGCGACGTTGTGTGGGGCAAGTTAGGGGTTAATAAATATAATATAGGGGTCGGCGGGGTTAGGGGCAGCAGATTAGGGGTACATAAGTATAACGTAGGTGGCGGTCGGCAGATTAGGGGTTAAAAATTTTAATCGAGTGGCGGCGATGTGGGGGGACCTCGGTTTAGGGGTACATAGTTAGTTTATGGGTGTTTGTGTAGTTTAGGGTACTGTTGTTAAGAGCTTTATGAACCGGCGTTAGCCAGAAAGCTCTTAACTCCTGCTTTTTTCAGGCGGCTGGAATCTTGTCGTTAGAGCTCTAACGCTCACTGCAGAAACGACTCTAAATACCAGCGTTAGAAAGATCCCATTGAAAAGATAGGCTACGCAAATGGCGTAGGGGGATCTGCGGTATGGAAAAGTCGCGGCTGTAAAGTGAGCGTTAGACCCTTTAATCACTGACTCCAAATACCAGCGGGCGGCCAAAACCAGCGTTAGGAGCCTCTAACGCTGGTTTTGACGGCTACCGCCGAACTCTAAATCTAGGCCTAAGACTGTGTAACTGACGGTGCACAGATTAAACATCAGGAAAAGCAAAAAAGGAAAAAGTCTTAATAATTGCTGGAACTTTCCTTATCAAGAAGAAGATCTTTTACAAACCGGTCATTTAAATGGCTAAATGCTCAAGCTGGGAGCACTTGATTCTAAATATATAAGTTTAAAATTATTGGTGGATCTGATAGCATTCAGTGTAAAATTGGCTATAGGCTAATCTGTTGTAGGAAGCTATACTAACTGCTCTGGATAATCAGGCTCCTGCAGCTACACTAAAGATAGAGAGCACATAGTATTGGAAAAATGTTTTCTAGTTTAAAAAGCTCTTTGCAGTAAAATTTCTTAACCAAGTGTTATATTTTGCATAGAACTGTATCTATATGTTGATGCTAATGATTAATATCTTAAATATTGTCTCATATACATTGAATGTCTGGTAAAAGAGTTAAAGATAAAGATCCTGGTCTCTAAAGAAAGGGAAGGGAAGGGGAAAATGGCAGAAAAGAGGAAGGAAAGAATTTAGAACTGCAAGAATTGTTTACATGGTTTCTTCTTTTCTCCTTTCTTTTCTATTTCTTTTTGCTAGCTGTGTATTTCTCATATAAGGGACTCATTACTTTGTAAACCTATTTCAGAGGTGTCAGTGAGCGTGTTACTCAATTGGTATATAAACTGCTATAAGGATTGTATATACTATTTTAAGATAGTCTAAATCTATGAAAAAGCCAGACTGTGCTTGATAAATATTGTTTTTTTTCCTTGAGTAGAGGCTTAGCCTTTTAGGCCTAATATTGATGGTAATTTGATTGCAATACTTGCCTATAAGGAATCAAGGGCCTAGAGTATAAAGAGCTTAAGTCAACTTATAGTCAATTTTCCTACCTGTATATAATAAGCTGTAATAATAGCTGGTGAGCAAATATTATAAGACTCCCCCTACACTACATTAGTGTGCTCACTTTTTGCTTCCTTTTTCCTTTTTTTTTTTTTTTTCTCTTCACTTTTTCACTTTCCGCCTGAGGAGCTATAAATCACTTAGCACTAACAGACACAGAGATTCACCACTTTAGTTTTACTGGTCAGAAGGTTAGCTACTGACCCACTTGTTGTTTTTTTTTTTTTTTTTTTTCTCCTTACCTCCCTTGGTGGGGGGTTTCGTTTGTCCTTCTTCTTTTCACTTTCTCAATTGTTTGTCACAAATTTTCACTTTTTTGTATCTCATCTTCACATACACAGACAAATCTCACTTAAAGGGAGTAGATTAATATAAATGGACAGATTTGTCCATAATTTAAAAGATAAATCACCAATCATGACGTCAGCAAAAATAGAGAGAGAAACAGGAATAAAAATGTTAATGATCAAACACAAGAAAGCGCAGAAAGCCTAAATGTAATACATGGTAATATAGATACACAATTACTAATAGATCAGATATCAGCTCTAATGCTTCCCCAGTTTGACAAATTAAGATTAGAACTTTCAGCTGTGTCAAACGAAGTAAAACAATTTAATCAGAGGTTAGGAGAGGCAGAAAATCGAATCTCCGATCTAGAGGATAAATTAAGCATTAAAAGCGTCTGATCGGAACAGCCAATAGAATGCGAGCTCAATCTGATTGGCTGATTGGATCAGCCAATCGGATTGAACTTGATTCTGATTGGCTGATTCCATCAGCCAATCAGAAAATTCCTACCTTAATTCCGATTGGCTGATAGAATCCTATCAGCCAATCGGAATTCGAGGGACGCCATCTTGGATGACGTCCCTTAAAGGAACCGTCATTCGTCGTCTAGTCGTCGGAAGAAGAGGATGGATCCGCGCTGGAGGTCTTCAAGATGGAGCCGGTCGTCATCGGATGGAAGAACATAGAAGATGCCGCTTGGAGAAGATGTTTGCCGGTCCGGATGTCCTCTTCTTGCCGGATAGGAGGAAGACTTTGGAGCACCGGATTATGGATCGCCAACCCCCGCTTGGGTTGGATGAAGATCTTGGAGCCAGGACGGATCGGTGAACCTGGCATGGTGAAGACAAGGTAGGAAGATCATCAGGGGCTTAGTGTTAGGTTTATTTAAGGGGGGTTTGGGTTAGATTAGGGGTATGTGGGTGGTGGGTTGTAATGTTGGGGGGGGGGGTATTGTATGTTTTCTTTTACAGGCAAAAGAGCTGAACTTCTTGGGGCATGCCCCGCAAAGGGCCCTGTTCAGGGCTGGTAAGGTAAAAGAGCTTGTAACTTTTTAAATTTAGAATAGGGTAGGGAATTTTTTATTTTGGGGGTCTTTGTTATTTTATTAGGGGGCTTAGAGTAGGTGTAATTAGTTTAAAATTGTTGTAATATTTTTCTTATGTTTGTAAATATTTTTTTATTTTCTGTAACTTAGTTCTTTTTTATTTTTTGTACTTTAGATAGTTTATTTAATTGTATTTATTTGTAGCAATTGTGTTTAATTAATTTATTGATAGTGTAGTGTTAGGTTAATTGTAGGTAATTGTAGGTAGTTTATTTAATTATTTTATTGATAGGGTAGTGTTAGGTTTAATTATATCTTAGGTTAGGATTTATTTTACAGGTAAATTTGTAATTATTTTAACTAGGTAACTATTAAATAGTTCTTAACTATTTAATAGCTATTGTACCTGGTTAAAATAAATACAAAGTTACCTGTAAAATAAATATTAATCCTAAAATAGCTATAATATAAATGTAATTTATATTGTAGCTATATTAGGATTTATTTTACAGGTAAGTATTTAGCTTTAAATAGGAATCATTTATTTAATAAGAGTTAATTTATTTCGTTAGATAAAAATTATATTTAACTTAGGGGGGTGTTAGTGTTAGGGTTAGACTTAGCTTTAGGGGTTAATACATTTATTAGAATAGCGGTGAGCTCCGGTCGGCAGATTAGGGGTTAATAATTGAAGGTAGGTGTCGGCGATGTTAGGGAGGGCAGATTAGGGGTTAATACTATTTATGATAGGGTTAGTGAGGCGGATTAGGGGTTAATAACTTTATTATAGTAGCGCTCAGGTCCGCTCGGCAGATTAGGGGTTAATAAGTGTAGGTAGGTGTCGGCGACGTTGTGGGGGGCAGATTAGGGGTTAATAAATATAACATAGGGGTCGGCGATGTTAGGGGCAGAAGATTAGGGGTACATAGGGATAACGTAGGTGGCGGCGATTTGCGGTCGGAAGATTAGGGGTTAATTATTTTAAGTAGCTTGCGGCGACGTTGTGTGGGGCAAGTTAGGGGTTAATAAATATAATATAGGGGTCGGCGGGGTTAGGGGCAGCAGATTAGGGGTACATAAGTATAACGTAGGTGGCGGTCGGCAGATTAGGGGTTAAAAATTTTAATCGAGTGGCGGCGATGTGGGGGGACCTCGGTTTAGGGGTACATAGTTAGTTTATGGGTGTTAGTGTAGTTTAGGGTACAGTAGTTAAGAGCTTTATGAACCGGCGTTAGCCAGAAAGCTCTTAACTCCTGCTTTTTTCAGGCGGCTGGAATCTTGTCGTTAGAGCTCTAACGCTCACTGCAGAAACGACTCTAAATACCAGCGTTAGAAAGATCCCATTGAAAAGATAGGCTACGCAAATGGCGTAGGGGGATCTGCGGTATGGAAAAGTCGCGGCTGTAAAGTGAGCGTTAGACCCTTTAATCACTGACTCCAAATACCAGCGGGCGGCCAAAACCAGCGTTAGGAGCCTCTAACGCTGGTTTTGACGGCTACCGCCGAACTCTAAATCTAGGCCTAAGACTGTGTAACTGACGGTGCACAGATTAAACATCAGGAAAAGCAAAAAAGGAAAAAGTCTTAATAATTGCTGGAACTTTCCTTATCAAGAAGAAGATCTTTTACAAACCGGTCATTTAAATGGCTAAATGCTCAAGCTGGGAGCACTTGATTCTAAATATATAAGTTTAAAATTATTGGTGGATCTGATAGCATTCAGTGTAAAATTGGCTATAGGCTAATCTGTTGTAGGAAGCTATACTAACTGCTCTGGATAATCAGGCTCCTGCAGCTACACTAAAGATAGAGAGCACATAGTATTGGAAAAATGTTTTCTAGTTTAAAAAGCTCTTTGCAGTAAAATTTCTTAACCAAGTGTTATATTTTGCATAGAACTGTATCTATATGTTGATGCTAATGATTAATATCTTAAATATTGTCTCATATACATTGAATGTCTGGTAAAAGAGTTAAAGATAAAGATCCTGGTCTCTAAAGAAAGGGAAGGGAAGGGGAAAATGGCAGAAAAGAGGAAGGAAAGAATTTAGAACTGCAAGAATTGTTTACATGGTTTCTTCTTTTCTCCTTTCTTTTCTATTTCTTTTTGCTAGCTGTGTATTTCTCATATAAGGGACTCATTACTTTGTAAACCTATTTCAGAGGTGTCAGTGAGCGTGTTACTCAATTGGTATATAAACTGCTATAAGGATTGTATATACTATTTTAAGATAGTCTAAATCTATGAAAAAGCCAGACTGTGCTTGATAAATATTGTTTTTTTTCCTTGAGTAGAGGCTTAGCCTTTTAGGCCTAATATTGATGGTAATTTGATTGCAATACTTGCCTATAAGGAATCAAGGGCCTAGAGTATAAAGAGCTTAAGTCAACTTATAGTCAATTTTCCTACCTGTATATAATAAGCTGTAATAATAGCTGGTGAGCAAATATTATAAGACTCCCCCTACACTACATTAGTGTGCTCACTTTTTGCTTCCTTTTTCCTTTTTTTTTTTTTTTTCTCTTCACTTTTTCACTTTCCGCCTGAGGAGCTATAAATCACTTAGCACTAACAGACACAGAGATTCACCACTTTAGTTTTACTGGTCAGAAGGTTAGCTACTGACCCACTTGTTGTTTTTTTTTTTTTTTTTTTTTTTTTTCTCCTTACCTCCCTTCTTGGGGGGTTTCGTTTGTCCTTCTTCTTTTCACTTTCTCAATTGTTTGTCACAAATTTTCACTTTTTTGTATCTCATCTTCACATACACAGACAAATCTCACTTAAAGGGAGTAGATTAATATAAATGGACAGATTTGTCCATAATTTAAAAGATAAATCACCAATCATGACGTCAGCAAAAATAGAGAGAGAAACAGGAATAAAAATGTTAATGATCAAACACAAGAAAGCGCAGAAAGCCTAAATGTAATACATGGTAATATAGATACACAATTACTAATAGATCAGATATCAGCTCTAATGCTTCCCCAGTTTGACAAATTAAGATTAGAACTTTCAGCTGTGTCAAACGAAGTAAAACAATTTAATCAGAGGTTAGGAGAGGCAGAAAATCGAATCTCCGATCTAGAGGATAAATTAAGCATTAAAAGCGTCTGATCGGAACAGCCAATAGAATGCGAGCTCAATCTGATTGGCTGATTGGATCAGCCAATCGGATTGAACTTGATTCTGATTGGCTGATTCCATCAGCCAATCAGAAAATTCCTACCTTAATTCCGATTGGCTGATAGAATCCTATCAGCCAATCGGAATTCGAGGGACGCCATCTTGGATGACGTCCCTTAAAGGAACAGTCATTCGTCGTTCAGTCGTCGGTCCGGATGGATGTTCCGCGCTGGAGGTCTTCAGGATCCTGCCGCTTCGCTCCGGATGGAAGAAGATCGAAGATGCCGCTTGGAGAAGATGTTTGCCGGTCCGGATATCCTCTTCTTGCCGGATAGGAGGAAGACTTTGGAGCCTCTTCTGGACCTCTTCAGCACCAGATTATGGATCGCCAACCCCCGCTTGGGTTGGATGAAGATGTTGGAGCCAGGACGGATCGGTGATACCTGGATGGTGAAGACAAGGTAGGAAGATCTTCAGGGGCTTAGTGTTAGGTTTATTTAAGGGGGGTTTGGGTTAGATTAGGGGTATGTGGGTGGTGGGTTGTAATGTTGGGGGGGGTATTGTATTTATTCTTTTACAGGCAAAAGAGCTGAAATTCTTGGGGCATGCCCCGCAAAGGGCCCTGTTCAGGGCTGGTAAGGTAAAAGAGCTTGTAACTTTTTTAATTTAGAATAGGGTAGGGAATTTTTTATTTTGGGGGGCTTTGTTATTTTATTAGGGGGCTTAGAGTAGGTGTAATTAGTTTAAAATTGTTGTAATATTTTTCTTATGTTTGTAAATATTTTTTTATTTTTTGTAACTTAGTTCTTTTTTATTTTTTGTACTTTAGCTAGTTTATTTAATTGTATTTATTTGTAGCAATTGTGTTTAATTAATTTATTGATAGTGTAGTGTTAGGTTAATTGTAGGTAATTGTAGGTAGTTTATTTAATTATTTTATTGATAGGGTAGTGTTAGGTTTAATTATATCTTAGGTTAGGATTTATTTTACAGGTAAATTTGTTATTATTTTAACTATTTTAGCTATTAAATAGTTCTTAACTATTTAATAGCTATTGTACCTAGTTGAAATAAATACCAAGTTGCCTGTAAAATAAATATTAATCCTAAAATAGCTATAATATAATTATAATTTATATTGTAGCTATATTAGGATTTATTTTACAGGTAAGTATTTAGCTTTAAATAGGAATAATTTATTTAATAAGAGTTAATTTATTTCGTTAGATGTAAATTATATTTAAGTTAGGGGGGTGTTAATGTTAGGGTTAGACTTAGCTTTAGGGGTTAATACATTTATTAGAATAGCGGTGAGCTCCGGTCGTCAGATTAGGGGTTAATAATTGAAGTTAGGTGTCGGCGATGTTAGGGAGGGCAGATTAGGGGGTTAATACTATTTATGATAGGGTTAGTGAGGCGGATTAGGGGTTAATAACTTTATTATAGTAGCGCTCAGGTCCGCTCGGCAGATTAGGGGTTAATAAGTGTAGGCAGGTGTCGGCGACGTTGAGGGGGGCAGATTAGGGGTTAATAAATATAATATAGGGGTCGGCGATGTTAGGGCAGCAGATTAGGGGTACATAGGGATAACGTAGGTTGCGGCGGTTTACGGAGCGGCAGATTAGGGGTTAAAAAAAATATGCAGGGGTCAGCGATAGCGGGGGCGGCAGATTAGGGGTTAATAAGTGTAAGGTTAGGGGTGTTTAGACTCGGGGTACATGTTAGAGTGTTAGGTGCAGACGTAGGAAGTGTTTCCCCATAGGAAACAATGGGGCTGCGTTAGGAGCTGAACGCTGCTTTTTTGCAGGTGTTAGGTTTTTTTTCAGCTCAAACAGCCCCATTGTTTCCTATGGGAGAATCGTGCACGAGCACGTTTTTGAGGCCGGCCGCGTCCGTAAGCAACTCTGGTATCGAGAGTTGCATTTGCGGTAAAAATGCTCTACGCTCCTTTTTTGGAGCATAACGCAGCATTTGTTTGAACTCTCGATACCAGAGTTAATTTTATGGTGCGGCCAGAAAAAAGCCCGCGGAGCGTTAACAGCCCTTTTACCGCCAAACTCCAAATCTAGGCCGCAATTACCAAAAATAATAAAATATTACAATAATTTTAAACTAATTACACCTAATCTAAGCCCCCTACTAGCTATTAATATAGCTACAATATAACTAATAGTTACATTGTAGCTATTTTAGGATTTATATTTATTTTACAGGCAACTTTGTATTTATTTTAACTAGGTACAATAGTTATTAAATAGTTAATAACTATTTAATAACTACCTAGCTAAAATAAATACAAATTTACCTGTAAAATAAATCATAACCTAAGTTACAATTACACCTAACACTGCACTATCATTAAATTAACTAGATAAATGAATCCTATATAAAACTAAAGACTTACCTGTAAAATAAACCCTAATATAGCTGCAATATAACTAATAGTTACATTGTAGCTATTTTAGCATTTATATTTATTGTACAGGCAACTTTGTATTTATTTTAACTAGGTTCAATAGCTATTAAATAGATATTGACTATTTAATAGCTACCTAGGTAAAATAATTACAAAATTACCTGTAAAATAAATCCTAACCTAAGTTACAATTAAACCTAACACTACACTATCATTAAATAAATTAACTACAAGTACCTACAATTAAATACAATTAAATAAACTAAAGTACAAACCCCCCCCCCCACTAAATTACAAAAAATAAAAAAATATTACAAGAATTTTAAACTAATTACACCTAATCTAAGCCCCCTAATAAAATAACAAAGCCCCCCAAAATAAAAAAAAATGCCCTACCCTATACTAAATTACAAAAGTTAACAGCTCTATTACCTTACCAGCCCTTAAAAGGGCCTTTTGCTGGGGCATGCCCCAAAGAAAACAGCTCTTTTGCCTGTAAAAAAAAACACAATACCCCCCCACATTACAACCCAACACCCACATACCCCTACTCTAACCCAAACCCCCCTTAAATAAACCTAACACTACCCCCCTGAAGATCTCCCTACCTTGAGTCGTGTTCACCAAGCCGGGCCGAAGTCTTCATCCGATGGGGCAGAAGAGGACATCCAGACCGGCAGAAGTCTTCATCCAAGCGGGGCAAGAAGAGGTCTTCCATCCATCAGAAAAGTACAAAAAAACAAACAAACACTAAATTACCAAAAATAATAAAATGTTACAATAATTTTAAACTAATTACACCTAATCTAAGCCCCCTACTAGCTATTAATATAGCTACAATATAACTAATAGTTACATTGTAGCTATTTTAGGATTTATATTTATTTTACAGGCAACTTTGTATTTATTTTAACTAGGTACAATAGCTATTAAATAGTTAAGAACTATTTAATAACTACCTAGCTAAAATAAATACAAATTTACCTGTAAAATAAATCCTAACCTAAGTTACAATTACACCTAACACTACACTGTCATTAAATTAACTAAATAAATGAATCCTATATAAAACTAAAGACTTACCTGTAAAATAAACCCTAATATAGCTACAATATAACTAATAGTTACATTGTAGCTATTTTAGCATTTATATTTATTTTACAGGCAACTTTGTATTTATTTTAACTAGGTACAATAGCTATTAAATAGATATTTACTGTTTATTAGCTACCTAGTTAAAATAATTACAAAATTACCTGTAAAATAAATCCTAACCTAAGTTACAATTAAACCTAACACTACACTATCATTAAATAAATTAACTACAAGTACCTACAATTAAATACAATGAAATAAACTAAACTAAAGTACAAAAAAACAAACACTAAATTACAAAAAATAAAAAAAATTACAAGAATTTTAAACTAATTACACCTAATCTAAGCCCCCTAATAAAATAACAAAGCCCCCCAAAATAAAAAAATGCCCTACCCTATACTAAATTACAAACGTAATCAGCTCTATTACCTTACCAGCCCTTAAAAGGGCCTTTTGCGAGGGCATGCCCCAAAGAAAACAGCTCTTTTGCCTGTAAAAAAAAACACAATACCCCCCCCCACATTACAACCCACCACCCACATACCCCTACTCTAACCCAAACCCCCCTTAAATAAACCTAACACTACCCCCCTGAAGATCTCCCTACCGTGTCTTCACACAGCGGGCCGAAGTCTTCATCCGATCGGGCATAAGAGGACATCCAGACCGGCAGAAGTCTTCATCCAAGCGGGGCAAGAAGAGGTCTTCCATCCATCAGAAGTCTTGATCCAGGAGGCATCTTCTCTGTTCATCCATCCGGAGCGGAGCGGCAGCATCCTGAAGACATCCCACGCAGAGCATCCTCTTCTTTCTTGATCCGACGACTAAGTGACTGTACCTTTAAGTGATGTCATCCAAGATGGCGTCCCTTGAATTCCGATTGGCTAATAGGATTCTATCTATGTTCCGATCAGCCAATAGAATGCGAGGTCAATCTGATTGGCTGATTGGATCAGCCAATCGGATTGAACTTGAATCTGATTGGCTGATTGAATCAGCCAATCAGATTTTTCCTACCTTAATTCCGATTGGCTGATAGAATCCTATCAGCCAATCGGAATTCAAGGGACGCCATCTTGGATGACGTCACTTAAAGGTACAGTCACTTAGTCATCGGATCAAGAAAGAAGAGGATGCTCTGCGTGGGATGTCTTCAGGATGCTGCCGCTCCGCTCCGGATGGATGAACAGAGAAGATGCCGCCTGGATCAAGACTTCTGATGGATGGAAGACCTCTTCTTGCCCCGCTTGGATGAAGACTTCTGCCGGTCTTTATGTCCTCTTCTGCCCGATCGAATGATGACTTCGGCCCGCTGGGTGAAGACACGGTAGGGAGATCTTCAGGGGGGTAGTGTTAGGTTTATTTAAGGGGGGTTTGGGTTAGAGTAGGGGTATGTGGGTGGTGGGTTGTAATGTGGGGGGGGGTATTGTGTTTTTTTTTACAGGCAAAAGAGCTGTTTTCTATGGGGCATGCCCCCGCAAAAGTCCCTTTTAAGGGCTGGTAAGGTAATAGAGCTGATTACTTTTGTAATTTAGTATAGGGTAGGGCATTTTTTTATTTTGGGGGGCTTTGTTATTTTATTAGGGGGCTTAGATTAGGTGTAATTAGTTTAAAATTCTTGTAATTTTTTTATTTTTTGTAATTTAGTGTTTTTTTTTTGTACTTTAGTTTAGTTTATTTCATTGTATTTAATTGTAGGTACTTGTAGTTAATTTATTTAATGATAGTGTAGTGTTAGGTTTAATTGTAACTAAGGTTAGGATTTATTTTACAGGTAATTTTGTAATTATTTTAACTAGGTAGCTATTAAACAGTAAATATCTATTTAATAGCTATTGTACCTAGTTAAAATAAATACAAAGTTGCCTGTAAAATAAATATAAATGCTAAAATAGCTACAATGTAACTATTAGTTATATTGTGGCTATATTAGGGTTTATTTTACAGGTAAGTCTTTAGTTTTATATAGGATTCATTTATTTAGTTAATTTAATGACAGTGTAGTGTTAGGTGTAATTGTAACTTAGGTTAGGATTTATTTTACAGGTAAATTTGTATTTATTTTAGCTAGGTAGTTATTAAATAGTTCTTAACTATTTAATAGCTATTGTACCTAGTTAAAATAAATACAAAGTTGCCTGTAAAATAAATATAAATCCTAAAATAGCTACAATGTAACTATTAGTTATATTGTAGCTATATTAATAGCTAGTAGGGGGCTTAGATTAGGTGTAATTAGTTTAAAATTATTGTAATATTTTATTATTTTTGGTAATTTAGTGTTTGTTTGTTTTTTTGTACTTTTCTGATGGATGGAAGACCTCTTCTTGCCCCGCTTGGATGAAGACTTCTGCCGGTCTGGATGTCCTCTTCTGCCCCATCGGATGAAGACTTCGGCCCGGCTTGGTGAACACGACTCAAGGTAGGGAGATCTTCAGGGGGGTAGTGTTAGGTTTATTTAAGGGGGGTTTGGGTTAGAGTAGGGGTATGTGGGTGTTGGGTTGTAATGTGGGGGGGTATTGTGTTTTTTTTTTACAGGCAAAAGAGCTGTTTTCTTTGGGGCATGACCCCGCAAAAGGCCCTTTTAAGGGCTGGTAAGGTAATAGAGCTGTTAACTTTTGTAATTTAGTATAGGGTAGGGCATTTTTTTTTTATTTTGGGGGGCTTTGTTATTTTATTAGGGGGCTTAGATTAGGTGTAATTAGTTTAAAATTCTTGTAATATTTTTTTATTTTTTGTAATTTAGTGTTTGTTTTTTTTTGTAATTTAGTGGGGGGGTTTTGTACTTTAGTTTATTTAATTGTAGATAATTGTAGGTACTTGTAGTTAATTTATTTAATGATAGTGTAGTGTTAGGTTTAATTGTAACTTAGGTTAGGATTTATTTTACAGGTAATTTTGTAATTATTTTAACTAGGTAGCTATTAATTAGTCAATAACTATTTAATAGCTATTGTACCTAGTTAAAATAAATACAAAGTTGCCTGTAAAATAAATATAAATGCTAAAATAGCTACAATGTAACTATTAGTTATATTGCAGCTATATTAGGGTTTATTTTACAGGTAAGTATTTAGTTTTAAATATGATTCATTTATTTAATTAATTTAATGATAGTGTAGTGTTAGGTGTAATTGTAACTTAGGTTAGGATTTATTTTACAGGTAAATTTGTATTTATTTTAGCTAGGTAGTTATTAAATAGTTATTAACTATTTAATAACTATTGTACCTAGTTAAAATAAATACAAAGTTGCCTGTAAAATAAAAATAAATCCTAAAATAGCTACAATGTAACTATTAGTTATATTGCAGCTATCTTAGGGTTTATTTTACAGGTAAGACTTTAGTTTTAAATAGGATTCATTTATTTAACTATAGTAAACTTATTTCGTTTTATTTAAATTATATTTAAGTTAGGGGGTGTTAGTGTTAGGGTTAGACTTAGGTTTAGGGGTTAATAACCTTATTATAGTAGCGGCGACGTTGGGGGCAGGAGATTAGGGGTTAATAATTGTAGGTAGGTGGCGGCGATGTTAGGGAGGGCAGATTAGGGGTTAATAAAATGTATTATAGTGTTTGCGAGGCAGGAGTGCGGCGGTTTAGGGGTTAATACATTTATTATAGTGGCGGCGATTTGCGGTCGGCAGATTAGGGGTTAATACTTGTAGTTAGATTGCGGTGACGTTGGGGGGGGGGGCAGATTAGGGGTTAATAACTATAATGTAGGGGTCGGCGGTGTTAGGGACACCAGATTAGGGGTTAATAGCTATAATGTAGGCGGCGATATCGGGTCGGCAGATTAGGGGTTAATACTTGTAGTTAGATTGCGGCGACGTTGGGGGGGCAGATTAGGGGTTAATAACTATAATGTAGGGGTCGGCGGTGTTAGGGACACCAGATTAGGGGTTAATAGCTATAATGTAGGCGGCGGCGATATCGGGTCGGCAGATTAGGGGTTAATACTTGTAGTTAGATTGCGGCGACGTTGGGGGGGGCAGATTAGGGGTTAATAACTATAATGTAGGGGTCGGCGGTGTTAGGGACACCAGATTAGGGGTTAATAGCTATAATGTAGGCGGCGGCGATATCGGGTCGGCAGATTAGGGGTTAATACTTGTAGTTAGATTGCGGCGACGTTGGGGGGGCAGATTAGGGGTTAATAACTATAATGTAGGGGTCGGCGGTGTTAGGGACAGCAGATTAGGGGTTAATAGCTATAATGTAGGCGGCGGCGATATCGGGTCGGCAGATTAGGGGTTAATACTTGTAGTTAGATTGCGGCGACGTTGGGGGGGGGCAGATTAGGGGTTAATAACTATAATGTAGGGGTCGGCGGTGTTAGGGACAGCAGATTAGGGGTTAATAGCTATAATGTAGGTTGCGGCGATATCCGATCGGCAGATTAGGGGTTAAATAATGTTATTATAGGGTTTGCGATGTGGGGGGGCCTCGGTTTAGTGGTTCATAGGTAGTTTATGGGTGTTAGTGACTTAGTGTACTGAAACATACCGAATTTCGGAACCGAATAGAACCGAATTCAGCCGAATCCGAATAAATCCTAAACGAATTTATTCGGATCCGAATAAATCCGAAACAAATTTATTCAAATATTGCCGAATCTGATTCGATCCGAAACGAAATTCGAAAAGTCCGAATCGATCCGAACTGAAAACTAACCGAATTTTTTAGCCGTGCACATGTCTACTAAGTTGCGGCTGCCATCTTAGAAGGATACACGCACTTTAAATAAAGGGCCTCATAGAATGCAAAGCCCTGCAGCCACGCTACCCACAGCAATCAGCACCTGAACTTGGTAAAATAGGCTCCGATCAAGAACATAAGAGCATGAATGGGCATTTTATATGAAAGCATTATGGTTTTAGCTTGCACACGCCTGAAGTTTTGAAAACAGCAACCTGCATTTACAGAACCGCTACTCTATCAGCACGTTAGCAGATAAGCAGGTGCATTAGATGACGATAAAGTTATCATAAACAAGGGCAATCACATTTTCTTGCTGTGTATTTGGCAGTCATAAGCCCTGATTTATTAACCTTCTGAGTCTCATCTGCATTTGGAGCTGTTGTTGTTGTAGGGACATACATCTAAGGTGTAACACTTAATTCTAAGCAATTTATAGAGAATTTTTATGCACTCTGGGCTTGGTAGCCCTTGAAAAATCAGCAAGTTATTCAGGAAAAAAAAGTTTAAAAGACTACAACAACATACCATATTTAAGTGAATCTTGGCAAAATGTCTCCGAGAAAAAACACACTGAAAGGAAAGCAAAACAAAGGTGGAGGACAAGGGAACCCTTCAATGGATACCTATTTCAAAGCTGCAAGTCAGCTTACTCCAAAAGACACATTCACTGCCGCTAATACACAACCACAATCAGCCAGCTCATCAGAGTCAGGATCTGAGGAGGATGACACTATCCTTTCTGTATCACAGTCTATGCTAGCGTCTATCCCATCAAAACAGGACTTTACAGCTCTTATTACCCAAGTAAAACAATGTATAAAAGACGAAATTTCAGATTTAAAGAGAGATATTGTGGAGATTGGGAATAGAGTAAACAGAATTGAAGACAACATTCAAGAGCATGATTCCTGCCTAACAAAAGTGAACAATCAGATGGAGCACCAGGACCAAACAATTCGTCAGTTAGAGAATCGGTCCAGAAGACAAAATATCAGGATATGAGGCATACCAGAAGATATAGAGGCATCAGTCCTGCCTGAATACCTGCAGTCTCTATTTTCACAACTTAGAGATCCAACAGACAACACGGCAGTGGATATGGACAGAGCACACCGGGCTTTAAGGCCTAAACCCCCGGAAAATGCTCCCCCTAGGGATGTGATTGTGAGAATAACTAATTACCAGTTGAAGGAGCAAATCATGTCTGCGGCAAGGGAAAAGAGGCCTATACAGAAAGATGGCATCAATATTCAGTTTTATGCTGATCTATCAACCAGAACCCTAACCAGACGAAAAGAACTAGCACCACTTACAAAACACCTACAGGCTAGAAATATCAACTACAGATGGGGTCACCCATTCCAGTTGATAATTATATGGAAGAACAGAAGGGCGACTTGCTCCTCACCTGAGGAGATAGAAGATTGCTGCAGAAAGTTGGAGATTCCGCCTCCACCAACGGACACTGTTGAAAGACAGGAAGCTGCACATTCACAAAGCTCCAGAGCCTCTCCTCTATCGCAACGCAAAGAGTGGCAAACTGTCCAGCACAAAAGAATGAAAACTCCTTCATCATCAGATTCCAGAGCCCAAGTGGGCTGAGGAAGGCCATTACTTAGTATCCTTTGTAAGAATTATGCACCCAGAAGTGTGTAGTGCAGACTGAATAGTGTTAGAGACAAATATGGACAAGGCATCAGGTCAAATTTGAATACCATAGTATTGTTTATGTAATTTGTGGGCTATTTGATTCCACCTTGAGATCCTTTAGTCATTTCCCTTAGGTTGTATAAGGTAAATGTTAAAAATGTTTATAGTGTTTATATTGTTCATGTTATTAGTTTGTTTTTAGGGGCTTCCTTGCAGAGATATCTCATTATGATGGTGTGTATTACATCGAAGTGTGCAGAACATGACCATCAAAGGTAATAAGATGAAAGATACTTGTATTAAATTTGTTTCGCAAAATGTGAAAGGTTTGAATGTCCCTCATAAAAGATCATTAGCCCTAAGGGATATAGGACATAAAGGGGGAGAGATAGTCGGAATACAAGAAACCCATTTCAAAAGGGGATCCATTCCAAAGTACATGCACAACGGTTTTTCCCAGCACTATCATAGCGCACATAACACAAAAAAGATTAACGGCGTAAGCATCCTCATACACAACACAATACCATTTAAATTGATACAACAGAAAAAAGACACAGAAGGCAGATTCCTAGCCATTAGTGGCATGCTTTATAACAAACCAGTAACACTGGTGAATATATACGCCCCTAATCACAGACAAGCAATTTTCTTTAAAGCCATTATACCCCTCCTTCAAGATGTACAACTAGGCCAACTCATAGTGTTGGGAGACTTCAATTTACCAATTGACCCCAAGTTAGATAGCTCAAACCCTAATTTACGGGTGGCGAAACTCACACTGAAGATGTTGTGGAGTTTTTTAAGGGTTTTTGGTCTCCATAACCCTTGGAGAATTTCAAACCCGGAACGTAGGGACTATTCCTTTTTCTCAAACCCGAATAAAACATATTCGAGAATTGATTATATTCTGCTAGATCACTTAACGTTAGTGCAAGCAACATCATCATATATATCACATACTGCCTGGTCGGATCACTCCATGGTAGGATGCTCCATCCTATGGCCCTCAGCCCCAGTAAGAGATTTTACATGGAGACTTGACGAAACTCTATTGCTAGATCCAACAACTTGCAAGACTTTAGGGGAGGACATACAGGAATTTTTTAAATTCAATGCCAGTGGGGAGGTCACGCCAGCTACAGTTTGGGAAGCTCATAAGTCCTACATAAGGGGAACATTAATCAAACTTAAAGCTCATGAGAAAAAACAAAAGAGGGAGGAATACAAACATATAGCAAAGGAGATTGAACACCTAGACTATGTCCATAAACTCCACCCACAAGATGAAAGGGTTCTCCAACAACTGAAATGTTATAGATCCAAAATGAAGTCACATCTACATATAGAGGCACAGTCGATCGCATTTAAACTTAAGCAAAAATTTTATTATGAAGCCAACAAACCGGGGTGACAGCTTGCCAGATCGCTCAAATCTAAACGGGCAAAAACGTATAGTCACTCAATAAACACTTCCACAGGGGAGAAAGTAGAAGACACCAAACAAATTGCAGAAACCTTCAAAAAGTATTATCATACATTATATAATCTTTTCCCTAATAGATCTGTTTCAGAACATGAGGTTAAATGTACGAATTATCTAGATACAGTTCAAGTTCCGGAAGTTTCTGAAAAGGACAGTAAGATGTTACAAGACCCTATAACTCAGAAAGAGATCACGGAAGCTATTCTATCACTAAGACCTGAAAGGGCACCTGGACCAGATGGGTTTTCTGGGTCTTATTATAAATCATTCTCACAGATACTAACACCCCATTTACTGAACACTTTTAACCAAATAGATAGTGGAGGCATACTACCAGACACTATGCTACAAGCCTTCATCACAGTTCTCCCTAAGCCAGGTAAGAAACCAGACACACCAGCCAACTACCGCCCGATATAATTATTGAACATAGACTTGAAAATCTTTGCCAAGGTGTTGGCGTCCAGACTTAACAAAATATTGTTAAATTGTTAAATATTCTAGAATATATAAATAATAATAAACTCCCATCAATATTACTATCAACGGATGCTGAAAAAGCGTTCGATAGACTTGATTGGACCTTTCTTGAGTCAACACTCAACAAATTTAAATTCCCCCTCCCCTTTATAAACAAAATAATGGCCTTATATTCATTTCCCACTGCCCAAATTAGAATAAATGGTACGCTCTCAGAACAATTTGAATTACGCAATGGCACTCGCCAGGGCTGCCCACTCTCCCCACTACTGTTCATTCTATCCCTAGAAATATTAGCGAATAAAATTCGGTCAAATGATAATATAAAAGGCATAATCATTAAAAACAGAGAATGCAAATTGTCTATGTTTGCGGACGATGTCTTGATGTCCTTATCTGACCCCCTACAGTCTCTCTCCGCGGTGCAGTTAGAGCTACTGGAGTATGGAGGAGTTTCAAACTTCTTAGTAAACAAAAACAAATCAGAAGTTCTTCCCCTAAACATAACTCCCACTGAAATAGCTCACTTTCAGAGAAACAGCCCATACACGTTCCAGCAGAAACACATTAAATATTTGGGAATCTATCTGTTAAATAATTTAGATTCAATACAAACTTTTAATTATTCCAAGCTACTGAAGGACATATCCAATCAGGCATCCTCCTGGCTGTCAAAAAATATTTCCTGGATAGGGAGAGTAAACACAGTTAAAATGGTTTTACTTCCAAAGATTCTGTATATTTTACAGACGCTGCCACTCCCCAGTACTCAAACATACTTACAGAAAATGCAAGGAGTGATACATAACTTTATTTGGAAGAGGAGACCCGACCGAGTAAATAAATTATCATTATATGCGCACAGAGACATGAGGGGATTGGGAGTTCCTCACATAACACTGTATAAACAGGCTATCTCAATGCAAAGAATAGTGGAATGGAGTAGACATAACTTGGATGAGCCAAAACATTGGATCCACATCGAACACGACATATCAGGCATCCCACAACTCGGGGGGACTTGTTGGCTACCTAAATTATTAAATAAATCACAGGCAAAGGTCACATCAACAACTTTGAACACTCTCTTAGATTGGAAGCATATTAGGGATAGTTATAAAGACATTTCTAACAGTTATTCTCCTTTGTCACCAATTCTGGCAAATCCTGAATTTATTGAAGGGCAGGGACACTATTCAGGTAGTGATAACAGCCTGGGGAGTTTTGTCCCTGTCACATTGATAACCAGACTAGGAAAAATGTTGCCGAGAACTGAGTTGGCAGAGGTGGGACATGGGTATTTTCAAAAATGGCTAAGGTTCCACCAAGCGAGCCATTACATAATGACACATAGAGACAGGGCTAATTTGCTGAGGCCACTTACACCCTTCGAGCAGATGTGCATCTCCAAACATCCACAGAGGGGGATTATATCTATAATATACAAATTATTACTTAAGGCCTCTGCCCCTAAACCCCATAATTATGTAAAAGGATGGGAGAGGGAATTATTAGGTCTACAAGGAACGAAGACTTGGAATGAGATTTTTCACAGTATAGCCCACTCAGCCCATACCACAAATGCCTTAGAAACAAATTATAAATTACTATTTCGATGGTACTTAACTCCAAACAGACTGAAATACCTATTCCCATCAGCTAATGAGAAATGTTGGAGATGTAAACAAGAAGTAGGTAACATGGGACACATTTGGTGGTCATGTGAGAGGATTAAACCATTCTGGATGAAAATAATTAATGAAATAAATAAAGCCCTATCTTGTAATATTACCTTTGGCCCACTGACTTGCCTGTTCAATATGTTAAGGGAGGTCAAATGCACCACTAGGCGGAGCATTGGGTACATTATGTTAAATTCAGCCAAGCAACTCATTGCTTCCATGTGGAGAACAGACAAAACTCCTACGATCGGGGCATGGAGGGAGAAGGTGAGAAACGCCCTTATGCTAGAGCGATACTTCTACTTTAAAACTAATAGGATGTCAATTTATTATGATATGATGTTTTACTGGGAATCATATGCAGGAATCTAACTGGGATACGGATTGACACTATTGTTTATATTGTTTATATAAGTATTTTCAAGCACGGTTGGATGTTTTTTACATCATAACTCTTAAATCTACCAGACATATTAGGATCTGCAGGAAGCTGTTTTTTGTCCTTGTTTTCTTATTTTTCTTTGTTCTTTTGTTTCTGTTCTCAATTCTGTTTCCTGTTTTTTGTTATTATGGTTATTTTTGAGGTACTAGTTAATGTTACAGTGGGTGTTTCGCAATTCGTCTCATTCTTCAACCACAAGGGGAAGTGGAAGTGGAAGAAGGACATTATAATGCTCGGCATAACGGAGTAAACTGTGATAGTTATGATCTAAATTGAGTTTCAATAGTAAATTCACCCTGCTAGAGTATAAGATCATATTGTCTGTCAGATTTTGGTCTGTGGTTTTCTATGTGTAAATTGTTGAAACATGCTGATTGTAACTTGTGAAATTCCTAATAAAGAAATAATATTTAAAAAACAAACAAAAAAAAAACAGCCACACAATGCAAACTCTCAATCCAAACAAACTTGGAACAAGTGAAGGGTGCACAGGCTTATGTAATCACCCCAGACATATACAAAACACGGAAGGGGACTGCACTCTCAGACCGAACCGGGTACACATCTTATGACCCTGCAACATGCTCAGCCCTGGGTGCTTATTGGCACTCACAGGAAGCTGTGCTGTCCCCAGAGTCACAGGCAGTTAACCCCAGACAGGTCTGGGTGCAAGAACCATAGGGAAAATTACTAAACCAATTAATACAACACAGAGAGAAAGTCCAGCACTCACTTACAAGCTATTAGTTAAGATTAAAAGCAAAAATGTAAACGTTAGTTACCGCATTTGGCCAAATTGGACAAGCCCAGGTACAACGTCAAGGTCCTTTCCAAAAACCTGGGACCCTAAAACAGCCACACAATGCAAGCTCTCATATATATATTTTTATAGGTATAGATATATAAAGGAATATCTATTAAAAAGACATAGAACAAGGGGCGGAGCCTAGCAGTGCTCTAAGATGGATGCACTGTTGTAGAGCTCCGTGATCAGAGCAAGCCTAAAGGCATACCATCTCCCCTACAAGTGAGGAAATAACCCCAAAAAAGAGGATGAGGAAGACCCTAAGTACTGGGGACATGTTTTAAATTTTATAAAGACCAGAGAAGACATGCTTTAGCCCACAGGAGAAACAGAAGGGAGGAGACCCGGTAACAAGGGAGAGTGGGGCCCAGGAAACTACATTGACTGTGCATCATTGGTGATCGTGGCAAACAGCAGAGAGACTGAACAAAACAAGGTGAACTACCTTATATACTGGACCGGAGACCTGTTCCATGTGGTGCACAGTGAGTACCTTAGAGGGAGCCTGTATTAATGAGACAGCCAAAATTACACCCTCAGAACGATTGTTGACACATGAGGACAATGAACATGATCATGAAATGGTTAGATATTTAAGACATCATGATAAAGCACCAGGGTGTTCATCAATGCAATAATATCTTTACTCTGATATACCCTATTTGTTGCGGTGGATGCTTTATGAAGTGAAAGTGAAACTAATTTCTCCCACATGGATGATACTGCATGAAACACTAGTTAGAAATAGAGAGATACTGACATCTTGTGGAGGTTAGTGGAATAGCACCTTAAATGAGATAGTTAATATTTATAAGGTCTGGAAATTTTTCTTGGGACTTTTAATAAAAAATCTATACAGTTTCTCTGCTGGGATCTACTACAACACTAGCTTGACCAGCAACAACACTCACAATAATGTCTTTCAAAAAACCTCCCAAAGCTGACAAAGGGAATAAATCCTCTGCCATGAATCAATATTTTAAAGTTAAGGGGGACAAACCTGCAGAACCTTCAGTTCAAGGGGAAACAGAAGATGAAGACATTACCACACAACCACAATCTTCCTCCTCTAACTCCCAGCCACTTACTAGGGAAGATTTTGACCTTCTAGTATCCAAACAAGATATGTCTAAAAGTTTTAATAAATTATGGGATAAAATTGACAACATGCACAAATCAGTTTCTGCGAGCCTGGCAGATATAAAGCAGGATATATCAGACTTGGGCTCCAGAGTGGATGCACTTGAGGAATCCAAAGATACACTAATGGACGATGTTGAAACCACAGTGCATCAAGTATCCCAACAAAACCAAACTATCTCTGATCTCCTGGACAAACTAGAGGACATGGAGAATAGGAGTAGAAGGTGTAATGTTAGAATAAAAGGAATCCCGGAGGAAATTAACACAGAAGAATTACCAGAATATCTTCAACAATTATTTACTACACTAGCAAAAGTCCCGCCTGATACAGAAGTAGCTCTTGAAAGGGCTCATAGAGCACTGAAACCTAGACCTAAACCGGGCGCTCCACCACGGGATGTCATAGTAGCATTCTTGAGATTCCCGGAAAAAGAAAAAGTCTTCAAAGCAGCTATGCAACAGTCAACAATCAAGTTTCAAGGAAATGTCTTACAGCTGTACCAAGACCTGAGTGTCAGAACTCTACAGAGAAGAAATGCTCTGCGTCCACTTACATCAGTGCTGCGTAAACAGCAAATCAGATACAGATGGGGGCATCCGTTTGCTCTTATTATAAACAGGGACAATGTCACCTTCACAGTAAAAGAACCAGGGGACATTCCAGATATATGCGAAGCAATGGGCTTGGAGGCCCCAGAAATATCGGCATCACCTGGTAACGAAGGCGCTAGTTCCTCTGCATCCCCTCGGGGAAAATCACAGAGGCCTCGGTGGACTAAGGTTCATAAGAAACCAACTAAGGGCAAATGATGGACGCTGGTTCATGATACGTTTCAACTTCTTTACCCCACAAGAGGGGTACATGGAACACCCACATGATATTGAGACCAGGAAGCTCCCAATAAGCTAGCCTTCACCATTGAGGGTCACTAGGGATAACTGAATGGACCCTACGGGGGGCTGAGACTTATTAGCTACTCAATTATTTTCCTGACCTCTCTTGCACATAGCCAGAAGCTGGAAACTTTTACTTTCTGTATGGAATTATTTGTGCTGGAGGGCAAGAAGGATATATGAGAGACTGATTTACCTGGGGGTTGGTCCTGTTGGCCCTGCCTAGGTTTGAGACCATATAAGGTCCAGTTTTTTGTTAGAGATGTTGTTAAGACTTAAATTTTAAAAGTTCATACATCATGGAAATGTTTAGCAAGTTATAAAACTGTAGTTGATAGGTTATTCACTATAAAGTTAAGAGTTCCTGACTTAACTAATGATTCCAGCTTTATCGTTTGATGAAGTTGATAGATGTTAACAATAAGCCTCTTTACAGATTTATATTGTTGAGTTTTGGCTAAGGGGGATTTAAAAGACTATAGGGGGGAGATGAGTACCTCTGAACCTTCCCAATTCTATTCTACTCAAATGTATTCATTTATTGTTATTTTGTTTATTGTTATTTCTTTCATCTATAATACTAATTTTTCTCTTTCTTTACATCCAGATGCTATTATTATTAGCCATGTTTCCTCCTTAGTGAGTTTTTTTTTTACTCTCTATCGTGAGAGAGCCCTCCTCCCTTGGCCACCAGACCATCATCTTTCTACATCAAGGTAAGACACATATTGACACACAGGATATTGGGATGTCTAATATAAATAATGAAAATAAGAGTATCAATACCTGTAAGAATATTACTCAATTTAACATCACATGCAAAGCTTCCCTAGAACACATCTATGATGTCACCTAATATTGTCTTAATATCTCACAACGTGAGAGGTCTAAACACCGATATAAAACGTAGGAAAGCTTTAACTCAATACTGTCAACTAGGAGCAAATGTTATCTTTTTACAAGAAACACACTTTGAAAGGAGTCACATACCTAAATACTGGTCCCGACAATTCCCCATACATTTCCATGCTTCTACAACTAGCAAGAAAAGAGGGGTATCAATTCTAATTCATTCCTCGCTAAATTTTATAGTAGATGATAAACTGATTGACCCAGAGGGTAGATTCTTAATAATTAGAGGGCGGATGCAGGGAATGGAGGTTATTTTCTGTAATATTTATGCCCCAAATGAAAAACAAGAACGTTTTTTTTCACACATATCAGGCTTATTGACTAACTGGAGCCACATCAGACTAATTATGGCAGGAGACTTTAATGTCTCTCTGCAGATCCAGACAACAGCTACCAACTCAGGTCTCACCCATTCTCAGATTAGAAATAATACTAAAGTTAAAAAGATTTTGGCCACATTAGAGGGGCACAATATACTAGACACATGGAGACTATTATATGGGAATACAGTAGATCATACATTTTACTCGGCAGCACATAACAAATATTTTAAACTGGATTATATATTTTTAAGTCAAGTCTTACTCCCAAATTTAGTGTCCTCCTCAATAAGCCCCTGTGTCTGGTCAGACCACTCAGTGATATCGATGAGGTTGAGGAACCTCAATACATCTCAGGGACAGAAAAGTTGGACTTACGACCCTTCTCTCCTTAACGACCCTAAGCATAAAGAAAATATTTTTCGAGCTCTGCTAGAATACTGGCAAATTAACGTAGATTCCGCCACTAACCCAGTTATGCCTTGGGCGACTCATAAACCATTCATGAGAGGTCTATTAATCAAATTAAAATCTCATATTAACACCAAAAAAAGAGATACTTTCCATAAACTACAGAATGAGATACAACAATTGGAAAAAAATCACAAAGAGACAGGGTCCACTGCTACTTTGAAAACCTTAACACAAAAACGTCAATCCTTAGACTTGATCCTACAAAAAAGAATCTATCTGGGCTAGCCAAAGACTTAGAGCTAATTACTTTATTTATGCCAACAAGCCGGACAGGTTTTTGGCAAATAAGATCAGAGATAAGATTAAAGACATATCAATTCCAACTTTACGCACCCCAAAGGGGGAACTTACTTCTAACCCTGAAGAAATAGTGGCTACCTTCTCCGATTTTTATAGCACCCTATATGATGGGAAAAAGGTCTCAAATACACCAAAAACATCAACCCTTCTCCATAAATTCATAACAGAGGCCAAATTATCAAAAATATCAAAAGAAGATCTAGATACTTTAAATGCTAAGATAGAGGTGCAAGAAGTCTTGGCTGTAATTAAAGAACTAAAAAGAGGTAAGGCGGCGGGTCCGGATGGGCTCCCAGGAGAATATTATAAACTTTTTAATACAACTTTAGCCCCACATTTAACTAAATTTTGTAATGATATATTGCAGGGCAATGAGATTCCCACAGAACTTCTCCATGCAAAGATAGTGGTAATTCCTAAACCAGGAAAAGATAAGACCTTATGTAAAAACTATCGCCCCAATCTCATTGATAAATCAAGACATCAAAATATTTACTAAAATCCTAGCCAATAGGTTAAAACATATTCTACCTGGGTTGGTTCATCCGGACCAAGTCGGCTTTGTGAAAAACCGAGAGGCACCAGATAACATAAGACGTATGATTTCTCTAATAGATTATTTGGATTATACGGGCACGCCTTCTCTGCTGCTATCACTGGACGCAGAGAAGGCGTTCGACAGAGTAGATTGGAGGTACATGTGGACAGTGTTGCAGACAATGGGGTTTACGGGCAATTTTGTGACAGCTCTTCGGAAGATATATTCCACGCCATTAGCCTGGGTTAGGGCGATGGGCCATCAATCTCGGGGCTTCCCCGTCCTGAATGGAACTAGACAGGGATGTCCGCTCTCGCCATTATTATTTGCTTTATGCATGGAACCCCTAGCCCAACAAATAAGGCAATCCCCGGATGTTACGGGTGTATCTATTGGAGGAGAAGAATATAAATTAGCTCTCTTTGCAGACGATGTAATACTTTCCCTAACAAAACCTATGATATCCCTGCCAAATTTATATTTGATCCTTTCCCAATTCTCTTTAATCTCGGGCTACAAAGTTAACGTTGACAAATGTGAGGCCATGACTATTAAAATGCCAAAACACACCCAAAAACTCCTAGAACTGAATTATGATTTCAATTGGGTTAAAAAATATATAACATACTTGGGAATTAAAATAACAAAGCATTCCTCGGAATTATATAGGGTTAATTATATACCAATTCTCAGAAATATTAAACAAGATCTTCTTAAATGGAGCCAGTACCGCTTCTCGTGGTACGGGCGGATCTCAGCAATAAAAATGATGGTCCCTACCTAGGATCCTTTATTTATTCCGGGCCTTGCCTATAAAAATAAATTTTAAAGTGCTAGAGGAGATTCAGGCTATAATTCACACATTTCTAAGAAATAATCAGAAAGCTAGGATAGCCAGGAATATCCTAACTAGACATAGACAGTTGGGAGGTCTAGGAATACCCAATTTAAAGAACTATTACCAGGCAGCTCGATTAGCCCAGACAATTTTATTAACGGGAAAGGAGGAGAGGATCAGATGGGTTAGACTAGAGACAGATATTATTGGCTCTACCACCCCAGAAGGGATGATTTGGGGTTTTCCATCAGGGACGATAAAACAAAATAAGGCATGCCCTATAACATCAAACATGATAGCACAGTGGTACAAAATAACGAAAGGATTATCTCTCCTGTCTTCCAATTCCATATATACTCCACTGAAATGTGTAATATTAACTTTACCATTTTCTACATTGACTAAATGGGAAAACAAGGGCCTATACAGGATAGCGGATATACTAGAGGGGGGAAAAATAATGTCTTACAATACAATGAGGGAAAAGGTTTCTCCCTTTGCATTGCATTGGTACCAATATCTACAGTTCACATCTAACCTTCGCCCATTTCTGGTAAACATTCAGGAAGGAGCCCCAACGGAATTAGAACTCCTTTGTAAACTAGGGACAAGGACAAAAAAAGCGATATCAAAATTATATGTACTTATACAAAGGGCACATACACCAGACACCTCACTCTACAACAAATGGATACAGGATTTAGACACACACATGACTGAGGAGGAGTGGAACCAAATAATGCAAACTTCCTGTAGGGGTCTATTAAGCGCAGACATGATAGAAAATTTTTATAAAACAGTGTCAAGGTGGTATTTGAGCCCAGTAATTACCTCTCATGCGACAACTGCAGGATCCAACCTTTGTTATAGGGGTTGTGGGTTGGTGGGAACCTACAAGCATATGTGGTGGGATTGCCCTCACATTAGGGTGACTTGGGAGGATCTTTCCAAACTTCTTAGTGTCATCCTGGATGAACCAATACATTTGTCACTCCCACAGGCTTTATTACACGAACAAAATAAAAAATTTAATAAATATGTAAATCAGTTTATTAAAATAACATGTACAGCTACTAGGATCTGCATAGCACGTCATTGGAAGGTAGGTCCACCTACACGAGATGAGATAATTGCAAAAATCACACTTTTCTACAATATGTATGAACAAGCAGCTTATATACAGGATACTCAGACAATCTTTCAGAACACATGGTTCCACTGGATAATGTATAAGGCGCAGGACTAACACACAGACAACAATTTTTGTTGGGGGTGAGGTAGGGAGGTGACAGCAGAGATATATTAGTGATGGAGGATATACTGGTTCTGGTGGTCCGGGAGTGAGGAGTTAACGTGGAGGAGAAATTTGGAGAAACAGCTAATATGGCTATTATCTTTCTCTTTCTTTGTAAATCACCTTTTTTTTTTTCCTTTTTTTTTTTTCTTCTTCCCTTTTAGTTACAGGTTTTAATTTCTTTGGTTTATTCCAAAAGATAGGTTGTGACTTGTGCCTTAATGATGCGATATGATTTTGTTATCTTACTTGTGTTCCACGTCTTTTACAATGAAGTATTAACTACATTTACTTTCAGGGACCAAAGGGAGAGATGAAGCCAAGAAGGGATTTTTTATGTTGGAATGTTTTACATTTTTTCTTTTTCTTACTTTCTGTATTTTGAAAAACTTAATAAAGAATTATTTCAACTTAAAAAGACATAGAACATTCTGCTATGTGCAGAACATTGGAATGTGAAATATTTACAGTAAATACACACCATGGGGCCTATTTAAGAATGTGCGAGCAGACATGATCCAATATTGAGGATCATGTCCGCTACACATCGATAAATGTCGACAGCATACGCTCTCAGCATTAATCATTGCACCAGCAGTCCTTGTGAACTGCTGATGCAATACCGCCCCCTACAGATTCGTGGACAATCGGCCACTAGCAGGGGGTGTCAATCAACCCGATTATATTGGTTTGGGTTGATTTCTGGCGATGTCTGTCCGCCACCTCAGAGCAGGCGGACAGGTTATGGACCACTGCTTCATAACGTGTTTCTGGTGAGGCTGAAGGCTCGCCAGAAACACGGGGCATCAAGCTGCATACAGAGCTTGATAAATAGGCCCCTATAACACATTATTATATATGAATATTGCATAAATGTGGTTTTACATGTTTTCCTCTACTTAAAAAGGGCTTCAATGCTCACACACTTATATACACTATTTATATACTGTATATATATATATATATATATATATATATATATATATATATATATATGTATAGATATGTATTTATGTGTGCGTGCTTATATGTGTATATATGTCAGTAAATACATATATGAACACAAATACATATACAGGGAGTGCAGAATTATTGAGGATCATGTCCGCTACACATCGATAAATGTCGACAGCATACGCTCTCAGCATTAATCATTGCACCAGCAGTCCTTGTGAACTGCTGATGCAATACCGCCCCCTACAGATTCGTGGACAATCGGCCACTAGCAGGGGGTGTCAATCAACCCGATTATATTGGTTTGGGTTGATTTCTGGCGATGTCTGTCCGCCACCTCAGAGCAGGCGGACAGGTTATGGACCACTGCTTCATAACGTGTTTCTGGTGAGCCTGAAGGCTCGCCAGAAACACGGGGCATCAAGCTGCATACAGAGCTTGATAAATAGGCCCCTATAACACATTATTATATATGAATATTGCATAAATGTGGTTTTACATGTTTTCCTCTACTTAAAAAGGGCTTCAATGCTCACACACTTATATACAGTATGTATATACTGTATATATATATATATATATATATATGTATAGATATGTATTTATGTGTGCGTGCTTATATGTGTATATATGTCAGTAAATACATATATGAACACAAATACATATACAGGGAGTGCAGAATTATTAGGCAAGTTGTATTTTTGAGGATTAATTTTATTATTGAACAACAACCATGTTCTCAATGAACCCAAAAAACTCATTAATATCAAAGCTGAATAGTTTTGGAAGTAGTTTTTAGTTTGTTTTTAGTTATAGCTATTTTAGGGGGATATCTGTGTGTGCAGGTGACTATTACTGTGCATAATTATTAGGCAACTTAACAAAAAACAAATATATACCCATTTCAATTATTTATTTTTACCAGTGAAACCAATATAACATCTCAACATTCACAAATATACATTTCTGACATTCAAAAACAAAACAAAAACAAATCAGTGACCAATATAGCCACCTTTCTTTGCAAGGACACTCAAAAGCCTGCCATCCATAGATTATGTCAGTGTTTTGATCTGTTCACCATCAACATTGCGTGCAGCAGCAACCACAGCCTCCCAGACACTGTTCAGAGAGGTGTACTGTTTTCCCTCCTTGTAAATCTCACATTTGATGATGGACCACAGGTTCTCAATGGGGTTCAGATCAGGTGAACAAGGAGGCCATGTCATTAGATTTTCTTCTTTTATACCCTTTCTGTGTGTGATGGAGCATTGTCCTGCATGAAAATCATGTTTTTCTTGAAGGATGCAGACTTCTTCCTGTACCACTGCTTGAAGAAGGTGTCTTCCAGAAACTGGCAGTAGGACTGGGAGTTGAGCTTGACTCCATCCTCAACCCGAAAAGGCCCCACAAGCTCATCTTTGATGATACCAGCCCAAACCAGTACTCCACCTCCACCTTGCTGGCGTCTGAGTCAGACTGGAGCTCTCTGCCCTTTACCAATCCAGCCACGGGCCCATCCATCTGGCCCATCAAGACTCACTCTCATTTCATCAGTCCATAAAACCTTAGAAAAATCAGTCTTGAGATATTTCTTGGCCCAGTCTTGACGTTTCAGCTTGTGTGTCTTGTTCAGTGGTGGTCGTCTTTCAGCCTTTCTTACCTTGGCCATGTCTCTGAGTATTGCACACCTTGTGCTTTTGGGCACTCCAGTGATGTTGCATCTCTGAAATATGGCCAAACTGGTGGCAAGTGGCATCTTGGCAGCTGCACGCTTGACTTTTCTCAGTTCATGGGCAGTTATTTTGCGCCTTGGTTTTTCCACACGCTTCTTGCGACCCTGTTGACTATTTTGAATGAAACGCTTGATTGTTCGATGATCACGCTTCAGAAGCTTTGCAATTTTAAGAGTGCTGCATCCCTCTGCAAGATATCTCACTATTTTTTACTTTTCTGAGCCTGTCAAGTCCTTCTTTTGACCCATTTTGCCAAAGGAAAGGAAGTTGCCTAATAATTATGCACACCTGATATAGGGTGTTGATGTCATTAGACCACACCCCTTCTCATTACAGAGATGCACAATACCTAATATGCTTAATTGGTAGTAGGCTTTCGAGCCTATACAGCTTGGAGTAAGACAACATGCATAAAGAGGATGATGTGGTCAAAATACTCATTTGCCTAATAATTCTGCACTCCCTGTATACACACATATAAACATATACATATATATATATATATATATATATATATACTGTATATGCATACATACATAGACATTTTTAGATATGTATACGTATGTATCTCTACTTTAACTTCTTTGCAGTCCTTTTTTTCCTTACACCTGAGACTTCATATCTTTGAGTCCCTATAACTTTTGTGTGCAATATTTTTTTAAATAAGTTTTATCAGATAGTGTTATTATGAATGTAACAGTTTTTTTAAATGTATTATTGATGTGTTTTGTGAAACTTTTTGTCTCGCATATCGGTTAACCAGAGCTCTGAGGTCCCGGTAATAATTCTAGCGTAATTTGCGATTGCGCTTACATGTTTGCATTTAGTTTCAACTTGTAATACGAGCGCTCCTTCCGACGTGCAAACAGCCGCAATAAACCTTTGAGGAATCAATTTCTGAGTTTACTGACCGTATAGCATTGATTTTTAAATTCTTGTGTTTTCTAAGTAAAGATTGTTACTTTTTATATAAAAAGTTTGTGTTGTACTATATTTTAAGCAGCTGACAGAAACAATGTTCTCCAAGGGACTTGCCAATTCAAAGAACAACAATTTTGCTTACTTCCCCAATGGATAACATGTCAATAGTTCAGATTTCATAATTTCGTAAATTACTTTACACAAAGATTTATAGATGTGTGAGAACACCGTATATAATGCATTCTATTGTGGTACAGGGGGAAAAAATCATCTTGGATACAAACAAAATAAAAAAATAAAAAGAAAAATGTCTTCAAGAAACTCTTTAACCCTTACTAAACCTCTGGAATGATGCCACTTGCAAAATGTACAGACAGTAGGACCACAATATGGAGTTCTTACACACCTATCAAGGGCACTGCTGGATATAGGGGCAATTCTATAGCACAACGTCTTTACATTCTCTCAAAATATTTTATTGTATTACAAGTCACTGAATCCTAGTTGTCTAGTGGGGATGTATGATCTTTACATGTATCACTGGCCTCTAGTTGTAAGAAATATTTGAGGAAAATATGAGATAAAATTGTTGGGGTGGAGAATTGGGGATTCAGGGGACAGCAGTGCAAAGGGCAGAACAAAAAGTTAAATAAGACACTGGCTCCCATGGTTTTAACATATATTATCATATATATATATATATATATATAGAGAGAGAGAGAGAGAGAGAATTTCTATTTATTATATTTTTTTTAAAAAATGTTTAAAAAAATGAACAGAAATTAAAATATAAAATAAAAATATGTGTCCTTATGTTTCATTTGTTTACTCTTTAAAGGGACAGTCAAGTCGCAAAATATTTTTCATGATTCAATTAGGGCATGTAATTTTAAACAACTTATCAAAATACTTTTATCACCAATTGTGCCTTGTTCTCTTGGTATTCTTCGTTGAAAGCTAAACCTAGGAGGTTCATATGCTAATTTCTTAGACCTTGAAGGCTGCCTCTAATTTGAAAGCATTTTGACAGTTTTTCACCACTAGAGGGCATTAAATCATGTGTTTCACATAGATAACATTGAGCTCACGCACGTTAATTTACAGAGGAGTAAGCAGTGATTGGCTAAAGTGCAAGCCTGTCAAAAGAACTGAAATAAGGGGGCAGTTTGCAGAGGCTTAGATACAATGTAATCACAGAGGTAAAAGGTGTATTAATATAACTGTGTTTGTTATGCAAAACTGGGGGATGGGTAATAAAGGAATTATCTATCTTTTTACACAACAAAAATTATGGTGTTGACTGTCACTTTAAGTATTCAGCATTTACACTGTTGGTAAGTTTGCAACTTTATTCATTAGACATGTTAAATGTAAATTTGATTATCTCACAATAACTCACTTTGCTCTTACTTGGCAGTAGCACTTAATCATAACAAACATAAAAATCAATAGGTCAATTTAACTCCCAACTGATTTGGCCATTTTACTCTTAAATCACATCACAGTCCTTCAGTGCCACTCAGAAGTATTGATCTAGTATTGTCAAATATTTCAAGCTAGGTAGATATTGATTTGTTTTAAAAAAGTTAATGCAACACAGTATATTTTATTTGTCAATATATCAATGCGTACTTAAGAAGAAACGTGGCTGAAAATAAACAGGTTTATATCTAAACAATAGTATTGTTTATTAAACCTTTCACATAAATCAATTAGATTATAGTTGGTTGATCATAACCGAATGTTTGTACGTATGCAAATATCTAGCAATTTAAAGAGATAAGTAGATTATAGTCATATGCCTGCAATTTATATTAAATAAGACATGAAGACTGGTGGTTTCCGTGCTAGTGTAGGTCCAGGCTGTAGTTCTGCCCACTGTTTAAAAAAGCCCATAAAAAAACACAAAAAAACAAAGGAAGCCAATGTAATATATAATTATTGTTTTCAAGGTTGTAGACACAAACATTGGGAAAAGCAGTCATGAAGAAGGAAACTACTTCTATAATATATAAAAGAGAGACAACCCTTACAAAGGTGGACAATCTTCTGCTACTTTAACACACTAACCTTCACTCATAAATATATGACTAACTAATTAAATCCTAGTCCTTAAATGTCTCATCACACTCGTAGAGCCCCATTAGGGAAGCTGCAAAAGCAGCTTCAGCTCAAGGTCTTCATGTTTAGGGTTTGCAGGAGCAAGCCTGAAACGTTACTTAGCCTCTCTTCCACCTAAAGTGTGGTGGAGTGAAATCCTCACAAACTCATCTGATCAGGAGGATTGAGAGCCACATGCTAGCAGGGGGCATTGCACAAGCCACTGCTCACTTGTTGGGTTCTCGGGAGTGGTCCTTGTCTGCCCGGCCATTAATAAATGGGATATATACAGAGAGTCTCCAGCACTAAGATGAAAAATTCTTTATTGTAGACACATAAAAATCAGCAACGTTTTGGGGATTAACCCCTTGGATAGCATGATTAAGGGGTTAATCACCGAAACGTTGCTGATTTTTATGTGTCTACAATAAAGAATTTTTCATCTTAGTGCTGGAGACTCTCTGTATATACAGGGAGTGCAGAATTATTAGGCAAGTTGTATTTTTGAGGATTAATTTTATTATTGAACAACAACCATGTTCTCAATGAACCCAAAAAACTCATTAATATCAAAGCTGAATATTTTTGGAAGTAGTTTTTAGTTTGTTTTTAGTTATAGCTATTTTAGGGGGATATCTGTGTGTGCAGGTGACTATTACTGTGCATAATTATTAGGCAACTTAATAAAAAACAAATATATACCCATTTCAATTATTTATTTTTACCAGTGAAACCAATATAACATCTCAACATTCACAAATATACATTTCTGACATTCAAAAACAAAACAAAAACAAATCAGTGACCAATATAGCCACCTTTCTTTGCAAGGACACTCAAAAGCCTGCCATCCATGGATTCTGTCAGTGTTTTGATCTGTTCACCATCAACATTGCTTGCAGCAGCAACCACAGCCTCCCAGACACTGTTCAGAGAGGTGTACTGTTTTCCCTCCTTGTAAATCTCACATTTGATGATGGACCACAGGTTCTCAATGGGGTTCAGATTAGGTGAACAAGGAGGCCATGTCATTAGATTTTCTTCTTTTATACCCTTTCTTGCCAGCCACGCTGTGGAGTACTTGGACGCGTGTGATGGAGCATTGTCCTGCATGAAAATCATGTTTTTCTTGAAGGATGCAGACTTCTTCCTGTACCACTGCTTGAAGAAGGTGTCTTCCAGAAACTGGCAGTAGGACTGGGAGTTGAGCTTGACTCCATCCTCAACCCGAAAAGGCCCCACAAGCTCATCTTTGATGATACCAGCCCAAACCAGTACTCTACCTCCACCTTGCTGGCGTCTGAGTCGGACTGGAGCTCTCTGCCCTTTACCAATCCAGCCACGGGCCCATCCATCTGGCCCATCAAGACTCACTCTCATTTCATCAGTCCATAAAACCTTAGAAAAATCAGTCTTGAGATATTTCTTGGCCCAGTCTTGACGTTTCAGCTTGTGTGTCTTGTTCAGTGATGGTCGTCTTTCAGCCTTTCTTACCTTGGCCATGTCTCTGAGTATTGCACACCTTGTGCTTTTGGGCACTCCAGTGATGTTGCAGCTCTGAAATATGGCCAAACTGGTGGCAAGTGGCATCTTGGCAGCTGCACGCTTGACTTTTCTCAGTTCATGGGCAGTTATTTTGCGCCTTGGTTTTTCCACACGCTTCTTGCGACCCTGTTGACTATTTTGAATGAAACGCTTGATTGTTCGATGATCACGCTTCAGAAGCTTTGCAATTTTAAGAGTGCTGCATCCCTCTGCAAGATATCTCACTATTTTTGACTTTTCTGAGCCTGTCAAGTCCTTCTTTTGACCCATTTTGCCAAAGGAAAGGAAGTTGCCTAATAATTATGCACACCTGATATAGGGTGTTGATGTCATTAGACCACACCCCTTCTCATTACAGAGATGCACATCACCTAATATGCTTAATTGGTAGTAGGCTTTCGAGCCTATACAGCTTGGAGTAAGACAACATGCATAAAGAGGATGATGTGGTCAAAATACTCATTTGCCTAATAATTCTGCACTCCCTGTATGGATGTTTTGAGGGAATTAGCAGTATATCCCTGTCTCTCGTGCACACATCTGTAGTGCTGACCCTACCTTTTGGTGTACTACATTAATAAATGGGACCCATAGAACCATCTAATCACTTACCGCAAGGTTTCACACATTCTTGGGGATATTTAGTCATAGGCTTAAAAAGTAAAGGCCCAATTAAGCCAATTTGGACACTGTGAGTAACCTAGTAATGAACATCTCACATTCTTGTTTTTGTTCAATAATCCTAAGAGTAAACATCTATTAGATGAATCATAAAACTACATATAAACAGTAACTTTCTACAAATTGCACGATTTATAGTGAGAGAATATAGATAATAATATTAAAAGAGAAACTCACACAGAGTGCTGTGGGTTATTAGTGGCTGGGGTGAGTAAATATCACTAATAATGAGCATTCCTAGAATATATTCTATTGCGCTGCATCCATCCGCTTAGACAAAGAAAACAGCCAATAGCCAGTGAATCAGACACTGAGCTAGGGTTCTCGCATGATAGGCTGCTGAGACTACTGAAATCAAAGAAGACCATAGTCTGCGGAATATCAAGCACCTCAAAAGCAAATGTAGAATAGACTCCAAATATATGTCCCAAAAATAAGCATCACTTACATATATACAGAAACATATCAGCACATAATTTGCAAATGATATAACAAATATTTCCTCATATTCTGATTCTTTTACATCATGGAGCAAGAGGAACAGGGGCTTTGGTGATGACAAGAAGAAAAACAGAATGAGGAGAGAAATTACATAACATGACAGTTGTTGTTGAGAGTGGGTGAGTGAATCAGGGTAAAATGGAGCTCCGGTAAACTGCAGTCCAATCAGCATGATACCAGTATGTCTGGTAATTTTAAAAGACCATTAAATACAATAGAATCGTGTCATCTACAAATGTACAATAAAAATACAATGCATTTCAAATTATCAGTATATTTATTTTTCTGAAAAAAATGAAAGATTGCTTAAATTTCTTTTCCCACTGTATCATGTGACAGCCAACGGCCAATTACAGACTCAAGCTTATACACTGTGAACTCTTGCACATGCTCAGTAGAAACAGGTACCTTAGAAAGTGTACATATAAAAAAACTGAGAACTAACTTAAAATGGAAATACATTGGAAAGTTTAATATAAAGTTTAATATTGCATACTCTCATTAAAGATTCATTTTGAGTTTAGTGTCCATTTAAGGTGCAGGTCAAAGTAGATAATAAAACATAAATATAGTAATAATGACCATTTTTGGTGAGTATCTAAATAAGGTATACACAATCATATTTAAAATCACTCCTCTCAGGTTTTAGTTTCTGTCTTATGCTGCATAATTAGCCCAACTTTCTTTCTAATGACATAGTGAGTCCACAGATCATCATCAATTACTGTTGGGAATATGATTCCTGGCCAGCCTGAGGAGGCAAAGAGCACCACAGCAAAGCTGTTAAATACCATTACCCTACCCACAATAACCCAGTCATTCTCTTTGCCTGTAGTGCAAGGAGGAGGTGAAGTTTAGATGTCTGATGAGAAGTTTTCTTCAATCAAGATTTTTTTTTTTTTTTTAGCAGAGTAAGCTTACTCTGTTCTTTTCTGGGGTCTAGCCTAGTCTACATCAGCCTTTTCAGTAGGGAAGTGGTGGCTTTTGAGCACTTGAGAACTTGTGAGGTACAATCCTCACTGTGTTTTCTCAAGAATCTGCTGCCCTAACTAGAAAACCTGATTAGGTTTACTCAGTTTTTCTCTCTTCACAGGTCCATGTGAGGTGCTGCACCCTCTCAAATCAGATGAGCTGTCCTGCTGCCGGACAGCACTTTCAGGTAAGTGCCATTTTAATTTTCTTTTGAAAGGAGATTGTTGGCACTTGTTACAGCTAAAAGCTGTCTTATTTAATTTGGGACTTTATTAAACCTTCATGTTTGGGGATTCTTTTAGGCAGTTTGGGCATTGAGACTGTGAGGTGATTTATGGTGGCTCAGTGTGTTATAGTAGTTTTTATACTTTAACTTTTGGTCATGGAGATTATTGTTGTAAGCTGTTTTTTTCGGCAGTTTGGGCTCTGTAACTGCTCTGTATTTTAAAATGAGCTGCAGGACAGGTAGGCACCTCAGTAAAGATATAGGTAAAGGTGTATAGGTAGCCTGAGGTCTATTTGGTTTGTTGCGCTAACACACATTTCTATTTAACGACACAGTACACATTTATTTTTTATTTTCAAATAAAGACTTTTTACACTTTATCCTTATTTATTACATAAGATGGACCAAGAGGCTTTTCAAACCATTATCCCAGGCGAAGTTGCTGCTTGTCAGTAATCTTTTGATGCTCAGGTGGAACCACCAGTTCCTTTTTGTTCCTCATGCATTGAGAGACCTTTAAGTTATAGAGATAAAATATTTGACCATGAGCCACCATTATCCCAGGCAAATGCTGTTTAGGTGTCTCCTGTTGCAGATATGCCGCAGCTTTCTCCTCAAGCATCCCAACTTTTTCAGTCTCCACATACAGTGCCCTGTGTTTTCTCTTGCAATCCTGCAGGATTTTCTCTACAAGACATTGCTTCCCAGGTATCCCTTGCCGTATCTGAGGCCTTGTCAGCTTTCCCCATGTTGCAGGGAAGGCGTAAAAGGAAATTTAAGGAAACAGTTATTAAGGTTTCTGATCAAGTTCTGGCTATCCAGAATGTTCCTTCCCATAAGCCTGAGGAAGAAGACATGTCAGTAGCATCTTAGGAGGAAATCTCAGACTCAGACAGTGTAATTCCTTCTTCTGATGCTGAAGTGGTATCCTTCAGATTTAAGCTAGAACACCTTTACTTATTACTTAAGGAAGTTTTGGCTTCTTTGGATGACTCTGATACAACTATTATAGTCAATCCTAAAAAGTCTAGTAAATTGAACAAATACTTTGATGTATCCTCTGTGGTGGAATTCTTTCTGGTTCCTGACCGTGCTGCAGAGATTCCCAGAGAATGGGAAAGACCTGGCATTCCCTTTTCTCTATCTCCTATTTTCAAGAAGATGTTTCCTATAGTGGAATCTATTAAAGAGTTGTGGCAGATGGTTCCTAAGGTAGAAGGAGCGATCTCCACTTTGGCCAAGAGGACTACTATTCCCATAGAGGATAGTTGTTCTTTTCAAGATCCAATGGATAAAACATTGGAGGCTTTACTTAAAAAGATGTATGTCCACCAGGGTCTACAATGGCAACCTGCTGTGTGTATCACCACTGTTAACAGCGCTGAATCTTACTGGTTTGATGCGTTGTTTGAATCTCTTCTGACGGATACCCGTCTTAATGAGATCCAGGACAGGATTAAGACTCTCAAGTTAGCCAATTCCTTCATTACAGATGCTTCCTTACAGGTTATTAAACTGGGTGCCAAAATTTCTGGTTTTGCAGTCCTAGCCCGCAGGGCCTTGTGGTTGAAGTCCTGGTCTGCGGATGTTTCATCTAAATCTAAGCTCATGGCTATTCCTTACAAGGGTAAGGCCTTGTTTGGACCTGGTTTGGCGGAAAATATCTCAGGTATTACTGGAGGAAGGGTTATTTTCTTCTTCAAGATAAAAAGAATAAGCAGAAGGGACGTCAGAGTAATTTTCGTTCCTTTCATAACTTTAAAGGCAAGTCCTCCTCCCCTTCCTCCAAGCAAGATCTGGAAGCCCAACCAGTCCTGGAATAAGGGAAAGCAAACTAAAAAGCCTTCAGCTGATTCCAAATCAGCATGAAGGGTTGGCCCCCAATCCGGGAGCTGATCTTGTAGGGGGCAGACTCTTTTTTTCTCCCAGGCTTGGATAAGAGATGTACCAGATCCCTGGGTGGTGGACATTGTCTCCCAGGGATACAAAATAGACTTCAAATCTGTTCCTCCCAGAGACAGGTTTCTCCTCTCTATATTATCTGTAATAAAAGATAAAAAAGAGGCGTTCTTACATTGTGTCAATGACCTTGCCACCCTGGGGGTAATAGTTCCAGTTCCTTTTCAGGAAAGGGAAATGGGATTTTACTCGAATCTGTTAGTAGTTCCCAAAAAGCAGGGAACTTTTCGACCAATCCTAGATCTAAAATGTTTAAACAAGTTTCTCAGAGAGCCATCCTTCAAGATGGTGACTATACGCTCCATTCTTCCCTTGGTACAAGAGGGTCAGTTCATGACAACCATAGACCTAAAGGATGCATACCTTCATGTTTCCATTCACAGGGACCATCACAAGTTTCTGAGATTCGCATTTTTGGACAATCATTTCCAGTTCCTGGCCCTTTCATTCGGCCTTGCCACAGCTCCCAGAATTTTTTCAAAGGTTCTGGGGGGCTCTTTTAGCTGTGCTTCGATCTTGGGGCATTGCAGTGGCACCTTATCTGGACGACATTCTGGTTCAGGTTCCATCTTTTCAACAAACAGAATCTCATATGGAGATCTTGTTGTCTTTTCTTCGATCCCACGGATGGAAAGTGAATTGGGAAAAAAGTTCTCTGGTTCCAGTTACAAGGGTCGTATTTTTTAGGACCATCATAGACTCCCTTGAAGATTTTTCTGACAGAGGTCAAAAAAAGAAAGATTTTCAACTCTTGTCTTGTCCTTCAGTCCTCTCCATGGCCGTCAGTGGCTCAATATATGGAGGTAATCGGTCTGATGGTGGCTTCCATGGACATCATTCCGTTTACTCATTTCAGACCTCTGCAGTTATGCATGCTCAGGCAATGGAACGGGCACTATACGGACCTGTCTCCCCGTGTGTAGATCTAGATCAGGCGTCAATAGTCTCTCTTCCATGGTGGCTTTCTCAGGATCATCTCTCCCAGGGTACTTGCTTCTGCAGACCCTCCTGGGTGATTGTGACCACGGATTCCAGCCTTCTAGGTTGGGGAGCAGTATGGGGCTCAGTGAAGTCTAAGGGCATATGGACTAAGGAGGAGTCAGTCCTGCCCATAAACATCTTAGAGCTGGCCTGGCCTCAGTTAGCCTTAGCCCGGTTTATCAGATTCCAGTCAGACAACATAACCTCGGTGGCCTACATCAACCACCAGGGGGGATCTCTGAGTTCCTTGGCAATGACAGAGGTGGCCTGAATTATTCAGTAAGCGGAGACCCACAACTGCTGTCTTTCTGCAATCCACATCCCAGGAGTGGACAATTGGGAAGCAGATTTTCTGAGCAGACACACTTTTCATCCCGGGGAGTGGGAACTTCATTCGGATGTGTTTTCCAGCTTGACCCTTAAGTGGGGGCAGCCAGAGTTGGATCTCATGGCTTCTCGTCAGAATGCCAAACTTCCAAGATACAGCTCGAGGTCAATAGATCTGCAGGCATTTCTGAAAGTTCCTCTGGCAGTTCCTTGGAACTTCAGTCTAGCATACCTGTTTACTCCATTTGCTCTCCTTCCAAGAGTCATTGCTCAAATCAAGCAGGAGAGGGTGTCTGTAATTCTCATAGCCCCGGCGTGGCCTCGCAGGATTTGGTATGCAGACCTAGTGGAAATGTCATCCTTTCAACCTTGGAGACTGCCTCTGAGGAAGGACCTTCTACTTCGGGGTCCCTTCCTTCATCCAAATCTCGTTTCTCTGAAGCTGACTGCTTGGAGATTGAACGCTTAGTTTTATCTAAGCGTGGATTTTCAGAGTTGGTCATTGAGACCTTGATTCAGGCTCATAAGCCTGTGACTCGCAAAATTTACCATAAGATCTGGCATAAATACTTGTATTGGTGTGAATCCAAAGGATACTCTTGGAGTTGAGTAAGGATTCCTAGGATTTTGTCCTTTCTCCAGGATGGTCTGGAGAAGGGTTTGTTGGCAAGTACTCTAAAGAGTCAGATTTCTTCATTGTCTATTTTGTTACATAAGCGCTTGGGGGATGTGCCAGATGTGCAATTGTTTTGCCAGGCCTTGGTTAGAATTCGGCCTGTGTTTAAACCTGTTACTCCTCCATGGAGTCTTAACCTTGTTCTTTTTTTGTTCCGTTTGAGCCTATGCATTCTTTAGATATTAAGATGCTATCTTAGAAAGTTTTCTTTCTTGATACTATTTCCTCTGCTCAGAGAGTTTCTGAACTCTCTTCTTTACAGTGTGATTTCCCTTCTCTTATATTTCACTCTGATAATATGGTTCTGCGTACTAAGTTTGGATTCCTGCCCAAAGAATATTAATCAGGAAATCGTTGTACCTTCTTTGTGTCCTAATCCTTTTTCTCACAAAGAACACTTGTTGCATAATCTGGATGTTGTGCAAGGGCTAAAATTTTATTTTCAGGCAACTAAGGACTTTCGTCAGTCTTCTGCATTGTTTGTTTTCTTTTCTGGGAAACCCAAGGGTCAGAAAGCTACAGTTACTTCACTTTCCTTTTGGCTGAAGAGCGTTATTTGCTTGGCATATGAGACTGCTGGACAGCAACCTCCTGAGAAAATTACAGCTCATTCCACAAGGGCTGTTTCTTCTTCCTGGGCTTTCAAAAATGAATCTTCTGTGGAACAGATTTGCAAGGCTGCAACTTGGTCATCTTTGCAAACTTTTTCCAAATACTATAAATTTGATACTTTTGCCTCGGCTGAGGTTTCTTTTGGGAGAAAGGTTCTTCAAGCAGTGGTACCTTCTGTTTAGGTTCCTGTCTTGTCCCTCCCTTATAATCTGTGTTCTCTGGCTTGGGTATTGGTTCCCAACAGTAATTGATGATGATTCATGGACTCACCGTGTCATTAGAAAGAAAACTAAATTTATGCTTACCTAATAAATGTATTTCTTTCTTGACATGGTGAGTCCATGGCCCGCCCTGTATTCAGACAGTTTCTTTTTATATTAACCTCAGGCACCTCTGCACCTTGTGTTACTTCCTTTCTCTCCTTTCCCTTTGGTCGAATGACTGGGGAATTGTGGGTAGGGGAGTGATATTTAACAGCTTTGCTGTGGTGCTCTTTGCCTCCTCCTGCTGGCCAGGAGTGATATTCCCAACAGTAATTGATTATGATCCGTGGACTCACTGTGTCAAGAAAGAAAGACATTTATCAGGTAAGCATAAATTTCGTTTTTATTGTTCTTCAAGAAATGTTGCAACTATGTCAGATAAAGAAAGAAGAGTGTATTTTAATTAAAACCCCCTATACTTGTTGATTATATTGTCCCTATCATACATAACAGACTCTACTACCTTTTTTTTTCCCTTTAAATAAAGTTATTTTATGTAATAAAAACATACATGCACATATGAAAAATAGTCCTTTTCTCTAGTGATTCCAAATGCCCCTGAAATGGGTGTTTTTTTTACTCCTTTCAAAGTTTAAATGACAGCTATCTCTAACTGCACGTATTCTGGCCCTGATATTCAAAACATTGTCAGACTGACGAGATATTGTCTGTTTGGGTTTGCCAGGCTCGCATTCCCCGATACATACTAAAAAAGTGGGCTGAACCTCGTTGTGCTGATAAGTGGTGATGTGTCTCCCATAGAATATAATGCGGATTGCAACTTCACCAAAAGTTCACCAGCATTGCCACTGAGTTGTGACATAGGCGGGGGGGGGGGCATATTTATATTCAGTTTCATTCTACATTCACTATATTTGTCACATTGGGAAATATCGCCACTGAAAAGCAGTCGAGACTGAAATGGCAGAAAAGGGATAGCTATGATAGAGGACAGTACTTTGAATATTAGAAACCCACAGCAATGTTTCCCCATTAAAATTCAGGTTATTCCCATGGAACGCCTAATAAACTCCCACGGAATGCCTATATATTCGTCATATTCAAGATTGTATAGTATAATGTTAAAATATGTATGTAAAGTATAAGCGTGATTGTACAAATCTTCTATTGTGTCCTATTTTTTACTTATATTAAGACTGCGTTTTCTCAATATTCATATTTCCATATATAGTTTTAAATAATAAAATGTAACTTTTATTCAAAATATTTAATACAAATAAATGAGACAGCAAGAAGGATATGCCCAGAACTTAAATGCATTTCACTATGTAGGCTTATTAAGAGTAGAACTATTGGGATTACACTTTGTATTTAACAGATTGTAGTCCTCCTTCCTTGCAGAATTAAACATTAGTAATATGTATCTCATAGCAGTATATGCTAAGAGATAACTGATCTGGAACAGAAAAACACAGTGCTTGATAATAGTGAGAGCCGTCCTGAATTCTTAAGGAGGCAATTTTCTAAGCTAAAAGACAGAAAGTAATGAAGTGAAATCCTACATAAGAACATAAATACATACATTTACAAAGATAAATTCAACATTAAGTAAATAGACTAGAGTATAGCTAGTAATGTAAATCTAGAATGTTCTGAACTTTAATACAAGACAGGAGACTACATAATTGACATTTTTTAATGTATAAGAGAATCATAGGCATAAGAGACTGGTTTAAACTAAATGTTCTACAGGTTGAAATATTTAACAAATATTCTGCTAGACTACGAGTTCTGCGTTAGCTTTAAAAACAGTGTTAAGGGGTCCTAACGCTGCTTTTTAATGCCCGCTGGTATTATGAGTATGGCAGGTACAGGTGTACCGCTCCCTTTTCTTCCGCGACTTTTGGCTACCGCAAATCCCCTTAGATCAATTGCCTATCCTATCTTTTTAATGGGATTTGCCTAACGCTGGTGTTACAAGTCTTGAAGAAAGTGAGTGGTACAGCCTCTACCTCCAAGACTCCTACCGCATATAAAAGCCAGTAGTTAAGAGTTTTATGGGCTAACGCCGGAACATAAAGCTCATAACTACAGTGCTACAAAGTACACTAAAACCCATAAACTACCTATTAACCCCTAAACCGAGGCCCCCCCACATCCCAAACACTATAATAAAATTATTTAAACCCTAATCTGCCGACCGGACATCGCCGTCACCTACATTATAACTATGAACCCCTAATCTGCTGCCCCTAACATCGCCGACACCTACATTATATTTATTAACCCCTAATCTGCCCCCCCCCCCCATGACGCTGCCACCTACCTACACTTATTAACCCCTAATCTGCCGACCGGACATCGTTTCCACTATAATAAATGAATTAACCCCTAAACCGCCACAATCCCGCCTCGCAAACACTATAATAAATTTTATTAACCCCTAATCTGCCCCCCCCAACGTCGCCGCCACCTACCTACAATTATTAACCCCTAATCTCCCGCCCCCAACGTTGCCGCTACTATAATAAAGTTATTAACCCCTAAACTTAAGTCTAACCCTAACCCTAACACCCCCCTAAGTTAAATCTATTTTGAATAAATCTAAATTAAATTTCTAAAATTAAATAAATGAATCCTATTTAAAACTAAATACTTAGCTATAAAATAAACCCTAACATAGCTACAATATAACTAATAGTTACATGGTAGCTATTTTAGGATTTATATTTATTTTACAGGCAACTTTGGATTTATTTTAACTAGGTACAATAGCTATTAAATAGTTAATAACTATTTAATAGCTACCTAGTTAAAATAATTACAAAATTACCTGTAAAATAAATCCTAACCTAAGTTACAAATACACCTAACACTACATTATCAATAAATTAATTAAATAAATTAACTACAATTATCTAAACCAAAATACAATTAAACTAAACTATATTACAAAAAAAATAAACACTAAATTTAAAAAAATAAAAAAATATTACAAGAATTTTAAACTAATTACACCTAATCTAGCTCCCTAATAAAATAAAAAGCCCCCCAAAGTAATCAGCTCTTTTACCAGCCCTTAAAGGGGCTTTTTGCGGGGCATTGCCCCAAAGTAATCAGCTCTCTTACCTGTAAAAAAAACAAATACAATACCCCGCAACATTACAACCCACCACCCACACATCCCTACTCTAAAACCCACCCAATCCCAGCTTAAAAAACCTAACAATACCCCATTGAAGATCACCCTACCTTGTGCCGTGTTCACCCAGCCGGGCACAAGTGGTCATCCGATCCATCCAGAAGTGTTCATCCGATGGGGCAGAAGAGGACATCGGGACCGGCAGAAGTCTTCATCTGATCGGGGCAGAAGAGGTCCTCCATCCAGCAGAAGTCTTCATCCAAGCGGCATCTTCTATCTTCATCCTTGCGGCGATGAGCAGCTCGATCTTGAAGACCTCCGGCGTGGAACATCCTCCTCGGCCGACGACTACCCGACGAATGACGGTTCCTTTAATTGACATCATCCAAGATGGCGTCCCTCGAATTCTGATTGGCTGAATTAAGGCAGGAGAAATCCGATTGGTTGATTTAATCAGCCAATCAGATTGAAGTTCAGCCAATAGAATGCACGGTCAATTCTATTGGCTGATCCAATCAGCCAATCGGATTGAACTTCAATCCGATTGGCTGATTAAATCAACCAATCAGATTTGTCCTACCTTAATTCCGATTGGCTGATAGAATCCTATCAGCCAATTGGAATTTGAGGGACGCCATCTTGGATTTAGTTAATTTATTTAATTATAGTGTAGTGTTAGGTGTAATTGTAACTTAGGTTAGGTTTTATTTTACAAGTACTTTTGTATTTATTTTAGCTAGGTAGTTATTAAATAGTTAATAACTATTTAGTATCTATTCTACCTAGTTAAAATAAATACAAACTTGCCTGTAAAATAAAAATAAACCCTAAGCTAGATACAATGTAACTATTAGTTATATTGTAGCTATATTAGGGTATTTTTTTATAGGTAAGTATTTAGTTTTAAATAGGAATAATGTAGTTAATGATAGTAATTTTATTTATATTTATTTAAATTAGATTTAAGTTAGGGGGTGTTAGGGTTAGACTTAGGTTTAGGGGTTAATAAATTTAATATAGTGGCGGTGACATTGGGGATGGCAGATTAGGGGTTAATAAGTATAATGCAGGTGGCAGCGGTGTAGGGGGGCAGATTAGGGGTTAATAACATAAAGTAGGTGGCGGCGGTGTAAGGGCTGCAGATTAGGGGTTAATAAGTATAATGTAGGTGGCGGTGGGCTCCGGGAGCAGCGTTTAGGGGTTAATACCTTTATTTAGTTGTGGCGGGGTCCAGGAGCAGCGGTATAGGGGTAAAACAGTATAGTATAGTGGCTGTGTTTAGTGACAGGGTACAAATAAAGCTGGGAAAAAGCCGAAGAGCAGCGAGATCGATGACTGTTAGCTAACAACAGTCCGCTGCTCATCACCCCGTACTTGGTGCGCGGCTTTTTGACAACTTTTTTGGTAACTTTGGAGAACGTATTCAGGTCCGCGGCAGCAAAGTTAGGCGATCTTAAGCGAGCGTATTGGTGCCGGTGAATGCAAGTAAGTTGACGGGTTGATAAGTAAATGCCTGTAAGACAATAAGATTGGAGGAAGATGTTTACTGGAATCAGAAGCCATCAAATTATAGATACAGTTGCTGATTCGTCCTGAATGTGGAAAAGTCTAATGAGAAAGTTTTATACATAATTTTAATTTCAAAAGAAAACGTAGAGGTCCAGTTTACAATTGTTGAGAGGTATCCAGTACCAGATTAATTTAGCATGGAATTTACTTATGCTAGGCTATCTTCAATAGGATTCAGCACATGGATGATGACTTCTACTTTTGACCACAAGGGAATCAGTAATCGGATCCAGTTCATTTGTGAGTCAACATTGATAGCTACCAAAAAAGTCTCCTGTTCTACTTCCAAGGTCAATTTAACATAATAGAAGAACAATGGATTTTGGCAGAGGGAGGTAAAGTTTAATGCACCAAGAGGTTAAAACTAGTAGTTCACAGTAATTACTGTCTAGTAGAACAAGCAGTGATGTACACAGGATGGAATACAGACTGCTAATTTAAACTTTACAATATTCATCCCTAAAGAACGGTCGTACATAGAAAATCAGGCAATGAATATATTTGTATTTGTATTGGATTATTTATCAGCCAATATTAGCCTGTGTCTTACTACTGGGATTTATTACCCATTTACTAAAAAAAAAAAACGCACTATATAGGGTTTGTGTCTGTTTGGAAAATCTAGGGCAATGAATGAAAAAATGGAATCAAATAATTAGTTACCTTTGAAATCAAATCTAGCATTTCTGTCAGAAATCAGTTACATAAGGAGCAAACTATAGGAATTTTGCGAAGCAACTGAATACTCATCATAGGACATTTTTGGAAAGAAATAATTAATGAGGTAACCCATCCAGTCCTTCCCAGAAGGTGCTTAGATACAAATGCAGTCTTGACTTCTTTCTTATAATTTGACAACCCCAAAGCGGAGGGCCTTTTTGTAGATAACACTAAGGGATGGAGTATCTTTGTACACTACTTTTACTCTCTAGGAGGTAGGCAGCAGTGATGTTCAAAAGAAGAAAAAAATAAATTTTCATTAGGGTAAGTAAGTCATTTATGCTTCAAATATAATAGGGCTAGTTTACAAGTGGAGCGCTAATCTCTGTGCTTTTGTGCTGAGACAAAATGTGCCTTTTCTGATGTACGCTTAATAACCTTAATATTACAAGTTAGAAGTAAATGCGACCGAAAGAGTGCAATCGCATTTTACTCACAAGTAAACGCCGCAACTTCAGACCTCTGGTTAAGTGACAAAAAATGTCACAAACCACATTAGGAATACGTGTAACAGGACAGTAACACTCATATTAAAAGGACACTGAATCCAAATTTTTTCTTTCATGATTCAGATAGAGCATGTAATTTTAAGCAACTTTCTAATGTACTCCAATTATCAAATTTTCTTTATTATCTTGGTATCTTTATTTGAAATGCAAGAATCTAAGTTTAGATGCCGGCCCACTTTTGGTGCACAACCTATGTTGTCCTTGCTGATTGGTGGAAAAAATTCATCCACCAATCAAAAAGTGCTGTCCAGAGTTCTGAACCCAAAAAAGCTTAGATGGCTTTTTTTCAAATAAAGATAGCAAGAGAACGAAGAAAAATTGATAATAGGAGTAAATTAGAAAGTTGCTTAAAAATGCATGCTCTATCTGAATCACAAAAGAAAAAAATTGGATTCAGTGTCCCTTTAACACTGTCTGATATAAAAAAAAATCATAAGGGTTCATATATATATTAATGTGTTGTTGCAATCAGGGTTGCACAAGCTGTGGCTGTTAGTTATGCAGCATATTAATGAGACTCTATTATAGTCTATGGGGAAATGCGATTATGCAGCCACAGTAGCTTGTTGCGCCCTTTTGAGCGCTAGTATGCGACCACAAAGTGGCTTTCTTTTTACTTTTAATATCGCGCTTGCGAAAGCGCAAATTTGCGTTCCAACTGTAATCTAACCTTGACGGCTAGATTTAGAGTTCGGCGGTAGATGGGCTGTTAACGCCACGCGTGTTTTATGTCTAACGCACGGCATTGTTTGACTCCGGTATTTAGAGTTAATATAAGACCATCTAACGATGCTCCTAACGCGTGTATGTCACACGCGTAATCCTGCCCGCGTTAGACAGTCTCCCATAGAGATCAATGGGAAAGGCAAAAAATAGCTTTTTTTACCTAACACTCGATCTCGCGAGAATACGCACAGCTCGGTCATATGACGCATACCACATCATGCACAACAATAACACGCCGCAAATGTCACAACATCAATCAATCAACAAAGCACACAAGCATTACACATTCACAAGCGGGGGAAGTTTTAATACTATTTATACGGGGAATACGCATATACTTTAAGATGCGGAAAATCGCACAATAACAACAAGGATTAAAAAATATATACATACACTAAAAAAAAAATCGCATTCAATATCATTATATATTATGAAAAACATACATATACAACACTTCACGAAGAACACACCATCGCAAATTCACATTTAAAAAGAATACTATTGGACAATGTTAGAGAAAACGACCACTATGACATCATCGCATTCTACACATTCCACAAATACCAACTCAAAATGAGCATGCGCAAATTAACACACCTAATACACATTGCAATAATATTAATTGCTAATAAAGCACACCTGAACACTAATTACAATGGAAATTGGGACATCATTAAACATTTACACAGGGTATATAAGCACCACACAAGCAGGGCTTCTTTGACTGTGTTGCTGGTGGGTCTTTGGAGATTTAAGAATAGAGATTTTGCGATTTTTTGAGAGTGAGTTAGTGTTAGTGTGAGAGAGTCAGTTGGTAGTGTTAGCGTGAGAGAGTCAGTTGGTAGTGTTAGCGTGAGATAGTCAGTTGGTAGTGTTAGCGTGAGATAGTCAGTTGGTAGTGTTAGCGTGAGAGAGTGAGTGAGTTAGTGGGAGTTAGCGGGAGTGGGAGAGAGTCTGTTAGTGGGAGCGTGAGTGAGTTAGTGGGAGTTATTAGTGATAGTTGTTAGTGTGAGCGTCAGTTAGTGGTAGTTAGTGAGCGTTAGTGGGAGTGTTTGTTATTGAGAATTAGAAGTAGTGTTAGTTAGCGAGCGAGTGATTTATCTGTACACTTAACACATTTACACGCAAACACATTCAATACATACATACACTTATCAATAACACTACATACACTCCATACCCCCTACCCCCTCATACTACACTCCATACCCCATTCCTTGTAGTCCCATTCCCTTTCATCCCATTTACTCTTATCCCATACCCCATACCCATCCCATACCCATCCCCTAGTTACATTTAGTTTACATATCCTCCTTTTAGTCTTATTCTTTTCGTTTATTTAAATACTCCTTACCCTCTTTGTTTTTTTTTACATCCCTCACACTTTAAGCACCTTTTTTGTCTTTTTAGTTCTTTATTTTGACCCCCTTTCATTTCATCACACTCACTTTTTTTTTATTATTTGGGGTTTAGTTTAGGGAGGAGATGGAGGCCAGGCAGGGGACAGGTAGAGGGGGGAGTAGAGGGAGGGGGAGAGGAACAGGGCAGGAAGGGGGGCAGGAAGGGGGGCAGGAAGCGGGGGTGGAAGCGGTGGGTGGACCCAGCCACTTGGTTCAAGATGACCAAGTGGCTGGGCCCAGTGGCGGTCAGAGTAGGGCTTCACAGTCCGGGAAACAGAGGGCATCGTCACAGGGGAAGGCCAAGGCGACTAGGGAGGCGAGGTTTACGATGGAGGAGAAGGAGGCCCTCGTAGAGGCCTATATGGCCAGGTATAGGATGCTGCAGCACCAGAAGACTACCCCGACTGACAGGAGGAGGCTCTGGAACGAGATTCGGAATGCAGTCAATGCAGTGGGTTGCCGGAACCGGGATATGGATTCCATCAAACATCGGTACCGGGACTGTAAACTTGAACTTAAAAAAAAGTTAAGCCTGGAGGCCCGACATGCCGCAGGGACCGGTGGCGGCCCTGCCCTTGAAATGGAGTACTGCAGATGGGAGGAAATGTTGCGGCCCAGCATCTCCGAGGTGGAAGTAGTCGGTATCGGAGGAATCGATACCGGGAACCTGCCACTCTCATCTGACGGTAAGCTCATTGAACAATAATTTCACATACGAATGTATTTCAATGGACACTATACGCAAACATTTACTTTCATGATTGAGGTAGCGAATACAATTTGACAAAACATTCAAATGTACTTATATTACATAATTTGATTCATTCTTGAGATATATTTTAATGAAGAAATAGCCATGCACACGGTGAAACAATCACAGGAGGCAGCTATATTCAGCTAACAATCAGAATCTTATAAACATATTTAGATATGCTTTTCAGCAAAGAATATCCAGAGAATGAAGCTAATTAGATAACAAAAGTACATTCGAAAGTTGATACTAAATGTATGCTTATAAATCATGAAAGATAAAACATTGGGTTTCATGTGTTAAGGATCCGATTAATGCTATTACGCTGTTTACACGCATTCTATTACTTAGCGGTTACATCAGTATCTAGGCTATAGGTTAGGTGTGCATTTAAACAGACTGAAAACAAACGCAAAAACATTCACATTGACCAGATATCACAAACACTGTTTAGAAAAAGCGGAAATATAATTGATTGTTTGTTAGATTTCAAAGTGGATTAATGATTCTGCATTTGTAATTGTATCGTAAGCTAAGTCATTTAAACCTTTATTTGCAAATATGCTAATATATACATTTCTTTTTTTATTTTTTTTTTAATATACAGAGTCTGGGGACGAGGCAGCACAGCCTCCTGCATCTCCCCGGGATGAGAGTGGTGGTGAGGAATTCCCACTTCGGAGGGAAGAGGCCCCCCGTGACGAACAGCGCACGGGAGATGATCAAGAGGCCCCGGAAGCACAGGAGGATGCCGCTGAACCCGCGGAACCCGAGGTCCCTCAAAGACCCGCACTCCGCCGTGCACGGGCACCCCGCCGTGCACGGGTTCAACAGGCACAACAAGAAGAAATAGCGGAGGTGCGGGTTCTACTGGAGTACATAGACCAGATGCGTACCTCCCGGATAGAAAACATAGAAGGACGACGCAGAATACTTGATGGGCAGAATCAAATAATTCAAGGCCAAAACGAAATAATCAGTATACTGAATACAATACAAGAAGGACAAACAAGAATGTTCAATCTTCATCAGGAAATGTTCACATTTTTCCGGGAGGCGCATGCTGGTCTACCTCCTGTTGCTGGGCCTCTTGTTGCTGGGCCTCTTGCTGCTGGGCCATCTCCTCCTGCCGGCCCATCTCATCCTCCTCCTCAGCCATCTACTCCTCCTCCTCCTCAGCCATCTTCTCCTCCTCCTCCTCAGCCATCTTCTCCTCCTCCTCCTCAGCCATCTACTCCTCACCTTGGTCGTCCCAGTACTCTTCCTTCCACTCCTCCCACAACAGCTCCAAGGAGGACTCTTCGGAGTCGGCAGTTGCCTCTCCCAGAGCCTCAGCCCCGTGGGAAGAGGGGAAGGAAGAGGAAGTAAGTATTTTTTTCCATCTTAAATTTTTTTTTTTGGGTAATGGATAGGTATGTGATGATGTGGTTTTCATACACTTGTGGACCACACTCTGTATATAATCGACTTCTATGGGACCGGGTCCATGGAGGAAGATTCTTTGCAGAGTGTGGGTTATAAGTGTGTGAAAACCACATCATCACATACCTATCCTTGTTCATGATATTGATTGGTTTCTGTGATGTGATGTCCAAACTGTTTCCCGAATCGCTAACTAAATTACCATAACAATTATCCATGATGGCATATTACTGTTTGAATGCCAATAACACAGCTTAAAGGGACAGTCAGAAAATTATTGATTACAAAGAAAACACTGTATTACGCATTATAAAGTTTGAAACAACAAAACATGGAGAAATACATGTGTGACTTATGTGCTTACCCTTGTATCTATGACTATGAAAAATGACCACTTATTTGTTGTTCTGACATAACAACATTTTAGATATCAATGATCAATACATGGTCAATAATATGCTGTATGAGCACAAGATTTTACATATACAAATGCTATCCAAATGCCCTCTAGTGCTCAAATTGTATAATGATTACAAGCACTCTTCAAGATTTAAGAAATGAGCACACCAACCTCATAGGTTTAGATAGCAAATTTAGATAGCAAATGTTCAATTGTTGAGAAACATTTGATATCCTTGTTATTACAGAATTGACTTTTCGAATAATGTAAAAAAAATTTTTTTCGAAACTGTCCCTTTAACAACATTACATATGCTAACACATTTTAAGCTTGTTGCTATATCTACATGTACTTTGTCAAAAAAAATATTTGAAAATCACATTTATATTGACGTGTTAAATAAAGTCTATTTTCTTTAAGAGACATTATTGTGTTAATATTTTATTGTAACTATTTTTATTTTAACAATGAATATGGTTTAAAGTCCTTTTAGGAGTGGGGGGGTGAAATATGCTAACAAAAATATATTTGAAGATTAAACTATGTGGATCTCATACATGATACAAAAAAACAACATTTGCATTCAAGGGACAGTATCCTATATTTTTTACATAACTGTATGTAATAGACACTACTACAAACAACAAGATTAACATATACTGATAGCAATATTAAAAAGCTTCAAACACTTGCAAATAAAATAGGGTTAGCTATATTTTAAATATAGATGAACCACCATTACAACCGTAAAACACAATACCCCATCATTAACATATGAAAAGAACCTTTACACAAACTGGACAAAGCTGGAGATGGTACTCACATGAAACTCATTGGCTTTGCGAGGAGTAAGAAAATTACTTACATTTTCTTACAACACAAGACAAAATAAACCTATTGGTTAAACAATGGACTATCTAACTAGAGACAAAATCAAATATTTTTATTTATAATGTGAGTGTCTAATGAACCTTTCATAAAATATACAACGAAATTACATTTAGAAGAAGTCGGCATCATATATTTAGCATATGATAAATGCATATTGATTACTTTATTCAAACACAATAGCGCATATTTATTAATTAGATATGTTCAACATTAAACACAACATTAATTTTTAAGAAAAAGGAACATTGTTGACAAACATATTAAACATGGACTGTAGAGATTTGCACTTGCCTAGAAATATCCTATGCATGAAAACATTTTGCTTTCGTTCGTTGATTCAACCAGACATCCAGCAAAAGAGAATGTGTTGGTCTTTATCAGCTACGGGTCAACAATGTAACATGATGCAAATAATACATATTCGCAAGCTTTTTAAAATTGCATGCAGTCACAAACGTTTTTAACGTGCACAAATATTGCGGGACTACGCAATCCAATCACACGTTTTTTTAACTTTACATGTGCCGTCTTAACATGGCGCTTCCTTGATCACGTAAGAACGCCATCCAATGAAAGGCACATTATTGATCACGTAAGAACGCCCAAAAAAAAAAGGCGCATCCTTGATCGCGTCAAAACGCAATCCAATAAAAGGCATATTCCTGATCACGTAAGAACGTCAGTCAATACAAGGAATCATTGGACAGCCTGGCAGGTGACGTCTTAAGCAACATGGCGCATCCGAGATCGCTGAAAAACCGCAGACAATACAAGGACTCAGTGACATCTTGGCATATCATTAAGAAACGTATTTATATTTTAGGAACTAGTATGTGTGTAGATTGCTATCTAGGAATGTCACCAAATTATGAATCATCTTTTCGGACTTGACTGTCCCTTGAACTATAGCTATGGTGTATATCTTTAACATTTAAAAGATACACATGAGAAATACATATGCCATTGATGTTTTAAGATATCTTTGGATTGTTGTTGAATAACAATAGTTATACATGTATTGATTAAACGTGTCATTTATTCAAGTTTAATTATGGTCAGCCTACCTATAGCCATATATGGGAGGAGATGTATTTTGTTAACATATTAGTTAACTAATATTCATCATCTACATTATTTGTATTACACACAGAGATTGATTTGGTTACACTTTGACAATAATATAGATTTGAAAATGAAATACAGGTGCTGTCAACATTACAATAAGATTGTTTATTAATAAAACTATATGTCCTTGTTCTTGTAAAAAGGACAAAAACGCTTTACAAATGGAAATACATTCATTTACAATAGTGATCAACATCACTTAAAGGGACATTATTTTGTTTTTAAAAAGAGCATACACATAGTCAATACTATTTAAATAAAATGAACACTTTACAGGGATTATATCATTGTATCAATACTCAGATCATTTGGTAAAGGTGCATCAATTCATGCAGAGTTTATAAATACACACATGGATATGAACATTTAAATATACATATATACACAAATACAAAAATATATATACATATATAAAGAAATTACTCTGCTAATCATAATCAGGCAATGATAGAGCTAAGAGAAAATAATATAAACACAAATAATAAGATTACATTGGAGATGTTAATCTTAAAGTCATTTACTATTGTCTTACATATATGATTTCATTATAACAAATAGATTTGTTAGGTCCCTTTAAGGATAAACAACATAAACTAGAGCTTGCAAAAAATAACAGGAAGAATGAGGACAAAGATTAGTGAAATAAAATTTATTTTATTAGTATGTAAGAAAACATACACAACGTTTATAAATAATCTTGTAAAAATAAGGAATATATGAGCCATATGACAAGGTAACACAGTGCATCACAGTCCATGAAGAGAGTTGCCAAGGGCCAGCATAGCCCCATTGGAGACACATGGCAAGGTAACACAGTGCATCACAGTCCATGAAGAGAGTTGCCAAGGGCCAGCATAGCCTCATTGGAGACACATGACAAGGTAACACAGTGCATCACAGTCCATGAAGAGAGTTGCCAAGGGCCAGCATAGCCCCATTGGAGACACATGGCAAGGTAACACAGTGCATCACAGTCCATGAAGAGAGTTGCCAAGGGCCAGCATAGCCCCATTGGAGACACATGGCAAGGTAACACAGTGCATCACAGTCCATGAAGAGAGTTGCCAAGGGCCAGCATAGCCTCATTGGAGACACATGACAAGGTAACACAGTGCATCACAGTCCATGAAGAGAGTTGCCAAGGGCCAGCATAGCCCCATTGGAGACACATGGCAAGGTAACACAGTGCATCACAGTCCATGAAGAGAGTTGCCAAGGGCCAGCATAGCCCCATTGGAGACACATGACAAGGTAACACAGTGCATCACAGTCCATGAAGAGAGTTGCCAAGGGCCAGCATAGCCCCATTGGAGACACATGGCAAGGTAACACAGTGCATCACAGTCCATGAAGAGAGTTGCCAAGGGCCAGCATAGCCTCATTGGAGACACATGACAAGGTAACACAGTGCATCACAGTCCATGAAGAGAGTTGCCAAGGGCCAGCATAGCCCCATTGGAGACACATGGCAAGGTAACACAGTGCATCACAGTCCATGAAGAGAGTTGCCAAGGGCCAGCATAGCCTCATTGGAGACACATGACAAGGTAAAAGAGTGCAACAGGCACAACAAAAAACTGATAAAAAGGCCAAATGGCAACAATATAAATACAAATTCAACATGTGGACAGAGGATTATTATCTGCCACCATGGAGCATATCCAGATCCTCCACTTACTGGTCATCCTCTTCATTGTCCTGTGCATGTCCAGCTCCAGATTCAGGCCTTGAACGTAATTGCATAATTTCACGCAGAGTCAAGTCCTGAACCCGGAGCTGGGCCTGCATGGTGTCGTTCATCCCTCTCAGGACAGCTGCGTTCCTCAACACGGCCTGCTCTACTCTTGCTATCCCTTCTAGCATGAGCCATGCTGAGTCACAGCCTAAAATAAAATAAAAATTAATATTAAGGATAATTACACAACAGAATAAAAGATTTTAATACATACATTGTCATCATAAAGACAAATAATTATTTACATCAATTATTTTTCATATATTCTTTACACATGAATTAGGTTATTCAGACAGACAGAAATCATTAAAGGCTCATGTTACTCAAACATGTTGAACCCTTTAATTGGTTTTAGATGATCCACTTATACAGCTTGAGTGTATCAAATCTTGTTAAAGGATTTACATTGTACTTACATCAGCAATTTAAAAATTCAATTTAGACTGTGGTAGGCACACATATCCTTAAACATTTTGGCATTGAGGACAAGCTGTGTAAACATAGCAACCAGAAGAAATTACATTCCCACTGGGTTAGACAAGAGATAATGTATCCACATTTGGACATAAAATTTTGGATCCAAGTAGTGGTGTTTGGTATATGTAGTGATATCCAATTAAAGGGACACTGAACCTAAATATTTAATGGACTGATTCAGATAGAGCATGACATGACAAATCTTTAGAAATTACACATATTCATTATATGTTTTAATTGTCAAGCTATATTTTGAATGCAAGAATGTTGGTTTTTATGGAAGCCAATATTTGTTTATGAACCTTGTTTGTGCATGCTGGTTGATGGATACATTCATCCAACAATAAAGAAATGATGGCCACATTTATTTTATTGTTTAAACTAATTATAGGAATAAGTTGTTTTCAATAAATATATCAAGAGAATGACGAATAATTCATAAGAGTATTCTATTATACATTGGCTTAACATTGCATGCTGGATTTGAATCACAATTTAACCAATTTAACTTCACTGTACCTTTAAGTATCTTATAAAGTGTATTTAGAATGATACTTACAGCTGTGCCTGGGAAGGACAATCTGACACCCAGGACAATGAAGGTTTAAACAGGGGGGAGGGATGGGATTGGCTCGGGGAGGGATGGGAATGGCTTGGGGAGTGGTGAGCTGCTGCTCCAGGGTAGGCCGTACAGCTGGGGAGTGGGGAGTTTGGGTCTGGGCAGCTGTACGGGCCAGAATACGGGGAGAGCGGCGAAGGGGGGTGTATGGGCGTTTTTTGGGAGGGACAGGATATGAAATATGGGAAGGGCTGGCAGTGGTCGGGGCATGGTCATGGGTTTGGTGATGGGAAGGGCTCTGGGTGTGTGCAGAGGTGTGGCCATGGTCAGGGGTGTGTGCACGGGGAGGGGTCTGTGACTGGGCAGGGGCGGAATCCAGATGACCAGAAGTGGTGGATCCATCTGAAAATGTAAAAGAAATATATTAACATCTCATACATCCTGACATCAAATCAACGCATTTAAAATTGATTATGTTTTCAATATACCTCGAAGTGTGTTTGAATCTGTAAACTATTCTGAAATGAGGATATGGTATCTATATAGGCACTCAGATGAATCTCAATGACTGTCTGTACAATGTGAAACTTATTATTGTGTTTTGGCATGGAATATGCATGTGACATAATGATGGCATGAATTATATATTCTTAAAAAAATATATACAAGCAGATTTTCATGCTGCCTGATATAGAAAGGGGGCAGTAGTGTATTTGAACAGACAAATAATATTCCTTTTTAAAGGGAAAAAGCTGTAGACTTTGAATGTCTTCAATAAAATGATTTCAAAAAAAGAAACATGTTGGAAACATGATAGATATATTTCACATACCATCAGACTCCAAGGCAGCCTCTTCCTCCTCCATCCCACATGTGACATCAATCTCTGTAAAACATAACATGTTGTGTACACCTTAAGATCAGATATTATAACATATGTTACTGTTGCTCAAATACGCACATCAATGTTGCATTAAAGATATACACACACAAAGTTATGATTTACATCATTTTGATGGAGCATACAAATGACAATAGATTTGTTATTGTCAATAAATCAGAATATTAATGTATTGTTTGTCTTAATGTTAAATTCATAAAAGCATAGTACATAGAACATTTAAGATTTCTCATGTGTGTATCACTTGATGACTGTTGTTAACAAAAAAAAAAATTTAAAAAAACATATGTTAGACATCTTATGAATAACAAATGTGTAGAATAATAAAGTAGAAATTATTAATCGCTCAATATAAAAAATAAATATATAATCAGAAGATAAATTCTATGATTTTTTATAATGTTATGCTTCATCGGAATCATGATCATAATATTGATTAGCAATACACCTTCAATTACATATAAATGAGTCAATGGACTTACCAGGAGACCGCAAAGGCGGCTCTATGTCACTGCTGGATTCCTGTGGGCTCCCCACACCAACTCTCTCTATGAATGATATAGATATATATTATTAAACACATTTTGGATATCACTAAATCACATCTGTCTAGAATTTTAACATTAATCAACTTTAAAATGTGAAGAATAGAGCAGTCATTACACCAGAAAATGCTTGATTGAATCAAGGGGATTCTGTAAACATATCTGTATTCAACATATGTTTAATGTCAGACTACATTAGACATCAAATTCATCTCAGATGCTGCTATTGCATATCTAAATATACCCAATGATCAATGTTCTTAACCCTTTAAGGACACAGCTTTCACTTAGCTCAATTGTTTTATGACGGAATAATTCCGTCATATGTCCTTAAGAAGTTACAAGAATACACACAAACCACATATTGAGGAGCATCTGTTGACAAATCTAAACAAACATGTGTCACATCGAGCCATTTTTTCAATGTACAGTAATCTTGTTTAGGACACAACACATATTTATCACAATACATAACAAACTTTATTATTACAAATATGTAATCATGGTGCTGTTAGAGTATGCAGATATATATAAAGTAACTCCAACAGATAATTAGATTTATATATCAATAGTTTTTAATAAAAATAATGTAATGATGAATGAATCTATTTTGTCTTAAAGGGACACTGACATGATTAATTTAAATAATTGATTTCTATGTTCAAACTGTAAAAAATGATTTAACATTGACTCCTATTATAATTCGAATGTTGTTCGATATTAATCTTAAAGGCAGATAAGGAATATTGGATTCAATAAATATTGTTTGTTGAAGGTATCCACCAATCATCAATATAAACCCAGGTTGGTCAACAAATATTTAGATGCACATAAACGTACTTTATTTATTTTAAAATACATTTAGCAATAGAATATGTCACATATGATGATAGTATTATATTTTATGTTTATTAATATTGCATACTGTATGTGAAAGACAATATTAATAATTGTAGTTCAGTATCCCTTTAATCTAAAATTAAATAGATTCCACAATGTTGTTGTTTGTTAATGAATTATCTACTCCATATGTTGATGTAATGAATGGTATTGAGCATGCAATTAAAATCAAATATGTTATTTAAGTATATCCGAATAATTATATAATTTTCATCTATTAAATAGACATTACATATAAATATAGAACAATGTGTATTTAGTATGTAATGTTCATTCCATGTTTCTAAGACAAATGTCAATTAAAATGAGACATACCATACTGTGACAAGCCCTGGCTTGAGGATCCAGCAGCCACATCCATATCTGTAATATATTAAATGAGGATTGCATATCATTAATACTAATCATGCCATGTTTAAAATATTTACATTAATAACAAATCAATAGAAAAATATTAATCCTTTGGTAGTCCCATGAGTTAATAGTTTCCGCAATTAAATGAATGATAAATATATCCTGGACTCTTATTTTCAATCAGTTGTGTTGTTTACTGTATCTTTAAGAATATATGCTTGTTATTACATAATCATCAATTGATGGCCATATGTTATAATTTATTAGTATTATTCGTTTTTTATTAGATATAATATTTAAAATAAGAATACTGTATTCTTCACTAATCTAAGATTTTCCATTTAATTTTTAACAACATGTATAAAGCAATGCCACTTTCCGCAAACCCATGTTAACGTGGATGAGAAATGCCATTTTCGCGATCATTGCGCAATGATTCCAAGCGGAATTACGCATCCGTCATTTGACCAACATGTATAAAGCAATGCCACTTTCCGCAAACCCATGTTAACGTGGATGCGAAATTAGATTTCCGCTCTGTGACGCATATTCTGTAGAGCGCAATAAACATCATTCCAATTTCATGTATCACTAATGTAAAATCAGATATCTAAACATCATATGTAGTGTATGTTGTGAGATCTGTATAGGTTTAGTATCTGACTAAATACACATTTTTGATTTTTAACATTATAAATATTATATGAAGTTGGATAATTACCTGGTTCAGATTCTCTATCGGCTCCTCCCAGGCCACCGGACGGAGAAGCATCTGCCCTGTCCCCCGCGTCAGGACTTTCAGATCCCGCAGCTGGGAGGGAAGAAGAGGAGGCCGAGGATGGCGAGGATCTAAATCTTTTGGGGACCCGGAGATTGAGGAGCTCGCATAAAGTCACCTCATAAGGGAGTAGGTACAGTTTCCGCGGGGCCTTTCTTTGGCCCCCTCTTTTACGGGCTTGTACCCAGTCCCTTATGAGGTTGACTTTTTTCGATAAACGCAACCTCATATCTCCGAATCTCCTCATGATCTGATCCTGGGTCCTCTGGACGTCACACACCAATCTAACCGCATTGGTGATAGACTCCCAGAGGGCCTTCTTAACAGGCGCATCTGTCGAGCTCCTCTTGTTCCCAAACAGCTGGGGATAAAAGTCCTTGACGGCGTGGACCAGTGCAGCGCTCTCCTCCTTGGTGAACCTGGGAACTGACATGCCTGCTGGGTTGTACAATAAATATATTATAATAATATAAACTGCCTGCAGGCATTAGAGAACTGACAAAGATGGCAACGTGTAATGGACTTTTATATGGTGAAGTAAACATGAGATGCACCATGGGACAATTTATCTGTACATCTGATTGGATAAAATTTTGAAATATTGTTATAATGTCTGTGAGACCATCCTGACTCAAGTTGTGTTTGTGTGATGAACTCTGATTGGCCGTTCCTTAATGTTTCATATCTTAGTAACTTCCTTACACATACCGCTTGGTGGTGCTGTAACTTCATTTTTCATGTAGACTTATTTGTAACTCATGGGCCTGTCATGCGGATATGTGTGACGCAGATTTAATATCCGTGATCCGTGAAATATTAATGATTAAATACTCTTTAAAATCTCATCCTGTCACATTATTAATGTTGTAGACATTTCTCGGTTTAATAACGGTCTGTTTCTTTAATACAAATACACATTTAATATTGTATGTCTTTATTGTTCTTTAAATAAATTGATTGTGAAGTATTGACATTGCTCTATTAAATGTATTTATAATGCACATTGATTGTGTGCTATTGCGTGACATTACACTAATGTTTAAATATGCTAATCTGGTGTTTGAAGATGCGTTTCCCACGCAATATTTATTAATGTTAAAATTCCGGGAAGAATGTCAGTAACTTTGATAATCTGTTTATAAATGTTAAACTACAGCTTTGTTATTCGCAAATAAACCTCGAGCTTGTATTTCTCTGAAGTGCTCATATATGTTATTGTGCAATGGCGTCTTTAGTTTTAAAGAGACATTACAAACAATTGTATCAAATGATCTGTAGAGATAGAAGATTGTTTAGACTTTAAAATGTAAATCATTTTCTCCTAGTATTTATATATCCTCAACATAAGAAATTTAAATGCACATGGTTGAGCCAATCACATAAGGCATCTCTGTGCATCCACCAATCTTCATCTACTGAGCCTATCTCGATATGCTTTTCAAGCAAAGTATGTCAAGATAGGAAGAGAAGTAAATACACTATTTCAAGCTCTTAAAGGGACACTGTCCAAACAAATTTACCATTGGTGATTGAGCATGAAATGTTAATCAACTTTATTATTTAATACGATTATCAAATGTTAAGTTATCTTGTTATGTTTCTTTGAAAATCAATAATGATATTTTATATTACGGACAATTGTTTAATAAAAACCTGGGTTGTCCTTGACGATTGTTGCATCAATTATTCCAAACAATCAAGTTCTGTCCAGAGTACTGAAGCAAATAAATTAGCTATTTACTGCCTTATTTCTAAAGTAATGATAGCAACATCACAATGAGCATTCATAATATGAGACAAGTTTTAAAGTTGATTAAAATAGAATACTCATTCAGAATGTATAAATCATTGTTTTTTTAAATGGCTACCTTTAAGTATATTTTGAGTTCATGTCCCTTTAAATAAACATTTCACAATAATGCTTAATATATCATAAACCTAGGCACCTTCCTTTTGCTAAATGAGTCTAACATATGAGTAAAGCAAATTTAGATTAACTTCTAGATTGTTTTACACACTGACTGAAATATATTTATTAAATGAGGTATTTTTTAGCCTTCAGCGTAGAGGGACATTAAGCTATATGTTATGTATGCATTTTGTATCATAATCTTATATTTGACCAACTTAATATGTTTTTTATTCAATCATTATATTGTAATTATATATATTCGTGGATTAAATACATCTCTACATAGGCTATTTTGATGCTGATTGTTGTTTGCATATAGATGCCTTATATCATTCACTAAGATATGTGCATTTATTTTTATTTTAACAAGTATATTTAAAGACTGAATGTAATTCTATAGTACATTCTAAATATGTTTAAATTCTTGTATGATATTTGTAACAATGTATACAAAATATACATTTTGAATGACCCCTTTAAGGACCCAAACATATTGTATTTTTATTTAACATTGACAAAATAAACTAAAGGGGAAATTACATTCTATATAGATATTTGATGTCTAACCCAAGAGGTAAGATTGTAATAAATACATAATATTACTAAGTATAGTTAAATGACTCCACTAGAAAATTACATAGATTAACCTGGCATCCAATAACTAATTATTAAAAATTATAAAGTTAAATGACCTACCATTTATAAATGTAATAATTGTAAAATATTTTCTAATAATGTTTTGAGATACCTAAGGAAGATACATGATCTTATACAATTCTTTTTACATTCAACAACACTGTCACTTTCATGTAATTGAACCACTTCACCTTATTAAATGTTAAAACAATCATAATATTAATACATATCCTAAATATTTTTAATATATACTTTTTCAATATAAAAGCATTGAAGAATATGACTCCCCAATTAATGTTAAAATATATCTTTTAATATTCTCTGAAGAATTTTATTTTCTACTATTAATGCATTATTTTCTCTTATGCATGTGCTTGTCAAATAGCCAACTACCAGTCATGGGAGTCCAAGTTTTATTTATTTGCAGATTATATTGATATATATTAGAATCTGCTAAAAAAAAAATATATATTTAATAGAAAATAATTAAATATTCCATGAAGTCATCAGATGCCAATCTGAAATGACAAATAATAAAAATGGAACAAAGTTAATACACACGTTGTAAAATATTCATAAAATACATTTAAAATCATATGGTGTCTATGCTCTAACTTTGATCAACATTTTTTAAAGATAATCATTACATTCATTTTAAATTAATGAAATACATACACCATTATATTGTTGATTAAAAATAATATTTAAATTTCAAAAATTAAATTTATACATAATAATGTATATCACATGTAAACAATATATGTATGCTGAACATAAATGTAATATTTCATGTCCATTCAAATACCTCTATATCAACTATAATATGTATTCCTTTTTCTGATTGTGATCCCTAAATATCTAATTAAGAACTAAATATGACTAATGTATGTAAGCTACTAATATTCTACAGTCTTCACTAGCATGCATTGGTACACCAACCTGGACAATGCATGGTCTTTGAAAGTCAATTCAGGGGTAAACAGTTGATCTTCAATAGGTGTCTTATTCATCAGTTCATTAAATAGAGGACTGGGAAATACCATCTAAAAAAGTAAAATCATCTAAGTGTCTGATTGTGATCCCTAAATATCTAATTAAGAACTAAATATGACTAATGTATGTAAGCTACTAATATTCTACAGTCTTCACTAGCATGCATTGGTACACCAACCTGGACAATGCATGGTCTTTGAAAGTCAATTCAGGGGTAAACAGTTGATCTTCAATAGGTGTCTTATTCATCAGTTCATTAAATAGAGGACTGGGAAATACCATCTAAAAAAGTAAAATCATCTAAGTGTCTGATTGTGATCCCTAAATATCTAATTAAGAACTAAATATGACTAATGTATGTAAGCTACTAATATTCTACAGTCTTCACTAGCATGCATTGGTACACCAACCTGGACAATGCATGGTCTTTGAATGTCAATTCAGGGGTAAACAGTTGATCTTCAATAGGTGTCTTATTCATCAGTTCATTAAATAGAGGACTGGGAAATACCATCTACAAAATAGAAAATCATCTAAGTGTCTCCAATAGGATGTCTCCACAGCCTTATTCTATCAAATAGTTTGCACTTACCATGTGAACATGTCTTTTTATGGTTTTCAAGGTCAGCAGAATTTAAATATGCCAGACATGATCCCATTGGTATACTTCAATTTCAATCTTGGCTTTTTCCCCACTGTCAGTCTTGGAAATCTTCACTGTCAGGCTTCAAATTGTTCCCTTTCAGTCTTTATATTAAGTCATCTCCCTAATGTAAGAAATTATATATAAAGATTTCATACAAGTGTGTGAATCAGTTCTGTACCCCTCTCCCACCCCCCATTTCATAATAAATATCTATCACTAGCTTACTAAGCCTGTGTATGAACCTGTGTTATTTTCTATCAAGTGTGAAGATGAGTCATATTGAGCAGAACAAACCTCTGTGTGACATTGAACCATAGTCATTCTAGAGTATCCCTTTCTGATTATGTACATAAGTAATGTGTAAACAAAGTTATATTTTTAAAAATTTATGCCATATTATGTATTTGTGTACAAATCATGCCAGCAACAGTCCATACATTTCTACTTACCATCTGATGTCCTCTATAAAAACCAGGTGGCAAAGACTCGCTATAGGACCCAATGCCCAGAGCATCACCTATATTATGAGAAATAAATATTATTATAACATTTTATCAATACTAACATGTTTGCACAATTCTCTACTTGTCATTTCCCTAGAGTTCACATCTATTGAAAATACTCCAGTGTAACTTCTATTATTTACCGTCTAAAGTGGCGGTTGATGACGTCTGCTCTGACATCAAGTCCCTCGTCCTGGAATTCCCCCTCTAGAACAGGATCATCCTCCTCATCTCTGAGGAGGTCTCTGTCCACCGGGACGGCCTGCAGCATCCCAGCCCGCTGTGCAATATTATGCAGGACGCTACAGGCTACAACGATCTTAGCCACCTTCTTTGGGTTGTACTGGAGTGCTCCTCCAGAACGGTCCAGGCACCTGAATCTCATCTTCAGGAGCCCGAACATCCTTTCAACCACCGCCCTGGTTCTCTTATGAGCCCTATTGTAGCGCTCCTCAGACACATCAGTTGGGCTACGCAAGGGGGTAATGAGCCAAGGCCGGCTCATGTACCCAGAATCACCTATAAATTTAGAACAGAACATAATTCAAACAGAATACTTAAACTAGTATATTGTTGTATAAATATATTTTTTAAAAACCATAATCCATATTAAAAGTTGTCAGAAACATAAAAAAAATAAAAAAAAATTATATATAAATCTGTATCTAGCCATTTCATCGAAGACATGCTACATATGCGTATTTCTCCTAAACCAAACCTTGTGTAAAATGCTAACTACATGTTTACATTGCATTCTCTATATGAACACTTAAGGTAAGACATGCTACATATCTGCATTTCAATAAAACTAGACATTAGCAGAAATAGACAATGACAGGGTTAAATTGCATGAGATAATATCTTGCCATTTCATCTAAGACATGCTACATATGCGTATTTCTCCTAAACCAAACCTTGTGTAAAATGCTAACTACATGTTTACATTGCATTCTCTATATGAACACTTAAGGTAAGACATGCTACATATCTGCATTTCAATAAAAATAGACATTAGCAGAAAAAGACAATGACAGGGTTAAATTGCATGAGATAATATCTTGCCATTTCATCTAAGACATGCTACATATGCGTATTTCTCCTAAACCAAACCTTGTGTAAAATGCTAACTACATGTTTACATTGCATTCTCTATATGAACACTTAAGGTAAGACATGCTACATATCTGCATTTCAATAAAAATAGACATTAGCAGAAAAATACAATGACAGGGTTAAATTGCATGAGATAATATCTTGCCATTTCATCTAAGACATGCTACATATGCGTATTTCTCCTAAACCAAACCTTGTGTAAAATGCTAACTACATGTTTACATTGCATTCTCTATATGAACACTTAAGGTAAGACATGCTACATATCTGCATTTCAATAAAAATAGACATTAGCAGAAAAAGACAATGACAGGGTTAAATTGCATGAGATAATATCTTGCCATTTCATCTAAGACATGCTACATATGCGTATTTCTCCTAAACCAAACCTTGTGTAAAATGCTAACTACATGTTTACATTGCATTCTCTATATGAACACTTAAGGTAAGACATGCTACATATCTGCATTTCAATAAAAATAGACATTAGCGTCGGTAAATAACAAATGGTTAAATTTAATCCTATAGCTGAACATGACGCTAACAGTTAAAAAATACAGGGGCAATTGTCAAAATAATTAACCATGTTGTGCACAAATACTCACCAACGAGATAACCAGGGGGCATTTGTCTTTCCTCAAACTGTCTCCACAGGGACGACAGAGAGAGGATGCGGGCATCATGACAAGCACCTCCAAAATTCGCATACACATGCATAATCCTCATCCGTGCGTCACAAACATACTGCACGTTGAGGCTATGAAAATGTTTGCGATTTCTGAAGGGCAAGTCATCAATTGGAGCACGCAGCGCAATGTGGGTACAATCAATGGCTCCCAAGACATTGGGCAATTGAGCAATATCAAAGAATTCCCGCTTCAGGCGCCTCCAATCACCATCATTCTGTGGGAATCCTATGTATTGCTTACTGATACGTACCATGGCGTTCAGAAAGTTATCAAACACCCCAGAGAATGTACCTTGAGCCAGGCCATGCATGTACAGTTCTCCGGATTGAAAACTCCCGGAGGCCAGGACGTATAGACAGCTTAGCATCTTACTCATGGGGGGAACAGCAGTCCTTATTTGTATACGTGGCTCCAAATGAGGTTTAAGAAGCTCGTAAAGGCCAATGAGCTGTTCGCGATCGAGCCGATACTTATCAAAAACCTCAAAGTCACTCATGTTTTCCAAGGTGGGTCTCACCCTGTAGACACGAGGACCTCGAACCAGACGACCCCTTCGTCTCGGTCTGAGCCGCCGAGGCTGCCTGATTCGACCAACAGCTAGTTCGCCAATAGCACCACCAGCAGCGTCTACCATGTCATCGTCATCCATCTTTCAAAACAGCGTAACAAGGTAAGCACTTGATCTGATGTGGATCACAAGTGATGCATTGGCCATGTTGTTTGGGGGATTTATAGTACAATTAGTCCAATGGTAGTGAGTTTGTAATGATTGCTGATTGTATTCACCTGTTTGTATGTGAGCGGCGCGAATGCTTTCACAGTGGGCGTTTATTTGTTGTTTGCTGAAATGTTAGTTTCAAACAATGATTCTCAATGTGAAAGTGTCAAATATCACACATACAGTGCATGTTTGTAATGTTTGATCATATGTGTAATCAATATTTCTTAAACGCGATCTTATAGTAACAAGCACACGTCCAGGCTAACATGAATGAAAGTGCATAGTTGTGTATAATGTGCATCGAATGTGATCGATCAATGTTGCTGCAATATTGTTTGTAAATGATAAAGGAACATCTGCCATCTGTAGGATTGTATATATAAGTTATTGCCGAGCTGTCAATATTGTATGCGTCCCTTTAAAATCGCAATAATAATTCAGAACTTCCCGTCTGTCATCTGTAGTATTATATATATAAGTGATTGCCGAGCTGTCAATATTGTACGCGTCCCTTTAAAATCGCAATAATAATTCCGAACTTCCCGTCTGCCATCTGTAGTATTATATATATAAGTGATTGCCGAGCTGTCAATATTGTACGCGTCCCTTTAAAATCGCAATAATAATTCCGAACTTCCCGTCTGCCATCTGTAGTATTGTATATATAAGTGATTGCCGAGCTGTCAATATTGTACGCGTCCCTTTAAAATCGCAATAATAATTCCGAACTTCCCGTCTGTCATCTGTAGTATTATATATATAAGTGATTGCCGAGCTGTCAATATTGTATGCGTCCCTTTAAAATCGCAATAATAATTCCGAACTTCCCGTCTGCCATCTGTAGTATTGTATATATAAGTGATTGCCGAGCTGTCAATATTGTACGCGTCCCTTTCAAATCGCAATAATAATTCCGAAATTCCCGTCTGCCATCTGTAGTATTGTATATATAAGTGATTGCCGAGATGTGAATATTGTACGCGTCCCTTTCAAATCGCACTAATACTGAATAACTTCCGGCTGTCATCTGTAGTATTGTATATATAAGTGATTGCCGAGATGTGAATATTGTACGCGTCCCTTTCAAATCGCACTAATACTGAATAACTTCCGGCTGTCATCTGTAGTATTATATATATAAGTGATTTTCGATCTGACGATATTGTATGCGTCCCATAAAAATTGCACGAATACTGAATAACTTCCGGCTGTCATCTGTAGTATTATATATATAATTGATGTGCGATCTGACAATATTTCTGAATTGTCCCATTGAAATCTCCATAATAATGCTGTTCAAAAGTGTGTTTTACGTATATGTTGTATTGTAGTATTGAGTGTTAAAGTTCCTAAAGGGGCGGTACAGTGGTGAATCTGTGATGTGTATGGTTGAATCTTCTAATGACGTCATGATATTATTAACCTGCCTATGTAGTTGTGAAATCCTCATTGTGTTGTTGTATTGTGCTACATTGTTATTGTGTGCTGAATAAAATCTAAATGTGTGCTTTGTGGTTGCGTGATGGGTGATGCGTGTTATGTACATATACGTATATATTGTGATTGTGTCCCACATATGCTGACTTCTATATAGCGGTCTGGCATTGTTGTTCCTTCCCATAAAGTGACATCTGTAATCTGGTGTAATGATGTTCTTGTTGTACGTAATTCCTAATGGTTTCTGGTGATGGAATCATGATGTTAAAAGTACAGTAAAATCCATATGTTGTGTTTTGTGATTCCTCGAGAGAATGTAATGTGTTTTTCCCCCATCATTTGAATGCACATGTATGATTGAATGTTAAAAGTAATGTATGTGCATCCATGAGTGATCATGTGTTAAGCCTATGTAGATATGCAGTTGCTGCAAGCATATGAGTTGAATAACAGAAATGCAATAATAAAGGTAAATGAGAGATGTTTCCCATTGTGTAGTGTTTGTGAATCCAGAAATGTGTATTGAATTTTATTTTAATTGTAAATGTAATTTTATTGAAATAATAATGTGTTACTAGTGATGGGGATTTGTAGTTGATGTAATCTAAAAGTGTTAAAAATATTTATGGTGTGGTGAATATTTAATATTAAAAACCATAAATCCACCATAGGGAAATAGTCATTTCTTGATCTATTTATCATAGCTGGGTCTAACGCATAAAAGCATGTATTTTCTAGCGCTGGTATTTGGAGTTTTTCAGTCTACGCTATTTGCGTGCGTTAGGGAAATGAGGGTTTCGCGTGCACGAGCACGTCTTCCCAATAGAAGTCAATGGAGGCTCCAAAGATTTCTATATTTTTTTTTCTAAGACTGGTTTTCCTCGTAAAGTGAGTGACGTCATGAGCTTGTGTGAAAAAGTAACTAAATCGTGTTCTTTTTGTAATAAATAAATATTTTGTGTATGTAATGTGGTGTATATTGTTTGTATGCATCGATGAGTGTATGTTTGTGATAATGTTATTCGTTAGATGTAGGTATATGAGGGTCTTTTCCCGTATGTCCATGTAAGTCAATGGGAAAATGGATTTGTGTGGATTTTTTTCAAACACCCGAGATCTCGCAACTTTAATCCTTTGTATTTTAAAGAAAAAAAAAAAAATACGAAAAATAAAGATAGTGTTGTGTTTGTATGAGTGTAAGTGTACTTTGTGTAATATTTGTTTTGTGATTCGTGGATGTTTTTTTGTGCGGTATATGTTTACTACTGGGTCTGAGGTGGCGGTAGAAAGTTGAGCGTTAGGTGTATTTTGAGTCGCGGTAAATAAACTCTAAATACCGGAGTGCGTAAAAAACCCGCGTTAGGAGCCTCTAACGCTGGTTTTGACGGCTACCGCCGAACTCTAAATCTAGGCCATAGTGTTTTATGTGATTACTAACAGTTATAATGACATATGTCCCTTTAACTGACTGATTTTAACAAGTGTTTGATACATAAAGGAATATCCCATAATGCAACTCATGTGACTGTAAAATAAACAAAGATTTTTAAACAATATATACATTTGAAAGAAAATTATCACAAAAGGTAATCGCTGTTATGAACAAAAATATTTGAGGGAAAAAGAACAAAAACAAAACAGACACGGGAAGTGCAATAAACAGGGAGAGCGAAAAAAGGATTTATCACAATATAGCAACTAAATGCTTTGAAGTGGCTAAGCTGACTCAAATACATCCTTCTATCTCCTAGGGCTTTCGAGGAAACCAATGAATAAATCATGAACTGCTAAAATAAAGTCAGGAAGCTGTTATCCCTGAGGATTCATAGTAATCAGATCACTTCTTAGCCTCTAGGTAGTGATGGAAGCCCATCGGGAATTTGTGACACACATTATAAGACATGTGGGAATCTACTTTCACTTTGTGTGTTGTATAAAAATGCTGATTGAGAGAAAACCATCTGGTTAGCCAAGGCAGCAGTTTCCAGCTATTTATGCTGCATACTTGTTTGTTTTGCTATGTATAAAATAGAAAGATTGACAGATAGAAATAGATAGAAAGATAAATACTTGTTTGCATCACATTATATAAAATTCATAGATAGATCAACAGAGACAGACATGTGGAGTTATAATACATATACATTTAGTAATAGAATAGACAGTATCAGTTAATAGTTAATTAGGATTTAGGCAGTAATGAGTTAAGTCTCCTTCAAGGACATTTATATACATAGGTATATAGAACAGCTGTCCATGCCAATCAAAACAATAATTAGAGCTGTAGTTTGCAGAATCTTAGCTAAGCTAAATTTGACTTTATATTATGTCATGCCATACTATTGCGCAGGAGTAGAATTAAAACTGAATTTTCTATATGTCAAGCAGATTGGTGGAAGCCTTATAAGGACAGTTCCCCACACACACACCTTTTTAAGATGGAGTGCACACACATTTTAAAATTTGCACAGGAGGAACTAGCATTTTCTTTTCTTTTTTTGGGGGGGGGGTATTTTTTTTACATTTTCTTTTTTAATAGTGATGGCTCCTGACTCCTGAACTAGTGTTGCATTAACATAAATACGTTTTCTGGCAGGAAAGAACCTACATGTGCCTATTTTTCAGTTCAGTCTGTGGCTTAGTGATTGAGTGGCATGTATAGGGTATGAAGAGGGATGATGTGGGAGTGAGCCAGAGCCAGTAAATATGCCTGGTAATTCACTTTTTGGGAAGAAGAGCGAGATGGTAGCTTGGAGTTAACAAGTCACATGCTCAAAAACCCTGTGCATCTTCAGGGTCAATGGTCACACTTTAGAGGTTATTGATAGTCATGTTATGCATCACTGTAATCGCCTGGTTAAGCTGTGATCAGTGTGACCCTCGGTGATGAGGGCAGAGGTTGAGGACATGGGTGGCTTTGCAAAGGAAGTGTCCATCCTCCTCCATAATGTCTGTGGCTAGTAATCTCTACCATCTCAACACGGAGCCCATGATGCAGAGCCATGGCCTGCAGGGCTTCGCTGTGATACCGACTACTTGTGGTCTGTCTATGGCATCCCAAAATGCTTCTCAGTGGTAAGTGATGGGTGGGATGGAGTGAGAGAGAGAGAAAGAGAGAGAGAAAGAGAGAGAAAGAGAGAGAGATCAAAAAAATAAATAGAGGAAGCATTGCCTATGAGGAACCTAGTATATATGTTTAGTCTTTTACTTTTATGGTATATCGCAAGCTGATTGATCTGAGATGAGTATAAATTCTTTAAAAACATAGCTGAAAATTATTACAGTATATTTCCTGGATCTTCAGGTAACCCAGATTTAATGTTATCCAATGTTAAGATTTTTAATTGGGGCAAAAGATACCTATAATTAAGGAAAGGATTTTCACTGACAGTTTTGCCCTCTCTCCTTTTGGGCGAAATCCCACCAACCTGTTTCCGGTCATTTACCAAGTGACAGGTCCTTGACTGAGAATGGTGACAGACAGACAAAAAGAAAGGCAGAGAGAGATTAATCATATTTGTTTGGGATATAAATACTGCAGATCCAGAAAAAAAAAAAAAAAAGGATTTTCAGAGTTATTTAAACTCTTTATATTGTGCAAATGGGTAATTTGTTAGTTTCATAAACCTAAGTGCACACTTTGTAACCTATTAACAGAAAATTGGTATCTTCCAAAACAGTAAATAAATCACACTGGCCTCCATTTCAGCTAATTAAAATCCCCATGTAAATTTCATGGGGCTTTTGAAGGGTTTTGAAATGGAAAGCAACCGATCACAAGCTTTTAAATGTAATTGTAGCCTGATAATGACCAATATACTTTGCATAGAGACAATTCAACAACCATTTTCCTCCAGATTGTTGCAAGATTTTTGGATGCTTTTATTTTAAAAGCATCACTTTATTGAAACCCTTTTTTGGCCTGCTTCAAGTGACATTTCTTGGCTTCAAAATATTTCTCAGATCACACCATTAATTTATGAAAAGTGTGTTCTCATATAATATGATTGGAATATTCATTTACAATTGCAATTAAATGTTTGGATGATTACAACATTGTAATTATAAAATGGCACAAAAAGATATAATCTTATTAATTGCTCATTTCATAAAAAGAGGCTGAGGATGATGAACAATGCCAACATTAGGTAACAGCTTCGGAGATGAGTTAATTTGAAAACTTTCATTCTCTTGAGACATTTACCTTCTTTATACTTTTATTTATTACAGTTTTGGCTCATGTCTGAATATTAAACAGCCAAGTTTAAGCTAAGTGCTCATTATTGTTGTGTCATATGGGGTAGATTCAGTTTTTCTTTGTTTTTTTTTTTTTGTTGTTTTTTTATCCAATTATCATTTCCAAATATTTCATATCTATCTTTCCATATATAAAAGCAGGAAGATTTGCACAATTTCTTGTTTATGGGTTACATGTAGACAGTACAAATACTAGCAATCTATAAAGATTTATTTGTCTATGAAATTCAAAATGCTGACCCTAAACTACAACCACCTTATTAGTGTTTATATCCAACTATATTTCTTGCTCATTGCCAAATACTCTCCAAACAACCCAAGTTGATTGACCTCTTCAATCATTACCCCTTCCCTGTCTTATCTTTATGGCTTCTGTCTTGTTGCACCTACTCTATGTAACTGTCTTGTTCTATCATACTCTCTCCTGCCTTTCTGTCATGTCCTGGTGTTAGATCCTGGAGTGCATTTGAAGGCCCCATTGGCTCTGCTACTGTGAAGACTTATGCCAAGAAGTGCTTAGTTTAGCCAGCAGTGCTGTTTGCCTGTTGACTAAATCATAAAAAATGTTTTGATACATAACAATAAGTAAGAGTAATGGATAGTGGGTGTACTTTGAGAAAGCTGGGGAGTTCAATTCGATATTCGATACTAGAACATCCTCAAACCTCAAAGGTACTAGATGCCATGAACTTACAAAGTAGTGCCTTTTTATAAGTGCTACGCAGAGCAAGAAATGGAGGGAAAGTTGGGACTTTACAAAATTAATAACAATGGTAGGAAAAGGTAGCAGAAAATAAGGCCCAATACTTGTATCATGTGTACCCTTCATATTTATCTTTATGGTCAACATGTTGGAACCCCTAATGTTATACTCTACAAATACCAGTGATAAGGGGTGTAGTTGGTAGAAGAGATGTTTGACTCAGAAAGCAAAAATCCTTGCAGCAGCCTTGTACCAGAATCGCAAAAAGTTCCAGTTGTTTAATGTTTTGCCCATATAGGGTGATATATCAGGTGTGTTTCAAAATATAGATTGAAAGTTACCAATAGAGCTTTAAGCGCTCACTAATGTATGTCAGGATTTGTTTAAACAGTATAGATAATGCATTCTCGTAAAAATAAATGTTTGTAAGTTTTGCACAATATATTTTTTGCAGTGATAGTAATATCATATTATATACATCCATTTTGTTTCAACACAAGAATATTAAAACATGTAGGGCGAGATTACAAGTGGAGCACAATTGATAATCATCTTGTGCTCAGCCTTGTGCTTAGACTCTGGTAAAACTTAACCAGACTATCTTTACGGGGAGGAACTTTTTTTTAGGACATTCTATACTTTTAATGGATAGAGCAGGGAGCACTATTCGTTAAGTGTTGCACTTGAGTCAAATTCAATATACCGCTGTAAAATTTAGTGCTTTTTGAGACCATTATAGCTTACTAATTGGCATAACAAATGCTATGGAAATAAGTTATATTTAGACATAAAACTTATGAAGCAAAGGTTTATTAATAAAATTAAAAAAAAAATTGTGGCAGAATTAAAGGTACATGGTATATGACAAGGTGCTTGATTGGGAAGGGGTTAAAGATTGTATTGTATATATACAGACCAATTTCCTGACAACTAGTCTTCTTATCCCAGTGTCATGTGGAAAAGCAGTGTGACTGCAGGCAAAAAAACTAGCTGGAACAAAATCAGAATCTAAAAATCAGTGTCAGGGTCAGGCAGAGGGTCGAACCCAGTCGGGCAGCAAACAAGTAGAATCGTCAGGCAAATTAATGGTCAGATATACAGACAAAGGTCAAAATCCAGAGCAAATACAAACAAAAAAATATACAGGAACAAACACCCAGAGACAAACTCTATACAAAGGGATATTCTAAAATGTTCAAAAGCAGGTTTGAAGCTAGTTTCACAGAAGCATGTTAGCCTTCACAGTGTGAAGTGAGGTTTAGTTTATACATTAATTGATAGATTTGTATCATTCATAATGATATATACCACAGTCTCGCCATATTTTGCAAGTGTTCTTATGATTTATTATACGGACTACCATATAAAGAAGTTACCCTATACGTGACAATATGCTAAACAATACAGTCCTCTTTAGAATGTTTGTGAAATGGAAATTTAGTTTGTAATGTAAATTCACAGATTAGCAATATTAAAATTCATATATTTCATCTGTTATTTCAAAAGTACTTGTGTTTGGGAGGTAATGTGGAATGACATCACTTGCAATATTACCTATCTCAATATCCAAGTTCTGATCTACTTCAGTGTTATACTGTATGTCACACACTGTTGCAGCATTGGCTACTTTAGATGGGGCACACGAAAGAGCCAATCCAGTTTTGTCCAAATATCAAAAAACTCTTTAATATGCCAAATCTTCATTGTGATGTCGTTTTTGGAATTTCTATTGGTGTGAGAATCCAATTGTATTAGGGATAACCTGCAGCTTCTGAAAAATGAAAATGAAAGATTAACTTAATATTTAGGGCTAGATTAGAAGTGGAACACTATTTAGCGTTTTAGCTCAAGCATTAACACCACCAGAAGTAATCTTTTTGCATGCACGGGTTAGCGTGCATATTACAAGTTGAAAGTAAAACCATTGCATGAGAGCAAAAACACGATCGCCTAGATTTACGACCCGCGTAGCTAACGCATGCTTTTTTTTCCCCGCACCTTTTAAATACCGCTGGTATTTAGAGTTCACAGAATGGCTGTGTTAGGCTCCAAAAATGGAGCGTGGAGCATAATTTACCGCCACTGCAACTCTAAATACCAGCGGTGCTTACGGACGCGGCCAGCTTCAAAAACGTGCTCGTGCACGATTCCCCCATAGAAAACAATGGGGCATTTTGAGCTGAAAAAAAACCTAACACCTGCAAAAAAGCAGCGTTCAGCTCCTAACGCAGCCCCATTGTTTCCTATGGGGAAACACTTCCTAAGTCTGCACCTAACACCCTAACATGTACCCCAAGTCTAAACACCCCTAACCTTACACTTATTAACCCCTAATCTGCCGCCCCCGCTATCGCTGACCCCTGCATATTATTATTAACTCCTAATCTGCCGCTCCGTACACCGCCGCAACCTACATTATACCTATGTACCCCTAATCTGCTGCCCATAACACCGCCGACCCCTATATTATATTTATTAACCCCTAATCTGCCCCCCACAACGTCGCCTCCACCTACCTACAATTATTAACCCCTAATCTGCCGACCGCACCTCACCACTACTCTAATAAATGTATTAACCCCTAAAGCTGTCTAACCCTAACACTAACACACCCCTAAATTAAATATAATTTCAATCTAACGAAATAAATTAACTCTTATTAAATAAATTATTCCTATTTAAAGCTAAATACTTACCTGTAAAATAAACCCTAATATAGCTACAATATAAATTATAATTATATTGTAGCTATTTTAGGATTAATATTTATTTTACAGGCAACTTTGTATTTATTTTAACCAGGTACAATAGCTATTAAATAGTTATTTACTATTTAATAGCTACCTAGTTAAAATAATTACAAAATTACCTGTAAAATAAATCCTAACCTAAGTTACAATTAAACCTAACACTACACTATCAATAAATTAATTAAATAAAATACCTACAATTATCTACAATTAAACCTAACACTACACTATCAATAAATTAATTAAATACAATACCTACAAATAAATACAATTAAATAAACTAACTAAAGTACAAAAAATAAAAAAGAACTAAGTTACAAAAAATAAAAAAATATTTACAAACATTAGAAAAATATTACAACAATTTTAAACTAATTACACCTACTCTAAGCCCCCTAATAAAATATCAAAGCCCCCCAAAATAAAAAAAATGCCCTACCCTATTCTAAAATTAAAATAGATAAGCTCTTTTACCTTACCAGTCCTTAAAAGGGCCCTTTGGGGGGCATGCCCCAAAGAATTCAGCTCTTTTGCCTGTAAAAAAAAAACCATACAATACCCCCCAACATTACAACCCACCACCCACATACCCCTAATCTAACCCAAACCCCCCTTAAATAAACCTCGCACTAAGCCCCTGAAGATCTCCCTACCTTGTCTTCACCACACCGGGTCCCGATCGGTCCAGAAGAGCCTCCGAAATCTTCATCCAAGCCCAAGCGGGGGCTGAAGAGTGACGTCCATCCTCCGGCTGAAGTCTGGATCCAAGCGGCAGCTAAAGAATTCCATCTTCGGGCAGAAGTCTTCATCCTATCCGGGCAGAAGAGTCGATCCGGATCGGCAAACATCTTCATCCAAGCCGCATCTTCTATGTTCTTCCATCCGATGACGACCGGCTCCATCTTGAAGACCTCCGGTGCGGATCCATCCTCTTCTTCCGACGACTAGACGACGAATGAAGGTTCCTTTAAGGGATGTCATCCAAGATGGCGTCCCTCGAATTCCGATTGGCTGATAGGATTCTATCAGCCAATCGGAATTAAGGTAGGAAAATTCTGATTGGCTGATGGAATCAGCCAATCAGATTCAAGTTCAATCCGATTGGCTGATCCGATCAGCCAATCAGATTGAGCTTGCATTCTATTGGCTGTTCCAATCAGCCAATAGAATGCGAGCTCAATCTGAATGCGAGCTCAATCTTATTTTATTTAACATATTATATTTCTTGGCAGAAACTTGATATTGAGAAAATGGAAAGCAAAAAAGGCGCCCACCTTGAGAGAGCTTAAAAAGGCCCTGTTAACTCAGTGTATGGGGCCCATTTATCAAAGGGCTTGCGGACCTGATCCGACACTGCGGATCAGGTCCGCAAGACCTCGCTAAATGCGGAGAGCAATATGCTCTCCGCATTTAACATTGCACCGGCAGCTCACAAGAGCTGCTGGTGCAACGCCGCCCCCTGCTGACTCGCGGCCAATCGGCCGCCAGCAGGGAGCTGTCAATCAACCCGATCGTATTCGATCGGGTTGATTTCCGGCGGTTCCTGTCCGCCTGCTCAGAGCAGGCGGACAGGGTTATGAAGCAGCGGTCTTTAGACCGCTGCTTCATAACTTGTGTTTCTGGCGAGTCTGAAGACTCGCCAGAAACACGGCCCTTCAAGCTCCATACGGAGCTTGATAAATGGGCCTGTCTGTCTGAACATCACAATCTACACGGGTTGCCTGAGGAGCAAGTAGAACTGTTCTTTAAACATTGGAAAGTGTCTATATTATCTTTACCAGCTGGTACGCAAAATATTATAGTTAAACCATATGCTAAATCAGTTTTTTTCCAACTACAAGTACTGGCTGGGACTTTCCCTAGTACCTGGCTTCCAGCTAATAATGCAGGACTATAATGGGCGAGAGGGGGATGGAGGAAGGCGATTACAAGCGATTATATATGTACACACCATAGGGACAATATAGTATTTTTTTATTTTTTTTTTGGTTTGAGGTATACCTAGTCAAACCAACTGTTTATTTTGGATTTCTGTAACTGTCTGAAACAGCAATGCCGAAAATAAAAATAAAACATAGACTTAATAAAAAGGAATGCAAGTTAAAGTTAAAAATTCCAACAGGGAGAATATAGTTAAGTTTGCTGAGATACTACTAAAGTTATTTATATGCAGGGTAATTATTTTCTGAATTTTCATATGTTTTGATGCCCTGCGTGGCACACAAACAAATAATATGTCTGTGTTTTTGCGTATTTATATTCATAAAAAAATGAAAAGTCGCGGCTGGAAAGTGAGCGTTAGACCCTTTCCTGACTGACTCTAAATACCAGCGGTAGCCCAAAACCAGCTTTAGGAGCCTCTAACGCTGGTTTTGACGGCTAACGCCAAACTCTAAATCTAGCCGGATATGCGCTAACTTCAGGATCTCCAATATCGCAACCATGCTAACTTTTTCTCCCTATAGACTTAAATGGACAGCACAGAAGAAAAAAAATACACTTATACTAGCACACTAACCCAACAGAAGTTACTCATATTTTTTTATTTTAAGCATTTTTTTAAAAAAATAACTACTTAAAGGTACATGAAACCCTTTTTTATGATTCAAATAAAGCATGCACTTTTAAACAAATTTCCAATTTACTTCTATTTTCTAATTTGTTTTGTTCTCTTGGTATTCTCTGTTAAAAAGGATACTTAGGTAGGCTCAGGTGTTGCCCTTTGGTGCCAGCACATACTGTATATACCTCATGTTATTGGCACGCTCAAATTTCAACTAGCTCACAGTACTGCGTTGCTTCTTCTTCAACAAAGGATACCAAGAGAATAATGCAAATGAGCAAATAGAAGTAAATTGCAAAGTTGTTTAAAATCATATGTTCTGTCTAAATCACAAAATAACATGTTTGGGTTTCTTGTCCCTTTAAGGCGTCCTATGTGTGCCTAAAGATATAAAAATGAAATATTTAATTGAACCAAAAATAAATTGATGCATTTTGCATATACAAGTGTTTCTGCACTGCTGTCTGGCTCTTATTCTTGCAATATACTCCCATTAGCAAAAGTGCTTTTAGTAAAAGTTATTAGTTTTTCTATGGCATACTCGCATATACTGTGGGGGCCTGTGCACCTGTATTTAAGATCACAGAGCTGAAGATGGTGTATATTGCTTCGGTGAAGACATAATTTGTGCCATATAAGCCACCACTGACTCTCTCAGCAGGTATTGTGTTTAAGTACTGGTGCGTGGGCCCACATAGGATATGTACATATGACGCAGAAAAACAGTAATAGCTTTTACAAGAAGCCTTTTTGCCAATGGAAATATATTGCAAAAATGTTTCTATTTCACATTTAAATGCTGCCATGAACAATTTATTTTTTACCTTTCTATCCCTTTAAAATGAAGGTAAACTTTCAAGAATGAGTGCCCGGTTTTTAAAAATCCTATTAAAAACAGGGGCATTTTCATTTATGCAAGTTTACATTTCACCGGTTTTCTTAAAATACTTACCTTTTCTTCTTGAAGCCGCTCCAGCGCTTCTCCAGCCCGTCGTCAGCCTCTTCATACGTCAGCAATGACGATTCCGGCATTCTCCAATCAGGGCTTCCCCCCCGGGGGAATTATTGCCTGAGGCAACGCATTGATTGGAGGAAGCCGGTTTCGTCATTGCTGGGTAAGTTAACTAGGAAGAAGCAGAAGGGGGCATCATTTCAGATGTTTCAGAAGAAAAAGGTAAGTATTTTAAAAATCCGGTGCAATGTCAATTTTCATGAATGAAAGTGCCCCTGTTTTTAATATTTTTAAAAACCGGGCACATTCACATGAAAATTGACATTCACTTTAATGTGTTATGCATATGTTTACTAAATCATTATATTTTATCTTTGGAGATATAACTCTCTAAATTATTTTTTATTTTTTTATTTTTTTTATTTCAATAAGCTGGTGGAAACCTTCAGGGTCTCTACTCAGAACACACATATTACATACACCTGTCTAATTTATACAGCTCTCCGTAGGTTGAAAGTGCTTGCCCTTATGAATATTTTCTCAAGCACAATATGGTACAGGCATTTACAGAATCCCTACATATTCTTGAATATTTCCATTTTTATATTTTCTGAAAGAACTGTTAGATGCAATTATAAAAATATTGTTTATGTTTCTACATGTGTCAGCTGTTTTTAGGGTGATATTTCTCAGTATAAGGTCACACAAAAGTAGTTTATATTGTTTGGCTATGATTATATAAATTATGTATAAAGCTTTATTGTACTTGGTGATAAATGATATCTGCATTTTCTTATTACATTTGTTAAGTATCTGTCAAACTAATCAATATCTAATGATACAATATTATATACCATATTGCTATGAAACTCTGCATTTGCTGTGTGTTTGAAAATATTAATAGTTTGGAATATGCACATATACATTTATAAAAACTATATCAAATTAACTCTTTTAGGCAAACAAAACACTGATATATATTTAGATTATTTATACAGCATCAGACATGAAAATAAATATAAATCAATTTCTTCATATTCAAAGTTATATTCAGGGTAGTATCTGTTGATTATGTATCAAAAAGACACTGGAAGCTTTTAGGAATACTGCATTAGGCTTTACTTATACAGATGCAACAGCAGCATTAAGAACATATCAATAACTTGTAAAACAGTAGTCAGCACACAGAGAGGAGAAACAATAGAGAACTCACTTGGAACATAGGTTTATGCTTTACATCCGAACACTCTTATATGCCCCATACTAGGTTTTGATCCATTCCACATTTCATATGGGGTACTTTCAATAGTTTTTGATGGTAGCCTGCTCTGTAGGTATGTTGTAGTCATTATTGCTTCACCCCAGTACTGGTTAGGTAAATTGGCATCTGAAAGCATTCATCTGGCCATTTCTATGAGGGTGCGATTTTTCCTTTCTGCAACACCATTTTGCTCAGGAGTGTATGGTACAGTTGTTTGGTGTACTATACCTTGTTTCTTTAGGTATGACTCCACTTCATTATTCATATATTCCCCTCCATTGTTGGTACATATTATTCCTGGTTTCCTATGAAATTTGTTTCGAAATGTAGCTATAAATTCTTAAAATCTCTCTGATGTCTCGCTTTTGTGCTTCATCATATATTTTGTTGTCTACCTGGAATAATCGTTGATGAAGGTCAGTAAATAGCTGTTCCCACCAGGTGTAGGGGTTTTCATTGGTGCACACACGTCACTGTGTATGAGTTCCATGGGGTGAGTGTTTTTTTTTTTACTGGCTTGTGGAAGTGGGGTACATGTGGCCTTTGCTTTGATACCACATGTGCACTTCATGAGAACGGGGCAAGGCAATATTATCGTGTCTTCTGATAAACCTCCCTTTGCAAGTTCCTTTATGGCTTCTGGGCTTCGATGCCCTAATCGCCTGTGCCACATTTGGATACATTTGTTGTGTGGATTATGAATGGTTGTTTTGGCTTGCTTCCTTTCAGTGATGAGTTTTCACAGGTGTTCATTCAACCTTCCTTTTGCTAGGATTTTTCTCCTATTTCGAATTGTGCATTTATTGCCTTGGAACTGGACTGTGAGTCCATTGTTAGCAAGGGTTTTCACTGATAGGAGGCTTTCTTCTAAACTTGGGAAGTACAGAACATTCTTTACTAGGATGCTTTGCTTATCTCCTGATGGTGTGGTGCAATGCAGGAACTCTTGACTGTTACCTCCCGCTGTAATACTTTTCCCATTTTCTAGGAAGACATTGTCTTTTGCATTGAAATCAATTTCTGTGAAGAATGTCTCATCACTTGTCATGTGACTAGTTGCCTAAATCAATGCACCATCTATGTGGTGTACTATTCTGAGTCACAATAAAGCTACCGCTCCATGATGCAGCTGCAGTTTCCTCTGTGGCTGCCTTAGCTCTTTCTCTTGTGGGTGGCTCTAACCTTCGCTGCTCATCTTTCCAGATTGAGCAGTTCTTTTTTAGGTGACCGGCCTTTTTGCAGCGAAAACACAATCTGGTTTCTCTGTTTTGCTTTGTGCCTTCTTGCACCATCAGAGCTACCTCTGATCTCTCATTTTCTTCACTACGCATGTTTTCCTTTCTTCTATTGTATTCATCAATTCATTTTTCCTTAGCATATTCTAGTGTTAGTTCCGGCTCAGGTCTAGCTTCTAGAGCATTGATAAGGGCACCATATGACTCTGGAAGGCTGCATAGTAACAATGCTACCACGTGATTGTCTTTAATTTCTTCTCTAATTGCACATAGCTGTTCTACAATCTCTAGCATAGCATTCACATGTTCACACATTTCCTGGCCTTTTTCCAGCCTCATCTTATACAGTCTGCACAGCAAATATGGTCTACTGTTTAAGTTTGAACGCTCATGCACTTTTTGTAGTGCAGCCCACATACATTTAGCTGTGTTTTCTTTTCTCTATGAATGAGTTGATCATCCTCCACCAACAGGCTTATAACTGCTTTTGCTTGCCTGTTTTTCTTGTCCCATTCTTCTGGGTTTTCAGTGGGTCTGTTTGTATCCAGCACCTCCCATAAGTCATCTTTGGATAACAGCATTTCAAGCTTAAACTTCCACAGCTGGTAGTTGGTTTTGTATATTGCATATTTCCCTTCTGAACCACTTGCCATGTTTCAGTAAATAGAATGCAGCTCTTGTTTCCTCACACAGTATTTACTTGGATCATAGATGCAACACTTACTGACTTGTAGTTTTCCTTTAGTGTCTGGGCCCATAACCTGTTGGTTATGTAACAAAAAGACACTGGAAGCTTTTAGGAATACTGCATTAGGCTTTACTTATACAGATGCAACAGCAGCATTTAGAACATATCAATAACTTATAAAAAAGTAGACAGCACACAGAGAGGAGAAACAATCGAGAAAAACACAACTTCCTTCCTATTAGTAAATGAACAAGTTCACAGATATAAACAATTAGTCATCTAAACTGAACAGCGCCATCTACAGTCTTAATGTTGTTCATACATGTGGTATAGTACATGCTGTTGTATTTCCTAACAGTATCTGAACTTCTGCGCCTTGATAGCCTTGTGGAGTTGGCAGAAACTTCCCAGAAGCCTTCAAGATGTGTTTTCTTCCCTTATCTATACCCTTTACCTTCTTACCAATATATATTCTATGTACAAAGTTCAAAGAGAAAATTGCTCCCAACAGTGACTTTACAAAATGTCTAAACGTGATGGACACAAAACAAGGAAATGTCTGAGCTGGTCCTCATATGATACTACTTTCAATATGAAAATATCTAGTCAAAATCTCAGTTTCTCTCTTATAATATAACTAGGTGAATAAGCCTGCCCATAGGGTAGTCTATTGAAAATTACTGAAAATAATAAACAAAATTATGAAAAATTAAAAAATTAAACCTAATCTAACACCCCTATAAAAATACCACCCAAAAGAGAAACACCCCCTTAATCTAAACTAAACTACCAATAGCCCTTAAAAGGGCCTTTTGTAGGGCATTGCCCTAAGTTAAACAGCTCTTTTACCTTAAACAAATTACCAATTACCCCCTAATAGTAAACCCCCCACCCAACCAACCCCCCAAAAAAAACCTAAGTTTAAAAAACCTAAGCTACCCATTGCTCATTTGTATGGCATCTTTTACAAACAGCTCTTTTGTGCCCATAAAATATAAAAAAAATCCCTAATGAAAAGAAAACCTAAGTCTAACCCCTAAATAGGTACTCACAGTTCCTGAAGTCCGACAGCGAAGGTTTCCTTCCAGGTGGTGAAGGTCTTCATCCTGCGCTGGGACATCTTCTATCTTCATCTGCTCCCGGACCCCGCCGCAACCTATATTAAACTTATTAAACCCTAATCTGCCCCCCCTACACCGTCGCCACTTATAATAAGTTTATTAACCCCTATCCTGTCCCCCTATACTGCCGCAACCTATAATAAATGTATTAACCCCTATCCTGCCCCCTACACTGCCGCAACTGTAATAAAATTACAATGTAATGTAATAAAATTACAAAATAAATACAAAGTTACCTGTAAAATAAATATAAATCCTAAAATAGCTACAATGTAAGTATTAATTACATTGTAGCTATCTTAGGGTTTATTTTACAGGTAAGTATTTAGTTTTAAATAGGATTAATTTATTTAAGTATAGTGTAGTGTTAGGTGTAATTGTATAGACTTCAAAAAATGTGTAACAGGAGCACCAGGTATATTGATAAAATAATAAACTTTATTGAAATACAAAGGGTATATTAACCCCGGGTAAGAACACACACACACAAAAAAATTTAAACCATCAAACCGATGAACAAAGGCTGACCGGTCAGCCTTTGTTCATCTGTTTGATGGTTTAAATTTTTTTTTTTGTGTGTTCTTACCCGGGGTTAATATACCCTTTGTATTTCAATAAAGTTTATTATTTTATCACTATACCTGGTGCTCCTGTTACACATTTTTTGAAGTCTATTCACATACTGGCCAGACAGTGAGCACAGGTAAATGATATTCACTGCGAGAGGTTAGCCACTAGCATGCTGCAATAGACTGTTTATTTCCAAGGGACTTTTGTGAAACCAAGGGCACTACAAAGGAGAGAAAGCATTACCTGTGCAGATAGAGGAATTGGATAAATTAAACAACAAGCAGCCGGAGGTGACAAAAATAGGGTTGATGTCCCTAGCATATTAGATACAGCACCTGTAACTAAGGAAGCACCTTGCCAAGGAGCCAGTGAGTGGTGAGTCATTTTTACAAATGCACTTTTGATCTACAGATGACTGTAATTGCTTCCCTTGAGTTTTGAATTGTGGGGGGTGTTGGGGGAACACCGCCACTACTGTATTTATATATATATTTACAACAGTCTATTTTGAGCAGCAGCTGTTTACAAGATATTTTTCACAAGAAACTTCTAATGTCTTTGTTTATTTTCCTATAAGGATAGTGCACACACCCAAACTGTTCCCCTATTTCTATGTTAGGTGTAATTGTAACTTAGGTTAGTTTTTATTTTACAGGTAAATTTCTCTTTATTTTAGCTAGGTAGCTATTAAATAGTTAATAACTATTTAATAGCTATTGTACCTAGTTAAAATAAATTGAAAGATGCCTGTAAAATAAAAATAAATCCTAAAATAGCTACAATATAATTATTATTTATATTGTAGCTATATTAGGGTTTATTTTAAAGGTAAGTATTTATTTTTAAATAGGATTAATTTATTTAATAAGAGAAATATTATTTAGATTTATTTAGTTAATATTTAAGTTAGGGCGGTGTTAGGGTTAGTGTTAGACTTAGGTTTAGGGGTTAATAATTTTATTACAGTTGCGGCAGTGTAGGGGGGCAGGATAGGGGTTAATACATTTATTATAGGTTGCGGCAGTATAGGGGGACAGGATAGGGGTTAATAAACTTATTATAAGTGGCGACGGTGTAGGGGGGGCAGATTAGGGTTTAATAAGTTTAATATAGGTTGCGGCGGGGTCCGGGAGCGGCGGTTTAGGGGTTAAACTATTTATTTAGTTGCGGCGAGGTCCGGGATCGTCAGGATAGGGGTTAATAAATTTATTATTGGTGGCGACGGTATGGGGGGGCAGGATAGGGGTTACTAGGTATAATGTAGGTGGAGGCGGGGTCCAGGAGCGGCGGTTTAGGGGTTAAACTATTTATTTAGTTGCGGCGAGGTCCGGGATCATCAGGATAGGGGTTAATAACTTTATTATAGGTGGCGACGGTATAGGGGGGGCAGGATAGGGGTTACTAGGTATAATGTAGGTGGCGGCGGTGTCCGGGAGCGGCGGTTTAGGGGTTAATACATTTATAAGAGTTGTGGTGGGGTCTAGGAGCGGCGGTTTAGGGGTTAATAACTTTATTGAGTTGCGGGGGGCTCCGGTATAGGGGGTAGAACAGTGTAGTTAGTGTGGGTGCTTAGTGACAGGCTAGCAATAAAGCTGGGAAAAAGCCGAAGAGCAGCGAGATCGGATGAGTGATAACTATCACAGTCCGCTGCTCATCGCCCCGTACTTGGTGCGCGGCTTTTTGACAGCTTTATTGATAACATAGGCTAAATTTTGAAGGTCCGCGGTGGCGATGGTAGGCGAGCTTAGGCGGGCGTATTGGGCCGGCGAAGGCAGGTAAAGTAGACGCGTTGATAACTACCCTCCATTACGTTTATCATCAACATGCAGTGATAAATACCCAGAAATAAAAAAATCAGGTGAGTTCATATACATAATGGAACACATTTTCATTTGAAACAAATCAAAGCAAATCAATTACACACTCGTGTTTTTTATTTTGTGTGTTTAAACAATTTTAAGTTTCTTAATGCATCAATACTGCATCTCTGCTTCAAGGCCTATTTTGGCCAGGGTTAATCATATAATTGTATTAAGCACCGTGCCTTTATTACGAAGATATCTGTAGAAATTTAGAATAGGATATCATTGAATGACTCAGTAAATTCTTATTAGAAGTGTCTCAACTCAATTAGAGTTTAGTGGTCTGTAAAATGGAAAATACAGTTCAAGTGTTTCACTACTTGTAAGAGAACAAAAAAAATTGCTGTCTACAAATGAGAACTGAATAAGTAGATCTTTAAATTGTTCATATAAATGAGATGTTCATTGTAAACACAAATATAGTATTTAATATATTATTAAAGGGACATTTCAGTCAAAATCTAAATTCAATACACTTTGAAACAGCTATAGCTTTTATTAGGAGCAGTTTTGCTAATACATTTATGTTGCAAAAATCCTTCTATTCTAAACTGAAATGCATCCATGTAGATTCCAATTTTGGCTGGAATGTTCCTTTAATTAAATTAAGTAGCAAAACAAATTTAAGGCTTAATTACATTAATGATGTACTATTACATTAGTACATACTTTTATATTATAGTGGATTGTTGTTTCTTTTTGTAGAAAGTGATTCATGCAAATGTGCTTTGTTATGATGCTTGTTAGGTAATATTGCAACCAGTAAACTTCTGAGAATTTTCTACAAATTTTAAATATTTTAGAAATTGTTTTTACCCATCACTAATTTGTGAATGGCTACAAAAAACAATAAATTCTAGATTAAAATCCCACAAATTGTACTAAAAAAATGCTATTATGAATATTTAAGAGAAGCATTTAAATATTTATTTACACAAAAATAACTGAACTGCTTATTAACGGCTAGATTTAGAGTTTGGCGGCCAAAGGGGTGCGTTAGCTACGCGTGCTTTTTCCCCCCCGCACCTTTTAAATACCGTATTTAGAGTTCACAGAATGGCTGGGTTTTCAGTGCGTTAGGCTCCAAAAAGGGAGCGTAGAGCATAATTTAACGCCACTGCAACTCTAAATACCAGCGGTGCTTACGGACGTGGCCAGCTTCAAAAACGTGCTCGTGCACGATTCCCCCATAGAAAACAATGGGGCTGTTTGAGCTGAAAAAAAACCTAACACCTGCAAAAAAGCCGCGTTCAGCTCCTAACGCAGCCCCATTGTTTCCTATGGGGAAACACTTCCTATGTCTGCACCTAACACTCTAACATGTACCCCGAGTCTAAACACCCCTAACCCTACTTATTAACCCCTAATCTGCCGCCCCCGCTATCGCTGACCCCTGCATATTATTTTTAACCCCTAATCTGCCGCTCCGTACACCCCCGCCACCTACATTATCCCTATATACCCCTAATCTGCTGCCCTAACATCGCCGACCCCTATATTATATTTATTAACCCCTAATCTGCCGCCCCCAACGTCGCCTCCACCTAACTACACTTATTAACCCCTAATCTGCCGACCGGACCTGAGCGCTACTATAATAAATTTATTAACCCCTAATCCGCCTCACTCCCGCCTCAATAACCCTATAATAAATAGTATTAATCCCTAATCTGCCCTCCCTAACATTGCCGACACCTAACTTCAAGTATTAACCCCTAATCTGCCGACAGGAGCTCACCGCTACTCTAATAAATTTATTAACCCCTAAAGCTAAGTCTAACTTTAACCCTAACACCCCCTAAATTAAATATAATTTAAATCTAACGAAATAAATTAACTCTTATTAAATAAATTATTCCTATTTAAAGCTGAATACTTACCTGTAAAATAAACCCTAATATAGCTACAATATAAATTATAATTATATTGTAGCTATTTTAGGATTAATATTTATTTTACAGGCAACTGTGTAATCATTTTAACCAGGTACAATAGCTATTAAATAGTTAATAACTATTTAATAGTTACCTAGTTAAAATAATTACAAAATTACCTGTAAAATAAATCCTAACCTAAGTTACAATTAAACCTAACACTACACTATCAATAAATTAATTAAATAAAATACCTACAATTATCTACAATTAAACCTAACACTACAATATCAATAAATTAATTAAATACAATTCCTACAAATAAATACAATTAAATAAACTAACTAAAGTACAAAAAATAAAAAAGAACTAAGTTACAAAAAATAAAAAAATATTTACAAACATTAGAAAAAAATTACAACAATTTTAAACTAATTACACCTACTCTAAGCCACCTAATAAAATAACAAAGACCCCCAAAATAAAAAAAATGCCCTACCCTATTCTAAATTACAAAAGTTCAAAGCTCTTTTACCTTACCAGCCCTTAAAAGGGCCCTTTGCGGGGCATGCCCCAAAGAATTCAGCTCTTTTGCCTGTAAAAAAAAAACATACAATACTCCCCCCCCACATTACAACCCACCACCCACATACCCCTAATCTAACCCAAACCCCCCTTAAATAAACTTAACACTAAGCCCCTGAAGATCTCCCTACCTTGGTTTCACCATGCCAGGTTTACCGATCGGTCCAGAAGAGGGTCCGAAGTCTTGATCCAAGCCCAAGCGGGGGGCTGAAGAGTGACGTCCATCCTCGGGCTGAAGTCTGGATCCAAGCGGCGGCTGAAGAAATCCATCATCGGGCTGAAGTCTTGATCCAAGCGGGCGCTGAAGAAGTCCATCATCGGGATGAAGTCTTCTATGAAGCAGCATCTTCAATCTTCTTTCTTCCGGAGCCATCATCTTCCAGCCGACGCGGAACATCCTCTTCTACCGACGCCTACTCGCCGAATGACGGTTCCTTTAAATGACGTCATCCAAGATGGCGTCCATCGAATTCCGATTGGCTGATAGGATTCTATTAGCCAATCGGAATTAAGGTAGGAAAATTCTGATTGGCTGATGGAATCAGCCAATCAGATTCAAGTTCAATCCGATTGGCTGATCCGATCAGCCAATCAGATTGAGCTCGCATTCTATTGGCTGTTCCGTCATTTAAAGGAACCGTCATTCGGCGAGTAGGCGTTGGTAGAAGAGGATGTTCCGCGTCGGCTGGAAGATGATGGCTCCGGAAGAAAGAAGAAGATGCTGCTTCATAGAAGACTTCATCCCGATGATGGACTTCTTCAGCGCCCGCTTGGATCAAGACTTCAGCTCGATGATGGATTTCTTCAGCCGCCGCTTGGATCCAGACTTCAGCCCGAAGATGGACGTCACTCTTCAGCCCCCCGCTTGGGCTTGGATCAAAACTTCGGACCCTCTTCTGGACCGATCGGTGAACCTGGCATGGTGAAGACAAGGTAGGGAGATCTTTAGGGGCTTAGTGTTAGGTTTATTTAAGGGGGGTTTGGGTTAGATTAGGGGTATGTGGGTGGTGGGTTGTAATGTGGGGGGGGTATTGTATGTTTTTTTTTTTACAGGCAAAAGAGCTGAATTCTTTGGGGCATGCCCCGCAAAGGGCCCTTTTAAGGACTGGTAAGGTAAAAGAGCTTTGAACTTTTGTAATTTAGAATAGGGTAGGGCATTTTTTTATTTTGGGGGTCTTTGTTATTTTATTAGGGGGCTTAGAGTAGGTGTAATTAGTTTAAAATTGTTGTATTTTTTTTCTAATGTTTGTAAATATTTTTCTATTTTTTGTAACTTAGTTCTTTTTTATTTTTTGTACTATAGTTAGTTTATTTAATTGTATTTATTTGTAGGTATTGTATTTAATTAATTTATTGATAGTGTAGTGTTAGGTTTAATTGTAGATAATTGTAGGTAGTTTATTTAATTAATTTATTGATAGTGTAGTGTTAGGTTTAATTGTAACTTAGGTTAGGATTTATTTTACAGGTATTTTTTTAATTATTTTAACTAGGTAACTATTAAATAGTTATTAACTATTTAATAGCTATTGTACCTGGTTAAAATAAATACAAAGTTGCCTGTAAAATAAATATTAATCCTAAAATAGGTACAATATAATTATAATTTATATTGTAGCTATATTAGGGTTTATTTTACAGGTAAGTATTTAGCTTTAAATAGGAATAAGTTATTTAATAAGAGTTAATTTATTTCGTTAGAATAAAATTATATTTAACTTAGGGGGGTGTTAGGGTTAGGGTTAGAATTAGCTTTAGGGGTTAAAAAAATTATTAGACTAGCGGTCCAGAAGAGGGTCCGAAGTCTTGATCCAAGCCCAAGCGGGGGGCTGAAGAGTGGCGTCCATCTTTGGGCTGAAGTCTGGATCCATGCGGCGGCTGAAGAAATCCATCATCGGCTGAAGTCTGGATCCATGCGGCGGCTGAAGAAGTCCATTATCGGGATGAAGTCTTCTATGAAGCAGCATCTTGAATCTTCTTTCTTCCGGAGCCATCATCTTCCAGCCGACGCGGAACATCCTCTTCTACCGACGCCTACTCGCCGAATGACGGTTCCTTTAAATGACGTCATCCAAGATGGCGTCCGTCGAATTCCGATTGGCTGATAGGATTCTATCAGCCAATCGGAATTAAGGTAGAAAATTTCTGATTGGCTGATGGAATCAGCCAATCAGATTCAAGTTCAATCCGATTGGCTGTTTCGATCAGCCAATAGAATGCGAGCTCAATCTGATTGGCTGATATTCCGATTGGCTGATAGAATCCTATCAGCCAATCGGAATTCGACGGACGCCATCTTGGATGACGTCATTTAAAGGAACCGTCATTCGGCGAGTAGGTGTTGATAGAAGAGGATGTTCTGCGTCGGCTGGAAGATGATGGCTCCGGAAGAAAGAAGATTGAAGATGCTGCTTCATAGAAGACTTCATCCCAATGATGGACTTCTTCAGCGCCCGCTTGGATCAAGACTTCAGCCCGATGATGGATTTCTTCAGCCACCGCTTGGATCCAGACTTCAGCCCGAGGATGGACGTCACTCTTCAGCCCCCCGCTTGGGCTTGGATCAAGACTTCGGACCATCTTCTGGAGCGATCGGTGAACCTGGCATGGTGAAGACAAGGTAGGGAGATCTTTAGGGGCTTAGTGTTAGGTTTATTTAAGGGGGGTTTGGGTTAGATTAGGGGTATGTGGGTGGTGGGTTGTAATGTGGGGGGAGTATTGTATGGTTTTTTTTTTACAGGCAAAAGAGCTGAATTCTTTGGGGCATGCCCCGCAAAGGGCCCTTTTAAGGGCTGGTAAGGTAAAAGAGCTTTGAACTTTTGTAATTTAGAATAGGATAGGGCATTTTTTTATTTTGGGGGTCTTTGTTATTTTATTAGGGGGCTTAGAGTAGGTGTAATTAGTTTAAAATTGTTGTAATTTTTTTCTAATGTTTGTAAATATTTTTTATTTTTTGTAACTTAGTTCTTTTTTATTTTTTGTACTTTAGTTAGTTTATTTAATTGTATTTATTTGTAGGTATTGTATTTAATTAATTTATTGATAGTGTAGTGTTAGGTTTAATTGTAGATAATTGTAGGTAGTTTATTTAATTAATTTATTGATAGTGTAGTGTTAGGCTTAATTGTAACTTAGGTTAGGATTTATTTTACAGGTAATTTTTTAATTATTTTAACTAGGTAACTATTAAATAGTTATTAACTATTTAATAGCTATTGTACCTGGTTAAAATAAATACAAAGTTGCCTGTAAAATAAATATTAATCCTAAAATAGGTACAATATAATTATAATTTATATTGTAGCTATATTAGGGTTTATTTTACAGGTAAGTATTTAGCTTTAAATAGGAATAAGTTATTTAATAAGAGTTAATTTATTTCGTTAGAATAAAATTATATTTAACTTAGGGGGGTGTTAGGGTTAGTGTTAGAATTAGCTTTAGGGGTTAAAAATTTATTAGAGTAGCGATGAGCTCCGAGTAGGGGTTCATAGGGATAACGTAGGTGGCAGCGGCGTGCGGTCGGCAGATTAGGGGTTAAAAAAATTTAATAGAGTGGCGGCGATGTGGGGGGACCTCGGTTTAGGGGTACATAGGTAGTTTATGGGTGTTAGTGTACTTTAGAGCACAGTAGTTAAGAGCTTTATAACCCGGCGTTAGCCCAGAAAGCTCTTAACTACTGACTTTTTTCTGCGGCTGAAGTTTTGTCGTTAGATTTCTAACGCTCACTTCAGCCACGACTCTAAATACCGGCATTAGAAAGATCCCATTGAAAAGATAGGATACGCAATTGACGTAAGGGGATCTGCGGTATGGAAAAGTCGCGGCTGGAAAGTGAACGTTAGACCCTTTAATGACTGGCTCCAAATACCAGAGGGCGGTAAAAACCAGCGTTAGGAGCCTCTAACGCTGGTTTTGACGGCTACCGCCCAACTCTAAATCTAGGCCTAAAGGAATATAAAAATGCAAAACGGAAATACTCTAATGTGCTAGACCATTTTTTTTTTTATAACAGATAATTTTTATTAAGGTTATTTGCACAGAGCAATGTACAGACAATGTTTCAGATATCATATGGAAACAAAAACGTGGTGGAAGACAGTCTTCCGGTTCAAGGATAGTACATGCAATGGACAGAAATCAATACAAAATATAGTCAACCCATAAGGGTATAGTCCTCAGAATAACTAGAAATTTAAACATTTTAAATATATTTAATCCGCTGTAGAGAAGAAAGAATAAAATTAGATTTGTAGTTCTGAGACTAAGTCATTGTGCTCACAGAAAGCACTTGCGTGCCTAGGGGGAAGGGGGGAGGGGGAGAAAGGGGAAGCGGAGGAGCAGGGGAAGAGGAGAGAAAAAAAAAGGGGGGTTGGGCCTCTATGAGTGACCTGCCAATCTCAGGGAGGGGGGGGGAATAATTCAATCCCCTCCCAGCTGGTGCAGTCAGCTATTTGTATCGGCTATCTACTTTTCACATTTCTTCCAGTTTCGGGCAATTAGTAGTTTCGCTGCCATTGTTATCGTTATCAGAAGAGTGTGGCAAGGCACAGAGAGGGGTCATAAGCCAGCATGCACCAAAGCTGTCTCCAGGGGTAGGGATGTTATCCGTCCTAAACGGCTGCACAAAACCTCCAATTTGCTCCACAAGGGGGCAATAATGGGGCAGGTCCACCAGATGTGGTGGGGGTCACCCACCTGCTGGCAACCTCTCCAACAGAGAGGGGAGCTGCCTGGAAACATTTGATGTAACTTTGTGGGCACGTAGTGCCACCTGGTCAGTAACTTATAGAACAGTTCGTAGAGCGTCATACAGTGAATTGACGATTTGGTGTACTGGATTGCTTCGGTCCAGTCTTCAATAGACAGTTCCACTCTCCAGTCTCCCTCCCATGCTATCATCTGTTTGGTTTTAGTGAGTGTGGAGGCATCGAGGAGGATCTGATAATGGAAGGATAAGGGGGAGATGTGATGGGAACCTGCTGACAACCGGGACTCCCAAGGTGTCTGTTGTCTTGGAGGGGCATTCATAAATCCCCACGACTTCAGAATAGAAAGAAGCCTTAGCAGGTCAAATCTGAATCTGGGCTGGATGGCATGGGTGTTAACCAGGCCATCAGGGGATACTGGGTCTCCTCCTGAGAAGAGGTCCGTTAATTTGAGAGTGGAAAAGGCTCAACGCACCACAAGGCCCGCAAGTGGGAGACCAAGCAGAAGACCTGACATTGAGTGACAAGGTGAAGGATGTGGGGAGACCAAGGTTTGATGGCGGAGACATCGCCAGGAATTCTTGCAGTGTAGGACGATTTTGTTGTGAATCGGAAAGTCCGAGGCACAATGAGGTGGGTTCCAGATAAGGACCATCAAGGTAATGTGAGCCGGTATGGAGGCCTGTTCCATATCCAGCCAGGGGGGAACAGTCTCTTTGGTATTCCATTCCGAAATATGGGAAAGTAGGGCTGCTTCTTAGTAAAGTCTCACATTTGGGAGACCAAGACCCCCTGCCAGTACTGGGCGTTGTAATAGAGATGCTGCTATACGAGGCTTCTTCCCGTTCCATACATATTTAATCACCGCTTGGAATTTATTAAGTAGTGAAAGTGGGGCGGACTTCTGGAGGGCGGCTCATCAAGATGGCAGCAAGATACTGAAGCTCCCTGAAAACAATCTTTTTGCAGCCTTTATCTTATGCCATCCACGTCTCTCTTGACAATTTTTTGTGTCTGAGAACCTTTGTGGATAGAGGAACAAACACCTTCTCTCCCCCGGAAAGCATTCTGAAAGATAATTAAGGGACACAGTTACGGTGTCTCCTATCACCCAAGATGGACTCTCTCATTAAGGAACTAATAGCTACATTTCTACCGCGCTTGGATAACCTGATGAAATCCTGCGCTTCATGAAGTGATTCAAACCCTTTGGGGACCGCATTTACCACTGATTATCGTCCCTGTACAGGCTAAGGAAGATCCTCCAGCCCTAAACCCACTTTGGCGCCACTTCTCCTGGGACACAGCATGGATAGACAGCGTTGAGTCTTACCTAGGGGATAACACTGAGTGACTTTTTAACTCCGGTATGCCCACCTTGCTGGAAAACAATTCTTACCGCAGACTTGGATCGGCGTTGAGGGAGATCCCTGGACTAGCTCATGAATGACACAGCCAAACAGCACATCTATGGGAAGCAGGAGGATTGGCGGAATTAAATTCTAAGAGTCAGATTCAGAACCCTGAGAGGGAACCAAATGAGGGGTGCGTTAAATGATTGATATACCAGTCTGAGCACAAACCGTCAATCTGATGTGTAGATAGACAAAAAGCCGAATGGCTCAAATGAAACGAAAGTAGGAGTGAAACACAAATCCGTGATGGCTGCTCCTCTGATCCTCGGTGTGGGGATTCTGTGAAATTTAGAAGTAAAAAAGAGGGCGCCACATAGCGTAATATAGTTTGATCATAAGCAAACTGAGTAGAATCGAAAAGACTTACCAAAGGGATATGCACCGTGCTGTGACCGGTGCTATCGGGCAGACTAACACTCTCAGTGGTTAGTACACTGGTGACTCTGTGGTCTGCTGCGTCTGGACGGAGGCAAGTGTATTCAGTAAGACTCTGTGCCGGGTAAGCAACCTTCTGGCCAAAAGTTGTATCGCAATACTGCAGACAGTATAAAATCCGTTGACCCTTCCAACGTCAGAATAAAAAACGAAGGACAACTTCCGTGAATTAAAAGATATTTATTCCATACAAGTACCGCAATGTGGTACTTGTATGGAATAAATATCTTTTAATTCACGGAAGTTGTCCTTCGTTTTTGATTCTGACGTTGGAAGGGTCAACGGATTTTATACTGTCTGCAGTATTGCGATACAACTTTTGGCCAGAAGGTTGCTTACCCGGCACAGAGTCTTACTGAATACACTTGCCTCCGTCCAGACGCAGCAGACCACAGAGTCACCAGTGTACTAACCACTGAGAGTGTTAGTCTGCCCGATAGCACCGGTCACAGCACGGTGCATATCCCTTTGGTAAGCCTTTTTGATTCTACTCAGTTTGCTTATGATCAAACTATATTACGCTATGTGGCGCCCTCTTTTTTACTTCGGAATTAAATTCTGCTTGGTGCCATACTTTGAAATTGCAAGATCGCCATGGTTTGGCACTACTCAGAAACTTGATGGTGCAGGTTCCCAACACTGAATATGAAATGCATTGGGAAAATTCTCTCATACTTGATTCCGGATACCTGAGAGCGTCATATAATCAACTTCAGTGTAAGCAAGTAGGGGTGGGATGAGTTTGGTTCACCGCTCTTATAATCTGCAGCAAGACGCTAAAAAGACGGCTCATAGTTTTTGATAGCTGCAGCAAAGTTGTGATTTTGGATAATCCTGCATACAAGACACTTCGGGAGAACTCTGATTCTGGCATACTCTCATCCCATTTCCTTACAGTAGATAGACGCCTATACTGTGGTTACATTTTCTATTTTATTTTATTTATGTTTATGATAATCTAGTATATGAGCAGGCTTCTGTTATTGCTAACTGTTTCAGGTTTTGATTTTATTTATAAGAAAGGCAAACAGAACATGGCTTTGTGTGTAAGACTCCTTTGGTGCACGGATCATTACTTATTGTTTTTTTAACTGTCAAGGGTTACGCTTGTGTGTAACGTCAGTTATTGACTTAACCCCACTGCTTCCAAACCTGCGCCGGACTGATTGATGGCTCATTGGCATGAACTGCTTATTTATTTTGTCTCCCTTGTGTGTAACTGGTTGCCAGCTTTGTAAAAAACTTCTTAGGTATTTGACCCTTCAAGTTCTGAGGGCTGGAGCCCACGAGTTCAACACGCCACTAAAGCGGTCTTACAGATTGTAAATGTAGTGCAAATGCAGGGGAGAAGAGTGGCAGAAAATATCGCAAATAAAGTTAACAGAAGCGTCAACTTGATTAACTCTCATGAAGCGTTCACCTCAGACTGTCATCAAAACAGGGATAAGTAGCCCTGCATTGTTATGTTACACTAGTTGGCTTAATTTAAATCTTTATGCTAATTATAGACCATGCATTTTGCAGCAGACTCAGCTTAAATGTAATTTGGTTACTGTTTATATTTTCTTAAAATCTCACTTGAGTCACCTATATCTTGCACTCCATTATATTCAGATATATCCCCTATCATTCACTACACTAGTATCTGAATTATCTTAACTTCTGGTTATTTCTAGCACAGTTTACATACAAATACTAACTGTGTGCCCTTTGGATGTGACTTGGTATGTTGCTTATGTTGGCTCATTCATTTTTAGATAGTTTAATCATATCCTGGACATGCTGAGTGGGTGATAGCCATGTTGAATCCAGTTTTGAAGGGAAAAAGTAATGCTTTCATTTTCTATATAGGTACATACATAGCACTGCAAAGTGGGACCTGAACCTTGAAAAATTTTAATCCCAAATTGTTTCAAGAAACACACCTCTTTTCAATCTTTACACTCTTTATGGAAAGCTGGACACTTTAAATATTATAATAACATGTTATTGAATTTGACTTGCTGCAACTTAGCATTTTTGTTTTTAGCTTTTTCACATTTAGTACAGCTCTAAGATGAGGTTTGAATATAAATTGCAAATTGCTTAAACCCACAGTCCCTTCTTATTTCGCTGCTAGGTATACTGAATTCTTTTCCCCTTGGGTATACTTAAGTTGGTCATTGTCATGAGCGACACGATTACATACATCATTTAATTGGCCAGCGATATATAGTTTGTCTGATTGCAATTATATCTATTCTTTTTAACATAACATGGGCAATATATCAGGGTACTTTGTTATATAGTGGGACCCTCAAGATCAATGTGCCTTATTATACTGTAATAGTATTGAATGGTCTCATCGCTGAGGTAGTTTCTCACTGCAGTTGAATAGGATTGCAATCTTTACAAAAGCCATTGCCAGATATTTTACTTAAATTAACTAGAATGTCTTATACTGTTGGCTATAACTCCTCATTATTATATTATATTCTGCTTGGATGTTCTACCAGCTTACTCTAATAGTTGTCTCTGGTAGTGAGCATACCAATATTAGCCAATGCCCCCTCCTTATCACTAAAGATTTCGGTGTGTTGAACATCCTTGGGTTGACATATTGCTGAACATTAATGCCTTAATTTAGCCTTCTTTCCTTAAAGGGACATTAAACACTTTGAGATGGTAATATAAAATGATAAATTGTATATAATAAAACAATACAAAATAGGAATATATAGGCGCTCTACGTAAGTCACACAGAATCCCAAAATAATGTACAATTAGTTAAATATAGTAAGAAAAAGTGATTGTTTATATAAAGCTCAAAGATATACTGAAAGGCTTGTTAAATTATAAATGAAGTTAGGCTCATGTATAAATCAAATTGAGCTCATATATACATCAATATGTATGCACATGAATAAAATTCTATACTATATATAATGTTATTTAGTATGGAGATATACAACCTGATGAAAAAGATAGGTCTGTCCAAAGAATACAACTGTTGTGTTGTTTTTTCACAGCTCACTTGAGTTCGTTTTCTTTTCCTTGTTAACAGATCTCAAAGAAGTGTTAAATGCTGCAGGCAAATTTCCAATTATGTGTAAACTTGTGTCAGGTGCTGCTTTTTTGATCTATCGCCTCTTGTGCTTCAGATAAATGATACAGGAATCTAAGAAAAAAAGAAAAAGTGCATCCTCCGATTCAAGTGATAGAATTTAATAACAACAAATAAGCGCTTAAAATATGCACTTACAAGATTAAAGTTAAAATACGCCTGTAGAATAGCCTCTTTTGTTACAGCTGAAAGACTGTCATGTGTTTCCTCCAAAACGCCGCTAGCACCTGGAGTCCTGCAATCTCTATATGCGGTTCATTTTGAGCTCCAAAGTAACGTCAGAGCAAAATGAAGGGTAAAAGCGGGTTGGTCGGTAACAAAGATAGAGTTCGTTGTCAAAAGTTTGGTAAACTTATTAGTCCTTGATCCTCAACGCGTTTCCCCCGACGCCGGTCGGGCTTTCTCAAGAGGTAAAATTTTGTCCGCTTGGATGTTCTACCAGCTTACTCTAATAGTTGTCTCTGGTAGTGAGCATACCAATATTAGCCAATGCCCCCTCCTTATCACTAAAGATTTCGGTGTGTTGAACATCCTTGGGTTGACATATTGCCGAACATTAATGCCTTAATTTAGCCTTCTTTCCTTAAAGGGACATTAAACACTTTGAGATGGTAATATAAAATGATAAATTGTATATAATAAAACAATACAAAATAGGAATATATAGGCGCTCTACGTAAGTCACACAGAATCCCAAAATAATGTACAATTAGTTAAATATAGTAAGAAAAAGTGATTGTTTATATAAAGCTCAAAGATATACTGAAAGGCTTGTTAAATTATAAATGAAGTTAGGCTCATGTATAAATCAAATTGAGCTCATATATACATCAATATGTATGCACATGAATAAAATTCTATACTATATATAATGTTATTTAGTATGGAGATATACAACCTGATGAAAAAAGATAGGTCTGTCCAAAGAATACAACTGTTGTGTTGTTTTTTCACAGCTCACTTGAGTTTGTTTTCTTTTCCTTGTTAACAGATCTCAAAGAAGTGTTAAATGCTGCAGGCAAATTTCCAATTATGTGTAAACTTGTGTCGGGTGCTGCTTTTTTGATCTGTCGCCTCTTGTGCTTCAGATAAATGATACAGGAATCTAAGAAAAAAAGAAAAAGTGCATCCTCCGATTCAAGTGATAGAATTTAATAACAACAAATAAGCGCTTACAATATGCACTTACAAGATTAAAGTTAAAATACGCCTGTAGAATAGCCTCTTTTGTTACAGCTGAAAGACTGTCATGTGTTTCCTCCAAAACGCCGCTAGCACCTGGAGTCCTGCAATCTCTATATGCGGTTCATTTTGAGCTCCAAAGTAACGTCAGAGCAAAATGAAGGGTAAAAGCGTGTTGGTCGGTAACAAAGATAGAGTTTGTTGTCCAAAGTTTGGTAAACTTATTAGTCCTTGATCCTCAACGCGTTTCCCCCGACGCCGGTCGGGCTTTCTCAAGAGGTAAAATTTTGTCCGCTTGGATGTTCTACCAGCTTACTCTAATAGTTGTCTCTGGTAGTGAGCATACCAATATTAGCCGACCCCTATATTATATTTATTAACCCCTAACCTGCCCCCCACAACGTCGCCGCCAGCTACTTACAATAATTAACCCCTAATCTGCTGAGCGGACCTGAGCGCTACTATAATAAAGTTATTAACCCCTAATCCGCCTCACTAACCCTATCATAAATAGTATTAACCCCTAATCTGCCCTCCCTAACATCGCCGACACCTAACTTCAATTATTAACCCCTAATCTGACGACCGGAGATCATCGCTACTATAATAAATGGATTAACCCCTAAAGCTAAGTCTAACCCTAACACTAACACCCCCCTAACTTAAATATAATTTAAATCTAACGAAATTAATTAACTCTTATTAAATAAATTATTCCTATTTAAAGCTAAATACTTACCTGTAAAATACATCCTAATATAGCTACAATATAAATTATAATTATATTGTAGCTATTTTAGGATTAATATTTATTTTACAGGCAACTTGGTAATTATTTTAACCAGGTACAATAGCTATTAAATAGTTAAGAACTATTTAATAGCTAAAATAGTTAAAATAATTACAAATTACCTGTAAAATAAATCCTAACCTAAGTTATAATTAAACCTAACACTACCCTATCAATAAATTAATTAAATAAAATACCTACAATTACCTACAATTAACCTAACACTACACTATCAATAAATAAATTAAATACAATTGCTACAAATAACTACAATTACATAAACTAACTAAAGTACAAAAAATAAAAAAGAACTAAGTTACAAAAAATAAAAAAATATTTACAAACATAAGAAAAATATTACAACAATTTTAAACTAATTACACCTACTCTAAGCCCCCTAATAAAATAAAAAAGACCCCCAAAATAAAAAAATGCCCTACCCTATTCTAAATTAATAGAGTTAAAAGCTCTTTTACCTTACCAGCCCTGAACAGGGCCCTTTGCGGGGCATGCCCCAAGAAAATCAGCTCTTTTGCCTGTAAAAAAAAACATACAATACCCCCCCCAACATTACAACCCACCACCCACATACCCCTAATCTAACCCAAACCCCCCTTAAATAAACCTAACACTAAGCCCCTGAAGATCTTCCTACCTTGTCTTCACCATCCATGTATCACCGATCCGTCCTGGCATCCGGTGCTGAAGAGGTCCAGAAGAGGCTCCAAAGTCTTCCTCCTATCCGGCAAGAAGAGGACATCCGGACCGGCAAACATCTTCTCCAAGCGGCATCTTCAATCTTCTTCCATCCGGTGCGGAGCGGGTCCATCTTGAAGCAGCCGACGCGGATCCATCCTCTTCTTCCGGCGTCTCCCAACGAATGACGGTTCCTTTAAGGGACGTCATCCAAGATGGCGTCCCTCGAATTCCGATTGGCTGATAGGATTCTATCAGCCAATCGGAATTAAGGTAGGAAAATTCTGATTGGCTGATGGAATCAGCCAATCAGAATCAAGTTCAATCCTATTGGCTGATCCAATCAGCCAATCAGATTGAGCTCGCATTCTATTGGCTGATCGGAACAGCCAATAGAATGCGAGCTCAATCTGATTGGCTGATTGGATCAGCCAATAGGATTGAACTTGATTCTGATTGGCTGATTCCATCAGCCAATCAGAATATTCCTACCTTAATTCCGATTGGCTGATAGAATCCTATCAGCCAATCGGAATTCGAGGGATGCCATCTTGGATGACGTCCCTTAAAGGAACCGTCATTCGTCGGGAGACGCCGGAAGAAGAGGATGGATCCGCGTCGGCTGCTTCAAGATGGACCCGCTCCGCACCGGATGGAAGAAGATCGAAGATGCCGCTTGGAGAAGATGTTTGCCGGTCTGGATGTCCTCTTCTTGCCGGATAGGAGGAAGACTTTGGAGCCTCTTCTGTACCTCTTCAGCACCGGATGCCAGGACGGATCGGTGATACCTGGATGGTGAAGACAAGGTAGGAAGATCTTCAGGGGCTAAGTGTTAGGTTTATTTAAGGGGGGTTTGGGTTAGATTAGGGGTATGTGGGTGGTGGGTTGTAATGTTGGGGGGGTATTGTATGTTTTTTTTTACAGGCAAAAGAGCTGATTTTCTTGGGGCATGCCCCGCAAAGGGCCCTGTTCAGGGCTGGTAAGGTAAAAGAGCTTTTAACTCTATTAATTTAGAATAAAGTAGGGCATTTTTTTATTTTGGGGGTCTTTGTTATTTTATTAGGGGGCTTAGAGTAGGTGTAATTAGTCTAAAATTGTTGTAATATTTTTCTTATGTTTGTAAATATTTTTTTTATTTTTTGTAACTTAGTTCTTTTTTATTTTTTGTACTTTAGTTAGTTTATGTAATTGTAGTTATTTGTAGCAATTGTATTTAATTTATTTATTGATAGTGTAGTGTTAGGTTAATTGTAGGTATTTTATTTAATTAATTTATTGATAGGGTAGTGTTAGGTTTAATTATAACTTAGGTTAGGATTTATTTTACAGGTAATTTGTAATTATTTTAACTATTTTAGCTATTAAATAGTTCTTAACTATTTAATAGCTATTGTACCTGGTTAAAATAATTACCAAGTTGCCTGTAAAATAAATATTAATCCTAAAATAGCTACAATATAATTATAATTTATATTGTAGCTATATTAGGATGTATTTTACAGGTAAGTATTTAGCTTTAAATAGGAATAATTTATTTAATAAGAGTTAATTAATTTCGTTAGATTTAAATTATATTTAAGTTAGGGGGGTGTTAGTGTTAGGGTTAGACTTAGCTTTAGGGGTTAATCCATTTATTATAGTAGCGATGAGCTCCGGTCGTCAGATTAGGGGTTAATAATTGAAGTTAGGTGTCGGCGATGTTAGGGAGGGCAGATTAGGGGTTAATACTATTTATTATAGGGTTAGTGAGGTGGATTAGGGGTTAATAACTTTATTATAGTAGCGGTGCGGTCCGCTCAGCAGATTAGGGGTTAATAAGTGTAGGCAGGTGGAGGCGACGTTGAGGGGGGCAGATTAGGGGTTAATAAATATAATATAGGGGTCGGCGGTGTTAGGGGCAGCAGATTAGGGGTACATAAGGATAACGTAGGTGGCGGCGCTTTGCGGTCGGCAGATTAGGGGTTAATTATTGTAAGTAGCTGGCGGCGACGTTGTGGGGGGCAGGTTAGGGGTTAATAAATATAATACAGGGGTCGGCGGGGTTAGGGGCAGCAGATTAGGGGTACATAAGTATAACGTAGGTGGTGGTCGGCAGATTAGGGGTTAAAAAAATTTAATCGAGTGGCGACGATGTGGGGGGACCTCGGTTTAGGGGTACATAGGTAGTTTATAGGTGTTAGTGTACTTTAGGGTACAGTAGTTAAGAGCTTTATGAACCGGCGTTAGCCCAGAAAGCTCTTAACTCCTGCTTTTTTCCTGCGGCTGGAGTTTTGTCGTTAGAGCTCTAACGCTCACTTCAGAAACGACTCTAAATACCGGAGTTAGAAAGATCCCATTGAAAAGATAGGATACGCAATTGACGTAAGGGGATCTGCGGTATGGAAAAGTCGCGGCTGAAAAGTGAGCGTTAGACCCTTTAATCACTGACTCCAAATACCGGCGGTAGCCTAAAACCAGCGTTAGGAGCCTCTAACGCTGGTTTTCACGGCTAACGCCGAACTCTAAATCTAGGCCTGAGGTTGTTAGTTTAACAACAACAACAAAAAAAATTCCAACGCTGTGATACAAGCGTATATCTGTTGGAATACTCATTAATACATTGAAAACTTTTAAACCCAATACAATTGAACTTTGTATCTGCACATATACATGCTTATGTATGTTGCCTCTATTATTGTCTTGTTTTTTCTACCTCTAAATCACCCTGCAAGGTGTGTTGATGATATATTGTGTATGCTTGCACCCTTTGTTGGTTATAAATAAAATAAAAAAATAAAAAAAGTAATGAAAGTGGGACCTTTATCGCCAGACATCTGAAGAAGTATGTCAGCTTGGGAAGCTGCATCATCTTGACCGCAGCGATTCTACAGAACCAGGATATTTTGTCATACCTTCTGGAACACAGGTCTTTTTGGAGTTGCGTGAGACGGGTATGGAAGTTCTTAGTTAACACTAAATCAATATCATGAGAGAGGAAGACCCCGCGGTGTTTGAGACCTGATAGGGACCATTGGAGTTTATATCTCTTTGTGAGGGAGTTTAGCGCGGATTCAGATAGGTTTAATGGGAAAGCTTCTGTTTTACTGAGGTTCAGTTTGTAGTAAGAGATACTGCCAAACCTGTCTAGAAGGTCAAACAGTGCGGGAAGGGACTCCTCCGGCTCTGTGATAAAGAGAGTCAGATCATCCGCATATAGGGCTAATTTATGGGGGTGTCGTGAAGGACTAGACCCCTAATTTGGGTTGAGAGCATAATTGCTGCAGCTAGTGGCTCAATGGCAAGGGCAAACAGCGGGGGGGGGACAGCGGGCAACCCTGTCGTGTACCGTTCTCACCCTTGCCATGGGGCAAGAATACAGGGATCCCACTGCTGTAATGAAGGCTTAGGAAGGCCAAATGCCGCTAATGCTGAGAACATGTAATCCCATCTCACCCTGTCAAATGCTTTTTCTGCGTCCATTGACAGGGCACAAAGGGGTATCCCCATATCTGCGGCCTCAGTAAAAATGTTCATGAGACGTCTCGTGTTGTCTGGGCCCTGTCTGCCTGGAATAAATCCAACTTTATCCGGGCCAACTAGTTCGGGGAGAAATCTATTTAATCTGGTGGCCAATATTTTGGCATATAACTTTATGTCAACATTTATTAGGGAAATCGGCCTATAGTTTTCACATAAAGAATAGTCCTTCCCCTCTTTAGGTATTGTAATGATTGAGGCCTCAAGAAATTCTGGGTGTAATCCGCCTGAATCAAAGGCAGGGTTAAAAAATCTAGTTAGAATAGGTATCAGTTGCAAGGAGTAAGTTTTATAGAATAGAGTGGTGAACCTGTCCGGTCCCGGGGCTTTATTTAACTGGAGCGAGGTAATCGCTTGTTTCAGTTCTTCGGCGGTCGGTGGACCAGAAAGGTCCCGGGCAGCCTCTTCCGATAGGACAGGAAGGGAGGACAGGAATTGCTCGATCTGCGGTTTTGGGGCCTTAGAGGTCTCGGGGGAGGAATCTAAGTTGTATAATATGGTGTAATAGTGAGCGAATGCATCTGCTATGTCCGTTGGGGCATATACATGCCCTCTTTGGGTCTTAAGGGACTGGATACGACGTTGCTGTGTGCGGATACGCAGCTTATGTGCTAAGAGCCTTTTACCCTTATAGTAGTACAGTTGTTTAAGGGCTAAAAGATTTGATTTACCCTTTTGTTCTCGATTATGTTAATTTTAGATCTGATGGCTGCTATCTGTATGGCCATCTGCCTCATGGGGTCATCTTTGTTGTGTTTTTCTAAGGAGCGTAGCTCCAAATATAATTGAGCAAGGGGTTTTCCCATAAGTTTGCGGTTTGTTGAGGCCTGTTTTATGAAATGGCCCCTCATAAAGGCCTTCAGGGTTGCCCATAATATGGGGTGATCACTCATTGCATTATCGTTGATGACAAGAAAATCTGAGATGACCTTGGAGACATCTGCTCGAGCTGGTCCGGAAATTAAAGAGGGGTGCAGTCTCCAAGTAGCGGGGTAAGGCCCCTGAGGATGAGGGTTAGCGAGAACAATGGAGACCATGTCATGATCTGACCATGGGCAAACCTGAATAGACGGGTGGGAGAGTCTGTCCAGGAGGGGGGAGTGGCACAACAGATAATCAATTCTTTAGTAGCAGAGGTGGGGGTTAGAGTTGAAGGTGAAATCTCTCTCAGAAGGAGACATGCATCTCCACACATCATACAGGCTAAAATGGTACATTAAGGATCTAAACTGGTTTGAAAACCGCTTGGCTGTGGAGTCTAGGGGTTTGCGTTTGGAGGTTCTCCTATCTAAGATTGGATCCCATACTATGTTCAGATCTCCCCCTATCAAAAGAGTACCTCTGGTAAGTTGGTCTATCAGAGGAAGAATCTATTTCAGGAAGGCGAGTTGGCCTACATTTGGAGCATATACTGTAATGAGGCCAGGGTGAATTAGACTCCGTCCAACGTACAGACTACCAGTAGGTACCTGCCGTCGGGGTCCCTCTCCACATGCTGTATCACGCACGCAACTGACTTGTGGACAACAATGGTGACACCTCTCTTTTTTGTTGGGTGGGAGGCCAACAGGCAGAGTGGAAAAAGTTTAGAGTTCTGCATGAAAGAGGAGCCCTGAGGCCAGTGGGTTTCCTGAAGGAAGGCAACTTTTACATTGGTTTTCAGGAGGTATCTAAGGAGCAGGCTCCTCTTCGTAGGGGAGTTCAATCCCTGGGTGTTCAAGGTGGCAAATTTGAGAGCCATGCTGAAACAAGGAAAAAAACAAAACGGTAGGGACGGGGCTTACTCGGGAGAGGTAGGGGGGAAAAGGTGAGGGGAGCTAGGCGATGTTCTCTAACTACGGCGACACAGACTGCCACAGGTAAAGTGACGTAGGCTCCTTTAAATAGTAAATTACTTCTTGTGTGTGTTAGTAACTAAGGTCTGTGGTAAAAACACACAGCCAATATCTGCGTTGTACTTCCCTAAAGAAGTGAAGGAGAAAGCAGATCAAAGAGTGGGGGGGGAGTGCCAGGGGCACAGAGAGTATATTAGGTAGGGCTAATTTCTAAGGCATATGGCCATAAGGGCCCAGCGGGGTGAATTCAGGCTTTGGGATGGGCATTCCTAATGGACATTTAGTACAGCAACATTGACTGTCTCTGAAAAAATAATATTTCCTGCTAGTGCAAGACATGAAGAGCATTCAACAGCATAATAATAATAACAACAACAAAAAAACAACAAAATAGAACAAATGGATAGACCTGGGGTGGCATGGACTAAACAAGTCAAACCATAACATTAAGATAATTTAATTCATTATTCTCCATCCCCGCCCACCCTTCCATTAACAGCTAGGAGGGGGAGGTATTGCCAAACAGGGTGGGGGCCATATCCCTGGAGCATAACTTTTGGTAAAGTTCTGTAGAGCGGAAGGAGGGGCAGGCTGGGCATTCTACCATTAAAGGTAGGGAACTCTCTAAGGGATTCGAAAAAGTAGGAGGATGTATAAAGAGCTATGGTGTCTTCCCCCTCAACCACCCCACATTGACCTCCCCTTGTTATTTAACAACTTAGACAGTATAATTTAATCATTTCCAACATTGTGTTCAGGGGGAAGCTGAGGGCAGCAATCCCCTCCTCTTACTCTAGTGAGGGCAAGGCCCGGACCATCTCATTCTCCTTCAAGTCTAATAGTTCCTGCACTGCTCCAGGGCTCTGTACCTAGGGGAGAGAAAAGGAGAAAAACAAGAGAGAAAGAACAACAGAACAGGTGATAGGTCTCGTGCCTCAGTTCTCCCAAACAGGGTGAGAATGTCCACTGTTATTACTCAAAAGTCTTTAAACAAACAATCAATAAAGGATACAGGTGACTGCAAGCGAGACCTCCCAAATCAGGAAGACCCAGAGTCACTGTCTTGTGCCTTCAACAAGAAATGCACCAGTTCTGTGACGTCTCAAAGTTAAGAGTACAAAAGAGGAGGGCCTCTGACTTCATTCATCTTCACAAGTAGGAGATGGGGTTTTGGAAGAGGAGGCTTGTGAGGGGGTTTCTATTTTCCCCCCTGGGGGGGAGTTGTGTCCATGGTGGGGCCTCTGCCCTCAAGTCCCCGGGGGGGTTTTTGGAAGCTGTAGGGGGTGGTTTGTCTGGAAGGAGGCCCCATTTGGAGAGAAGGTTTCTGGCTTGCTCCGGTGAAGTTATGATATGTTGGTTGTCGTCTTTGGTGACGAAAAGTCTGATTGGGAAACCCCACCTGTACTTGATTTCCTTATTTCTGAGAATTCTCGTAAAATCTTGGTAGGTCTTTCGCTGCTGTACCGTGTGGGGGAAAAGTCCGGGAAGATCTGCAGACTGTCAAATCTCGAGGATTTTAGAGACCCAGAATTAACTGCTCTCCCTAAAGGTGTAGTAATGCAGTCTCATAACTACGTCCCTGGGTTTGTCGTCAGATATGGCTCTCGGCCTAATCGCTCTGTGGGCCATATCTATGAGGGATTCAGGGTCTTGTAGAGGTCCAAGAGCAGCTGTAAATACTTCCTGTAGATAGGTTTGCAAGTCCTTGGGGGAACGCTCTTAGGTATGCCCCTCAGGCGAACATTGTTGCACCTGGAGCGGTCTTCTAAGTCCGCCAACTTTGATTCCAAAGGTGTGATTTGCCCTGCCAGATTTTCCGAGTATGAGATTAGGTTGGCATGGTCAACCGTAAGATCTTTCTGCTTGCGCTCCAGGGTGTCGGTGCGTTCCCCAATCGTGGAGATCTCTCTCTTTAGTTCTGAACAAGACTTGTCAAATCTTTTGCAGATGGATTCGTGATGGGATGCCAGCATGGTTTTTATCTGGTCCATCATGTTGTTGTTCCAAATATCTTCGGGGTTGCTGAAAGTGTTCTCTTATTATTTTTTTCAGACCTGGAAGGCCCTTGGATTCTCTCCTCTGGGTTTGTGCCATTTTCCCGCCAAAATTAAGCTTGTACTGAGGCAGCTTGGTGGGTGGTGGGCACTTTAGGTGTGGATGAAGTGAGATGGTGTGGATTAGGTAACCTCCTCAGGTTGCTGTAGGATTACTCTGGTTTACCCCGTGGGCCCCAGCCTTAGAACATTTTTTATCTTAGCCCGTTACCATTCTATTTCTGTGCACTTAAGTCCCAGGCAGGGTGGATTGTTGCTCCTATGCATTGTGGACCACAGAGCTCAAGGTTACAATGATACTGGCCAACCACGTCTGCTGCAATGTCCTGAGATAGAGGGACAGCCCCCACATGCCACTCCCCGGGGAAGGTGTCCTCACAGGACAATCATGGGCAGGGAAAGTGGGGTATGACCCACTGTCACTGTGGGCAGCGGGAAGGGGGGGGAATGCGTGTGGATATCCTCTGAGTCCAAGAAAGTAAGGCAATAGATTCACAGCATATTATAGCGTATTAGCACTCTTTGTCTTTGTGATAATACTTTTGGGGGAGGGTCTGTCAACAGTAGCAGAGCAGAAATTTTTTCCAATGGCCCTGTCTATAGCTGTAAAATAGGTTATTCAGTGCGAATATTCTCCCAAATCTTTATTGTACTGTATAGCAGAGAAAGGGTGTTAGCTGCTGGTGAGATGTGTCGCAGTATAGGGCCAAGGCTTTAAGCTGATGCGGTACCAGACTGTTATAATTGTGCTATGGTAGTAACGCAGCTTCTTATGTGGGGCTTAAAATTGTGATTTTTCCCGCCAAAAATTCCTTTCTCCGTTAGCCCTTTTGGTTATTGTAATTACACTATAAAGCTGTCCACTTGTAACTTGCTGTTCAAATGAAGCACCAGTAATATTCAGACTGTCTCAGATCTCTGGGCTAGCATTAAATTGGAGGGGAATTTGTTATTTGAGCAGACAATGGCGGTTCTTCCCCGTATCCGCATCAACGATGGCCAGTCTCTGTGTGTTACTAGGTTTGAGTGAGATGGAGTGTCGGCTGCCCTTGAGAGGTCTGTCTTGTGTATGTATAATATTGTCGCTACTCACTTGTGCTGCCCCTGCTTGTCGTGGCTTGTCTTTGTTAGCGTGCTCTCAGGGATATTTTATCACCCGCCGCTGCCTGCTGTCCTGCCCGAATTCAGTTCCAGTGATGCCGCTCAGGCTCCGGAGCGGAGCCCCGACCCTCCGGAGTGTCGCAGCCCCTAGAAGGGCTATGCAATTAGCCTCCACAAAACAAAGTCTGTATTACGGCTGGGTATTTCTCTCTCGGGTTTGCCTTCCCCCACTCCTATAATATGGAGTAAGATCTTAAATGATGCCTGATGTTGGGGATCTGTCAGGAAGGTAGTAGGAATCAGTTTTGCTTCTATGATTTTCTCCAGATTTGGTGGATTTCTTTGTATAAAGTAGATTTAGTACTTTTAGAACAGGAGCTCTGGATCCGTGCAACTGTTTTTTATGGCAGTTAGCTCCGCCCCCGTGCTAGACCATTTTATAACTGCACTATTGCTTGTAAATAACTGTCAGCTAGATTATGAGTTTTGCGTTATGACTCAAAAAGCATCGTTATGGCCCATAACAATGCTTTTTCTCTACCGCTGCTATTACAAGTCTTGTCAGAATAGCTGTACCGCACACTTTTTTAGCCGTCACGCAACGTCAGTACCGCACTTTAAGAAAAGTCCTTTTTCAATGGGACTTTCATAGCGCCGATATTATGAGTTTTGCTGTGAGGCCAAAAAGTGAGCGGTACAGCCTAAAATGACAAGATCTGTACCGCCATCTAAAGTCAGTAGTTATGAGTTTTACGCTACAAAGCTGAAGCATAAAACTCATAACTAAAGTGTTAAAAAGTACACTAACACCCATAAACTACCTATTAACCCCTAAACCGAGGCCCTCCCGCATCGCAAACACTATTTAAATATTATTAATCCCTAATCTGCCGTCTGCCCACACCGCCGCTATAATAACCCTATTAACCCCTAAACCTAACCCTAACGTAACCCTAAACCTAACACCCTCTAACTTAAATATAATTAAAATAAATCTAAATAAAACTTACAATTATTACCTAAATAATTCCTATTTAAAACTAAATACTTACCTATAAAATAAACCCTAAGCTAGCTACACTATAACTAACTAGTCTTAAACTAATTTTTAAGGCCATTTTTTGCATTACAGCGGTCCCACCCCTTGCTCTCTCCCCCCCCCCCTCTTTTTGCTTTCTCTCTCCCCCCTCTCTTTTGCACTCTCTCTCTCCCCCTCTCTTTTGCGCTCTCTCCCCCTCTCTTTTGTGCTCTCTCCCCTCTCTTTTGTGCTCTCTCTCTCCCTCCTCTCTTTTGTGCTCTCTTCCCCCTCTCTTTTGCGCTCTATTTCCCCCTCTCTTTTGCGCTCTCTCTACCCCCGCTCTTTTGCTCTCTCTCTCCCCTCTCTTTTGCTCTCTCTCTCCCATCCTCTCTTTTGCTCTCTCTCTCTCCCCCCTCTCTTTTGCTCTCTCTCTCTCCCTCTCTCTCTCTCGCCCTCTCTCTCTCCCCCTCTCTTTTGCTCTCTCTCCCACCTCTCTTTTGCTCTCTCTCCCCCCCTCACTCTCCCTCTCTTTCTCCCTCCTCTCTCCCCCCTCTCTTTTGCTCTCTCTCCCCCTCTCTTTTGCTTGCTCTCTCTCCCCTCACTTTTGCTCTCTCTCTCCCCCCTCTCTTTTTCTTTCTCCCCCTCTCTTTTGCGCTCTCTCTTTCCCCCTCTTTTTTTCTCTCTCCCCCTCTCTTTTGCTCTTTCTCTCCCCTCTCTTTTGCTCTCTCTCCCCCCTCTATTTTTCTCTCTCTCCCCTCTCTTTTGCTCTCTTTCCCCTCTCTTTTGCACTCTATCCCTTCCCTTTTGCTCTTTCCCATCTCTTTTGCTCTCTCCCCCTCTCTTTCTCTCTCTCAACCCTCTCTTTTAAAGTGTCTCTCTCGCACGCTCGCAACCACGCCCGGCCACGTCCACCGTTGTCACACCGCAGACAGCAGATCAGGACACAGGTAGACTCTAAGGCCAGGTGTGTTTGTCCTTGCACTGTCTCTACTGCGCATGACAGCTTCGGACAAACACACTTGGCCTTTTATATTATAGGATAGTTACATTGTAGCTAGCTTAGGTGTTATTTTTATTTCACAGGTAAGTTTGTATTTATTTTAACTAGGTAGACTAGTTAGTAAATAGTTATTAACTATTTACTAGCTACCTAGTTAAAATAAATACAAACTTACCTGTAAAATAAAACCTAACCTGAGTTACACTAACACCTAACATTACAATAAAATTAAATAGATTAAATTAATAAAATACAATTATCTAAATTACAAAAAAAAACCCCACTAAATTACATAAAATATAAAAGAAATTATCAAAAATAAAAATGAATTACTCCTAATCTAATAGCCCTATCAAAATAAAAAAGCCCCCCCAAAATAAAAAAAAAAAACCCTAGCCTACACTAAACTGCCAATGGCCCTTAAAAGGGCCTTTTGCGGGGCATTGCCCCAAATAAATCAGCTTTTACCTGTAAAAAAAAATGCAAACACCCCCAACAGTAAAACCCACCACCCACACATTGGATCAGTCAATAGGATTAAAGCTCAATCCTATTGGCTGATTGCAACAGCCAATATGATTTTTAAACCTTTAATTCCTATTGGCTGATAGAATTCTTTGAGCCATGTAAGGGACACCATCTTGGATAACGTACCTTAAAAGGAAACTTCATTCTTCGTTGACCATCGGAAGAAGAGGATGCTCCGCGCTAGATGTCTTGAAGATGGACCTGCTCTGCGCCGGATGGATGAAGATAGAAGATGCCGGATAGATGAAGATAGAAGATGCCGTCTGGATGAAGACTTCTGCCCGCTTGGATGAAAACTTCTGCCGGCTTCGAGGAGGACTTCTGCCCGATGGATGAAGACTTCTGCCGCCTGGATGAGGATGGATGTCCGGTCTTCGAAAACTGTAAGTGGATCGTCGGGGGTTAGTGTTAGTTTTTTTTAAGGGTTTATTGGGTGGGTTTTATTTTTAGATTAGGGTTTGGGCAGTAAAAGAGCTAAATGCCCTTTTAAGGGCAATGCCCATCCAAATGCCCTTTTCAGGGCAATGGGGAGCTTAGGTTTATTTAGATAGGTTTTTATTTGGGGGGTTTGGTTGTGTGGGTGGTGGGTTTTACTGTTGGGGTGTTTGTATCTTTTTCTTACAGGAAAAGAGCTGATTTCTTTGAGGCAATTCCCCCGCAAAAGGCCCTTTTAAGGGCTATTGGCTGTTTAGTGTAGGCTAAGGGTTTTTTTATTTTGGGGGGGGGGGGGGGCTTTTTTATTTTGATAGGACTATTAGATTAGGAGTAATTAGTTTTTATTTTTGATAATTTCTTTTTTCATTTTGTATAATTTAGTGTGTTTTTTTGTAATTTAGATAATTGTTTTTTATTAATTTAATCTATTTAATTTTATTGTAATGTTAGGTGTTAGTGTAAGTCAGGTTAGGTTTTATTTTACAGGTAAGTTTGTATTTATTTTAACTAGGTAGTTAATAAATAGTTAATAACTATTTACTAACTAGTCTACCTAGTTAAAATAAATACAAACTTACCTGTGAAATAATAATAACACCTAAACTAACTACAATGTAACTATTAGTTATAGTTATATTGTAGCTAGCTTAGGGTTTATTTTACAGGTAAGTAAGAATTTATTTTTAAATAGGATTTTTTTATTTAGAATTATTTTAATTATGTTAAAGTTAGTGGGTGTTAGGGTTAGGGTTATGTTAGGGTTAGACTTAGGGTTACGTTAGGGGTTAAAATATTTATTTAGTGTTAGTGATGTGGGAAGCCAGAGGTTTAGGGGTTAATAACTTTACTATAGTGGCTGCGGCAACATTGGGGGCGGCAGATTAGGGGTTAATAACTGTAGGTAGGTGGCAGCAATGTTGGGGGCGGCAGATTAGGGGTTAATGTATGTAGGTGGCGGCGACATTGGGGGCGGCAGATTAGGGGTTGATAAGTGTAATGTAGGTGGCGGTGGGGTTTATGTTAGGGTGTTAGGTTTAAACATACATTTGTTCCCCCCATAGACATCAATGGGGCTGCGTTACGGAGCTTTTCATTACGCTATAGAAGGTGTTAGGCTTTTTTTTAGCCGGCTCTCCCCATTGATGTCTATGGGGAAATCGTGCACGAGCACGTCAAAACACTGCTTGTATTTGGGTGAAGCATGGAGCTCAGCGCAACCATATCGCCCGCACAAGCTGGTTTTTTGCAAACCTGTAATAGCAGCGCTATGAAAGGTGAGCGGTGAAAATAACGTACAAGTAATTAGCGTGCCAGCCATAACACAAAACTTGTAATCTAGCTGTGTGTGTTTAATGTCTGTAAAGTGGTTAAACACATAATTAAAGTCATCTCCTGAGCAACAAAGCAATATTGGGAGCTAGCTGAACACATTGGGTGAGTGAATGACAAGAAGCATATATGTAGTCGCCAATCATCAGCTTGCTCTTAGTAGTATATTTCAACAAAGGACACCAAGAGGTCAGAGTAAATTTAATAACAGAAGGGTTTCCACCTCAGCCATGTTGTTAACCTGAACAGTTATGAGTTACACATGTTGCAGGGTGTGCAGCACAGGGAGAAGCATGTATTGCGCTTCTAGATAGCAAATGCATAGTGCTGCTGGACAGCACTAGTTATGTTTCTCTCTGCACACCCTGCCAGGATAATATTCACTATCTGAACCAATGGGATGTTAAATTGGCTTTAATTTTCATTTGATGCATTTTTATGTTTGTGTAGAAGCATTTTACACATGCATTAGCTTCTCATAAAACTTATGAAGGTTTCAACATTACTGATGAATATATGCGCCCAATCATTTTCTGAGCAGGCATGTAGTGTACACGAAGATGCACTTACTAGACCTATGTACATATGTTCCGTGTCACTAAAACAGTCATAACTTTTACTAGAAGCATTGCAAAAATCCCCCTATTTAAAAGTGAAATGCATTCACGTGTATTGACCATCTGAGTCGTCAAGATCCAGCCCCCCCTTTCCACCTTCTATAATCCCCTTTTTACCACCATTACCCCCCCATATAATAAAGACACCAGACTTCTTCTTTTGGTATAAATTGGCCACAGCTCTTTTATTAAATATATATATATAAAAACTTTAAACAACCGTATAAATACCATATAAATAACAGTGTACTTAAAACTTTATTGTGATAAAAAACATCAACATCCCATAAACTAGACCATCAAGCAGTGCTAGTTCGCCTATTAATAATATGGCTATCATTCCTCTGGACACAACTTAACAGTTGTTGAGCCCATTAAACCGATACTTAACCCCTTCGTGACCAGAGCACTTTTCCATTTGTTGACCGTCGGGGACCAAGGCTATTTTTGCATTTCTGCGGTGCTTGTGTTTAGCTGTAATTTTCCTCTTACTCATTTACTGTACCCACACATATTATATACAGTTTTTCTCGCCATTAAATGGACTTTCTAAAGATACCATTATCTTCATCATATCTTATAATTTACTATAAAATAATATATAAAATATGATGAAAAACATGGAAAAAAACAAACTTTTTCTAACTTTGACCCCCAAAATCTGTTACACATCTACAACCACCAAAAAAACTCCTATGCTAAATAGTTTCTAAATTTTGTCCCGAGTTTAGAAATACCCAATGTTTACATGCTCTTTGCTTTTTTTGCAAGTTATAGGGAAATAAATACAAGTAGCACTTTGGAATTTCCAAACCATTTTTTTTTTTTCAAAATTAGCGCTTGTTACATTGGGACACTGATATCTTTCAAGAATCCCTGAATGTAAAATCAGTGGATATAGGAGGCGCTATAGAGCCGTAGGATATATAGATATAAATAAATGTAAAATTCACTGTATCGTGACCAGTTAAAACATTCAAAAAATTAAAAATCCAAAAATCCCAATGACCCTTAAGGGATACGTTAAAATACTATTTATGTGCAAAATCTGTGATAAAAAATCGGTGATAATTAAAAATAAAGGAAAATATCTAAGTACATATATATAAAAAAACAATTTATCCAAGTGAAAAATCAAAGTGAAATAAATGCAGTATATCAAAGTGCAATCAATGATCAAGTGACAATAATTAGTAAAACACAGATGTGATATTTAATAAGTCAATGCATAAAAGGTTGACACAAACAATCCAACTCGCACCTTTACTGCATAATCTATGACCCGCTTGTCCGAGCCCTGGTCGGTGTCAAGCGGGTCATAGATTATGCAGTGAAGGTGCGAGTGAAGCCTGACAAGACAGAGATAGTAACTGATGGCGTGAAACACTCTATGAACCCTTTCTGTGAGATTGCCGTAGAAGAAGCCGTCAGACTCAAGGAGAAGAAGATTGTTAGCGAGATCATTGCAGTTAGCTGTGGCCCCCAGCAATGTCAGGAAATAGTTACCTGCGGAAAGGTGTTGTAGCAATAGCGAATCACCTGTGCAGAGAGTGGATTTAAGGGCAAAGGTTGCAGGAAGTAGCATCTTGAAAAAGACCCAGAAGGGGTTGAAACGCGTAGAGGACTTACCTGCTACTGTTTGCGATTTTTTGGAGGACCGAAGCTGAAGTGAACTCTCTGTACCCTGGTGTACAGAGGACATCCTGTGGAAACAAACACTTGCGCAAGTGGTCACCTAGGATCCGGAACCGGGTGACGTCACTCACGGGATTTTCGCTGAGCAGACATCTAAAGGAGCAGCCGGAGTGTCGGGCCAGGTAAGGAGATCGCTGGCAGACACTTGTAAGAAGGTAGGAGAGCCTCCCGGCTAAGTTATAAATACTTGATTGCCTTTAACTAAGAGAACATTAAGGAAGGAGCTCTATACCATCGTGGGCTTTTATTTGTGACCAAAAAAGACTGGGGATATAACGGCACCATTCAGAAACATTAACATTTATATCTTTGGATTTTACAATAATTAAACCCACATTGTCATTCCGGACCATCTTCTTTGGGGGATCCCCTTGAACTACTAACACCAAGATTAGAACACAGTCGTTATAGGTGTTCTCCGCCAGCCCCATTTGATTTGGGGAATCTGAGGGGTTATGTATAGTGTGTATGTTTAAACCGGTTTTACTTTATTTTATGTATGATTGATTGTTATATGGATTGTTTGTGTCAACCTTTTATGCATTGACTTATTAAATATCACATCTGTGTTTTACTAATTATTGTCACTTGATCATTGATTGCACTTTGATATACTGCATTTATTTCACTTTGATTTTTCACTTGGATAAATTGTTTTTATATATATATGTACGTAGATATTTTCCTTTATTTTTAATTATCACCGATTTTTTATCACAGATTTTGCACATAAATAGTATTTTAGCGTATCCCTTAAGGGTCATTGGGATTTTTGGATTTTTAATTTTTTGAATGTTTTAACTGGTCACGATACAGTGAATTTTACATTTATTTATATCTATATATCCTACGGCTCTATAGCGCCTCCTATATCCACTGATTTTACATTCTTGATTCTCTATTGTCTAGGGAGGAGACAATAACCTTTAGTGAAGCTAAGTAGGTTTTTGGTCTAGCTCTATACCCTATCCGTATCTGTCTTAAGAATCCCTGAATATCCCTTGACATGTATATATTTTTTTTTAGAAGACATCCCAAAGTATTGATCTAGGCCCATTTAGGTATATTGCATGCCACCATTTCACCGCCAAATGCGATCAAATAAAAAAAATTGTTCACTTTTTCACAAACTTTTTTACAAACTTTAGGTATATGGCTTTGGCGTTGCTTTTTGGCAATTAGAAGGCCGCTAAATGCAGCTGCACACCACACTTGTATTATGCCCAGCAGTGAAGAGGTTAATTAGGTAGCTTTTATGGAGTTTGCAGGGTTCATTTTTGCTTTAGTGTAGAGATCAGCCTCCCACCTGACTAGGGTTGCCACCCGTCCCTTAAAATACAGGACACTTATAACTTACACATGCTGCAGGGTGTGCAGGGAGGAATATGAATAGTGCTGTCCAGAAACACAATACATGTTCATCCCTGCACATCCTGCAGCATGTGTAACTCATAAGTGTCCAGGAAAACATGGCTGAGGTGGCAACCCTACACCTAACACATCCCACCCCCTGATGCATCCCAAACAGCTCTCTTCCCTCCCCCACCCCACAATTGACCCCGCCATGTTGAGTACTGGCAGAAAGTCTGCCAGTACTGAAATAAAATGCTCTTTTTTTATTATTATTCTTATTTTTTTATATATATATAATTATGTAGCTCTGATGGACCCCCCCTAAGCCCCAAACAGCTCTCTAACCCTCCCCCGTTGTCCATTTGCCGCCATCTTGGGTACTGGCAGCTGTCTGCCAGTACCCATTTTGCCCCAAAAACAAAAGTTTTTTTATTTCTTTTTAAAATAAAACATAATTTATGTAAGAACTTACTTGAGAAATTCATTTCTTTCATATTGGCAAGAGTCCATGAGCTAGTGACGTATGGGATATACCATCCTACCAGGAGGGGCAAAGTTTCCCAAACCTCAAAATGCCTATAAATACACACCTCACCACACCCACAATTCAGTTTAATGAATAGCCAAGTAGTGGGGTGATAAAGAAAGGAGTAAAAAGCATCAACAAAGGAATTTGGAAATAATTGTGCTTTATACAAAAAAATCATAACCACCATAAAAAGGGTGGGTCTCATGGACTCTTGCCAATAGGAAATAAATGAATTTATCAGGTAAGTTCTTACATAAATTATGTTTTCTTTCATGTAATTGGCAAGAGTCCATGAGCTAGTGACGTATGGGATAGCAATACCCAAGATGTGGAACTCCACGCAAGAGTCACTAGAGAGGGAGGGATAAAAATAAAAACAGCCATTTTTCACTGAAAATGTAATCCACAACCCAAAATATAAATTTTATTCTCATGAATGAAAGGAAAAACTTAAAATATAAGCAGAAGAATCAAACTGAAACAGCGGCCAGAAGAACTTTTCTACCAAAAACTGCTTCCGAAGAAGTGAATACATCAAAACGGTAGAATTTAGTAAATGTATGCAAAGAAGACCAAGTTGCTGCTTTGCAAATCTGATCAACTGAAGCTTCATTCTTAAAAGCCCATGAAGTGGAGACTGATCGAATAGAATGAGCTGTAATTCTCTGAGGCGGGGTTTGACCCGATTCCAAATAAGCTTGATGAATCAAAAACTTTAGCCCCGATGCCAAGGAAACGGCAGAAGCCTTCTGACCTTTCCTAGAACCAGAAAAGATAACAAATAGACTAGAAGTCTTCCTGAAATATTTAGTAGCTTCAACAAAATATTTCAAAGCTCTTACAACATCCAAAGAATGTAAGGATTTCTCCAAAGAATTCTTAGAATTAGGACATAAGGAAGGGACAACAATTTCGCTATTAATGTTGTTACTATTCACAACCTTAGGTAAGAAATTGAATGAAGTCCGCAAAACTGCCTTATCCTGATGGAAAACCAGAAAAGGAGACTCATGAGAAATAGCAGATAATTCAGAAACTCTTCTAGCAGAAGAGATGGCCAAAAGGAACAACACTTTCCAAGAAAGTAGTTTAATGTCCAAAGAATGCATAGGCTTAAATGGAGGAGCCTGTAAGGCCTTCAAACCCAAATTAAGACTCCAAGGAGGAGAGACTGATTTAATAACAGGCTTGATATGGACCAAAGCCTGTACAAAACAGTGAATATCAGGAAGCTTAGCAATTTTTCTGTGAAATAAGACAGAAAGAGCAGAGATGTGTCCCTTCAGGGAACTTGCAGACAAACCCTTATCCAAACCATCCTGCAGAAACTGTAAAATTCTAGGAATTCTAAAAGAATGCTAGGAGAATTTATGAGCAGAACACCATGAAATATAAGTTTTCCGAACCCGATAATAAATCTTTCTAGAAACAGATTTACGAGCCTGTAACATAGTATTAATCACTGAGTCAGAGAAACCTCTATGACTAAGCACTAGGCTTTCAATTTCCATAACTTCAAATTTAATGATTTGAGATCCTGATGGAAAAATGGACCTTGAGACAGAAGGTCCGGCCTTAATGGAAGTGGCCAAGGTTGGCAACTGGACATCCGAACAAGATCTGCATACCAAAACCTGTGAGGCCATGCTGGAGCTACCAGCAACATAAACAATTGTTCCATGATGATTTTGGAGATCACTCTTGGAAGAAGAACTAGAGGCGGGAAAATATAAGCAGGTTGGTAACACCAAGGAAGTGTCAACGCATCCACTGCTTCTGCCTGAAGATCCCTGGACCTGGACAGGTACCTGGGAAGTTTCTTGTTTAGATGAGAAGCCATCAGATCTATTTCTGGAAGAACCCACATCTGAACAATTTGAGAAAACACATCTGGATGGAGGGACTACTCCCCCGGATGTAAAGTCTGACGGCTATGATAATCCGCTTTCCCAATTGTTTACACCTGGGATATGTACCGCAGAAATTAGACAAGAGCTGTATTCTGTCCAAGAAAGTATCCAGGATACTTCTTTCATATCTAGGGGACTGTGAGTCCCACCCTGATGATTGACATATGCCATAGTTGTGATATTGTCTGTCTGAAAACAAATGATCTGTTCTCTGTTCAATAGAGGCCAAATCTGAAGAGCCCTGACAATTGCACGGAGTTCCAAAATATTGATTGGTAATCTCGCCTCTTGAAATTTCCAAACACCTTGTGCTGTCAGAGATCCACAAACAGCTCCCCAACCTAAAAGACTTGCATCTGTTGTGATCACAGTCCAGGTTGGATGAATAAAAGAGGCTCCTAGAACTATACAATGGTGATCTAACCACCAAGTCAGAGATAGTCGAACATTGGGATTTAAGGATATTAATAGTGATATCCTTGTTTAATCCCTGCACCATTGATTCAGCATACAAAGCTGGAGAGGTCTCATATGAAAATAAGCAAAAGGGAACGCGTCCGATGCTACAGTCATGAGACCTAAAACTTCGACAAGCTGAAACCAATTTTAATCGTCTCTTGTCTGTTAGAGAAAGAGTCATGGACACTGAATCTATCTGGAAACCTAAAAAGGTTACCCTTGTCTGAGGAATCAAGGAACTCTTTGGTAAATTGATACTCCAACCATGTCTTTGAAGAAACAACACTAGTTGATTCGTGTGAGATTTTGCAGAATGTAAAGACTGAGCTAGTACCAAGATATCGTCCAAATAAGGAAACACCGCAATATCCTGTTCTCTGATTACAGAGAGTAGGGAACCGAGAACCTTTGAAAAGATTCTTGGAGCTGTCGCTAGGCCAAAAGGAAGAGCGACAAATTGGTAATGCTTGTCTAGAAAAGAGAATCTCAGAAACTGAAAATGATCTGGATAATTCGGAATATGAAGATATGCATCATGTAAGTCTATTGTGGACATATAATGCCCTTGCTGAACAAAAGGCAGAATATTCCTTATAGTCATCATTTTGAAAGTTGGTACTCTTACATAACGATTCAAAATTTTCAGATCCAGAACTGGTCTGAATTAATTTTCTTTCTTTGGGACAATGAATAGATTTGAATAAAACCCCAGACCCTGTTCCTGAAGCGGAACTGGCATGATTACCCCTGAAAGCTCCAGGTCTGAAACACACTTCAGGAAAGCCTGAGCCTTTACTGGATTTGCTGGGATGCGTGAGAGAAAATATCTTCTCAAAGGAGGTCTTACTCTGAATCCTATTCGATACCCCTGAGAGACAATACTCAGAATCCATTGATTTTGGACAGAATTTGTCCAAATATCCTTGAAAAATCTTAATCTGCTTCCTACCAGCTGAGCTGGAATGAGGGCTGCACCTTCATGCGGACTTTGGGGGCTGGCTTTGGTTTCTTAAACGGCTTGGATTTATTCCAATTTGAAGAAGGTTTCCAATTGGAAACAGATTCCTTGGGAGAAGGATTAGGTTTCTGTTCCTTAATTTGTCGAAAGGAACGGAAACGATTAGAAGCTTTAGATTTACCCTTAGGTTTTTTTATCCTGAGGCAAAAAAACTCCCTTCCCCCCAGTGACAGTTGAAATAATCGAATCCAATTGAGAACCAAATAACGTATTGCCTTGGAAAGAAAGAGATAGCAATCTAGACTTAGAAGTCATGCCAGCATTCCAAGATTTAAGCCACAAAGCTCTTCTAGCTAAAATAGCTAAAGACATAGATTTAACATCAATTTTGATGATATAAAAAATGGCATCACAAATAAAATGATTAGCATGTTGCAGCAAGCGAACAATGCTAGAAAAATCAGAATCCATTTCTTGTTGTGCTAAATTTTCCAACCAAAAAGTTGATGCAGCTGCAACATCAGCCAAAGAAATTGCAGGCCTGAGAAGATGACCAGAATATAAATAGGCTTTCCTTAGATAAGATTCAAGTTTCCTATCTAAAGGATCTTTAAAAGAAGTACTATCTTCCATAGGAATAGTAGTACGTTTAGCAAGAGTAGAAATAGCCCCATCAACTTTGGGGATCTTTTCCTAAAACTCCAATGTAACTGCTGGCAAAGGATACAATTTTTTAAACCTTGAAGAAGGAATAAAAGAAGTACTAGGCCTATTCCATTCCTTAGAAATCATATAAGAAATAGCATCAGGAACTGGAAAAACCTCTGGAGTAAACACAGGAGGTTTATAAACAGAATTTAAACGTTTACTAGTATTCCTCAATATCCAATGTAATCAACACTTCTTTTAACAAAGAACGAATATACTCCATTTTTAATAAATAAGTAGATTTGTCAGTGTCAATATCTGAGGAATGATCTTCTGAATATCTGAGGATAGATCCCCATCAGAGGAGGATAATTCAGTATGTTGTCGGTCATTTGAAATTTCATCAACTTTATGAGATGTTTTAAAAGAACTTTTTACATTTATTAGAAGGCGGGATGGCAGACAAAGCCTTCTGAATACAATCAGCAATAAAATCTTTTAAATTCCACAAATCTCCACCAATTTACAACAAATGCACTTAGCTTTTGTAAAACTGTTATCAGGCAGCAGGGTTCCAACAGTGATTTCTGAGACAGGATCAGATTGAGACATCTTGCAAATGTAAGAGAAAAAACAACATATAAAGCAAAATGATAAATTTCCTTATATGGCAGTTTCAGGAATGGGAAAAAATGCAAACACCAGAGGCATATAGGAATGGGGTTTTAAATAAAGAAAATATTTGGCACCAAGTATGACGCACAACACAAACAGAATTTTTTTTGGCGCTAACAACATCTGGAAATGACACACTCACATCATCAAAGATGCAACCTTGTGAAAGGACTCGCCGTCGACTAAGACGCCAGAAATGATGAATTTGCTTCATCGAACGTAACTTTGCGCCAAAAAAATCTTGCGCCAAAAATGACGCAATATGCTTTGGCATTTTGCGCCCTTGCAAGCCTAATTTTGCCCGCAAATTAAAAAAAACTGTCAATTGAAAAAAGACTATACCCCAGGTAAGAATTGTTTTAAAAAAAAAAAAATGCAGATATGAAACTGACAGTCTGCAAAAGGAAATATACTTAAACCTGACTCATGGCAAATATAAGTACAATACATATATTTAGAACTTTATATAAATACATAAAGTGCCAATCCATAGCTGAGAGTGTCTTAAGTAATGAAAAACATACTTACCAAAAGACACCCATCCACATATAGCAGATAGCCAAACCAGTACTGAAATGGTTATCAGTAGAGGTAATGGAATATGAGAGTATATTGTCGATCTGAAAAGGGAAGTAGGAGATGAATCTCTATGACTGATAATAGAGAACCTATGAAATAGATCTCCCGTGAGGAAAACCATTGCATTCAATAGGTGATACTCCCTTCACATCCCTCTGACATTCACTGTACTCTGAGAGGAATCAGGCTTCAAAATGCTGAGAAGCGCATATCAACGTAGAAATCTTAGCACAAACTTACTTCATCACCTCCATAGGAGGCAACGTTTGTAAAACTGAATTGTGGGTGTGGTGAGGGGTGTATTTATAGGCATTCGAGGTTTGGGAAACTTTTCCCCTCCTGGTAGGATTGTATATCCCATACGTGACTAGCTCATGGACTCTTGCCAATTACATGAAAGAAATATAATTAATCCGTAGTGTAGCAGCCCCCCCTCAAAACCCCCCTCCCTCTCCCCCTCCCAGATCCTCTAATTTGTATTTCCCCCCTCCCTCTTATACTTTTTAATTGGTGGCAGCAGTTGCTGCGCGCGCACACACGCGCACGCGTGCCCCATACAAGTCCCCCCCCGCACGTTCCCGGCACCCGGTGTGCACATTGCACAAACAGGAACCGGATGCCGGGTAGTGATGGGCCGCCCACCGCCAATGCTCCCACCCATCAACGAATATCCGATCGGCACCATCGCTACCGGTGCAGAGAGGGCCACAGAGTGGCTCTCTCTGCATCGGTTTGTAAAAAAATTATATTGCAGGATGCCTCAATATTGAGGCATCACTGCAATACCATAAAAGCAGCTGGAAGCGGTCAGGATCGCTTCCACCGCTTGAAAGACCAGGGGACGTGCCAGGAACGTCCTTGGTTGTTAAGGGTATTTTTTTGTAGGACGTTCCTGGCACGTCCTCGGTCGTTAATGGGTTAAAGGGACATGAAACCCAAAAATTTTCTTTCATGTTTCAGATAGAGAATACAATTTTAAACATTTTTCTAATTTACTTCTATTATTTAATGTGCTTCCTTCTCTTGTTATCCTTGCTTAAGGGTTTATCTAGTAAAGCTCAGGAGCAGCAAAGAATCTAGATTTTGATTGGTGGCTGCATATATATCCCGATTGTCATTGGCTCACCCATGTGTTCAGTAAGCAACCATTGCTGCACATTCAACAAAGTATACCAAGAGAACAATAAAAATTGATAATAGGAGTAAATTAGAAAGTTTCTTAAAATTGCATGCTCTATCTGAATCAAGAAAGAAAGAAAAAAATGGGTTTCATATCCCTTTAACACTTGACTCTAAGAAACCCCTTGTCACTAGAAGTCCACCACATGGGCTCCCACCTTGTGGAGTGGCAAAAACGTCACCCCCTTTTACTTGGCCATATTTTATTAATAACTGCAAATGAACTAGCACCCCCGCCAGTAAGATGCGATAAGACAACACGTAATTCAAATTACAAAAGGGTGGGCGAGAGGTAGATGCTGTGACTCTTAATTTTTCTTTCTATCAAGCACCTGCCACTTTTCCGCTCAGCCCCTTAAGAAGTGATTGCCCTTTACTCCACCCCTTCACCTTCCCAACCAACCCTGGGGCCTCTTCCTCCCCAAGGTCAAAGTCCCCTCCAGCTTAGCTCTGTCTGCTTCCTGGGACATCCTTTCTGTTTAGAGGTTTTATATCATTTTAACTAAAAACTAGTACTGAAGTTAGCAGGTAATTAAAGGGATACATAAATAATTATTTAATAATTAAACTATTATGATTTAGATGTGCAATTTCACCCCTTAAGTGCTGAGCCATTTCAAACCCCTGTGCTAAGCATAGGGTTGCCAACCTTTGCCCAGTCACTTCCTGGACACTTTTGAAGTGGGTATATCCTCATATGTGAACAATACAGAAATAAAAAAAACACACGCATACACATAAATTATATTATGTATTAATGAATACTGTAGTGACTAACAAATTTACTATAATTAGGGAGCAACACAACATGTAAAATGACTATACGCTCATAATCTAATATCAGGTGTTATTGTCACACTGGTATATAACAGGCCCAGTACAATGACATGTGGCCCTCACACTGACATGGCTACCAGTACTGGCACATTGACTTGCTTTTCTTATACAGACAGCACTGGCATACTGGAATGCAACCCTCAGACACGCAGGGCTGGCATACTATATACTAAAAAATACCTTTGATTTCCTAGCTCTAAACTTTGGAATAGCAATCAACTGCAAAAATATTTATTAATAAAAAAACTCCATGAGGTGTTTTTGTGGGCTGATCCTAATACATTGATCATGAGTAAAATGTAAAAGGCTTACAAGTCGTTTCCATGTTATGGATACCAGGTACATAATTCAGCTCACCTTGAGCCATTGCTGAATAAACAGTCCTCACACCATGCTCTCCTTTAATTGCAGGTGCAGTGTGTATCAACGCAGCTGCAGCCCAATAACAATGAGCTGCTGCTGCTGAGACGACTCTTTTGTGTGATGCTCTTTTTGGACATAAATGAGGTAACTGCTCAATCTATGAAGTAGTGAAAGTCTGGATCTCTACTTCTCCAGAGACCATGTGGTTCAAGCCCATACCCCGAAATAACTAGGGAGTTTAAGTTAATCATTTGAATAGACTATCCAGAAAGGTGCCCAAGCTAATGAAACAAGGCTTGCATAAATTACGATCAAGCCAGCACTTCCTTATAAAAGCAGAACTTTATTGTCACATTAGTAAAAGCAAAATTATACATTACATGACATGAGGCAATAAAAATCTGTTTTTATAATGAAGAAGTGTCGGCTTGATATTTAATTTATGAAGGACTTGCATACTGGCATGTGAGACCCTCATGCATAAAAGCGGAAGTCCAGGACAGTCAGAGGATTCCCCGGGACACACTTCCAGATTAGGGGGCAGCCCTGTTCATACCGGGATGGCAACCCTAGCTGAGTGGTTTTGGATTTTTTTTATAAGCTGCCCATACTTTTCAAACTAAAATCCTCACATAATATCTATTGATGTTTTAGCAGACTCAGCAGAATGAAACTATGCCATTATTTTATGTTTCTCATGATGTCATAAATGTACACAAAAAAGTATGAGCAAATGGATATTTTTATTAAAATGTTAATAAACATTTTAACCGATAGTATGTGTATGTGTGTGTGTTTTAACTTCAATAATCAAAAGAAGAAATGTTTATTCTGCACAAAGAGGCTCCCATTAGCATCTACTCAAAGAAATACTCATTTATTCAAGCATGTGCTGTCATCCACCCTTAAAGGGTTAAAAAATATCTATCAGATATACTTCTTTGTCATAATATAACGTCTAAAGTGGGTATTGAAAACAATCAGCTTTGCATAACACACTTAGGGGATTCTGAGGCCACATGAAAAAAGATGTTATGGTCAGATGATACTAAAATTGAATTATTTGGCCTTAACAACAAATGATATGTCTGGAGGAAATCCAATACATCTCACCATCCAAATAACACCATTCATACATTAAAGCATCAAGGTGGTAATATCGTTGTTATTGTTATGGGGAGTTTCTCTGCAGCAAGCACTGGAGCACTTGTCAGGATAGAAGGAATAAAGGATAGGGCAAAATACCGTCAAATTCCTGAGGAAAATCTGCTGCCCTCTGCCATGAAGTTGTCAATGGGAAGAAGGTTTATCTTCCAAAATGACAATGACTTAAAGCACACAGCAAAAATGACCACACAGTGGTTGAAGGAGAAAAAGATGAATGACCTTGCTTGGCCTAGTCAGAGCCCAGACTTAAACCCCATTGAATATCTGTGGTATGACTTAAAGACTGCAGTCCACAAATAAATAGTCACCATCAAATGTAACAGAACTGGAGCAGTTCTGTAAAGAAGAGTGGGCAAATATTGCACAGTCTAGATGTGCAAAGTTAGTAGAGACTTATCCCAACAGAATAAAGGCTGTAATTAAAGCAAAATGGGGTTTAACAAAAAACTGACACAATGGGGTGATCCTTTTTCCAACTCAGTGATTCTGTTTTTTGAATTGTCTTTATTTTTGCCTGACATGTTGGTGTTATATCTTTCACTTGAATGTTATAAGTTGCACTAAGTGATTACAACTGGATAAACAAAAACTGTGTCTGTCTTTATTTCAGGCTGCAAAGCAACAAAATGTGATTATTTTCAAGGGCGTAAATCTTTTCAATATCCACTGTATCAGATATACTTTTTTGTCTTGATATAAGGTCTATCAGATATACTTCTCTGCCTTGATATTCCCTTATATAGGTCATTTCCATGAAAAAACACCTAGCTAGGTTTAGAAGCATGCAAATGTATTGATCACTATATAACAACAGTATTTGTAACAATTGTGACAACACCACTGCTATTTAGAGCTCAAGACACACACATGCTTCTGAGGCTGCCTAGATATAGAAAATAGATAAGTTTCAAGAATACCAAGAGACTGATGAATGTTTGAAACTATGGGGCCGATTTAGGAAACCGCACATCGATAAATGCCGACAGCATACACTTTTAGCATTTATCATTGCACAAGCAGTTCTTGTAAACTGCTTGTGCAATGCTGCCCCCTGCAGATTTTCGGTTAATCGGCCGCTAGCAGGGGGTATCAATCAACCTGATCGTATCCGACCAGGCTGATTGCTGTTCACAGCCTCAGAGGCGGTGAACGAGTTAAGGAGCAGCGGTCTTAAGACCGCTACTTCTTAACTCCTGTTTATGGTGAGCCTGAAGGTTCACACAGAAACAGCTTCATTAGGGGGTTGATAAATCGGCCCCTATAAGTGCACACCGAATAATGAAAATTTAGCATTGACTTCCTTGTCCCTTTAATGTTGCATACATAAGAAAGCTTTATAGTATAGTATGTTTAGACACTCTGTGGTAAATCTCTATGGTAAACTAAGCTGTATAGCTAGAAGCACTGTTTAACAAAGAAGACTATCAGAAAAGTGAGAGAGACATCAAAGCAGTGTGTGCGGCAGTAGTAGGTGAAGACAGAGCTGTGGGTGTTTTACCTGTTGTTACTCAGTACTATTCACTACAGCCTCACTCTACAGGTTGCATGTATAAAGACAGCAACGCACACTGCAAACTCACAGGCTAAATATGTGTACATTTAAACTGTACCTAATACTGCAGTATTGCTTTTAGACTTCCTATTAATCATTACTGATAACGACTAATGCCTCTGCTTCAATGGTGAAGAAGGACATGCCTCTGCTAGTATGACAGGAATATGTTGGTTTAATGAAGACAGGAATGTGAATTTTCAACAACATAAAAAAAGACATACATTTAGAAATGCCTTCTTTTATATGAAACAAAGAAAAACATTCCTATAATTTGATTAGGTAGCTCAGCAGTAAACAGAAATAAGCTAATATATGTACATACATATATATTTTTACTTTAAGCCCAGGGAAAGGAAAGTAGAGAGAGAGAACACTTTAAAAACATAATAATACTTAAAGGGACATTAAAAACTGCAGTAGTATGGTTACTGTTTCTCATGCTTTGGTTTTTTTCTTCTGTGCCTGCAGTTCTCTTTAAATCCATACTCTCATTTTAACACTTTTACAGAAGTCAGTTTGTAATGCTCTGCATCTTTATACTGGGCACTGCCTTCTTGGTACCCACATATGGTTGCATCCTGTGACAGAAGCAGTGCGCTTTCACAGATCATTGACTTAATGGCTTTTGGACAGCTGTACCTTGCAATTTGGATTAGCTCACACAGTAGAAAACAGAAGAGCTTATTTTTTTCACAGCGTAAATTTGCATAACAAATATAAAAAAAAGTACCCAGGAATAATATAAATATAAAATGTGGACCTCCCGTTCTGTATTGTGCACGCTAAACTGAAGTGCATGATACAGCTTTTTTCAAGAACACAATATCAATGATCTGTGAATGTGCGCAACTTCTGTAATAGGGTACAACAGTACTTAAATTGCAAGATGGCAGCGCCTAGAGGGAAGATGCAGAACTTCAATAACCAGCACTTTTGAAGAGATAAAATAAGACAATAGATCCAGGAGAGAGCTGCAAGGACAAGGGGAATTACAACAGCATGGTGAGTAGTACCCATGCTGCTGTAGTTGTAGTTAATAGAATGTTGAGACAAACTTCAGCACATGTATTATGTGCTCTCAACCAGATATAAAGAAAGGATTTAGAGCCTAATAATAATACATACATACATATATACATACATACACACAAACACACACACACACTAGTGTTAAAGCCCGTGTACACGGGCCAAAATGTCCCCCTCCAAGATCCTTTCCTTAGCCTTTATTCCTCCCCTCTAGGATCCCCCTGTACCTTCTTCTCTCTCCACTCTCCCTCCTTCCACCTCCCTGCCACTCTTAGCATACATTTTTTTCTGTAGTGTAGTGGTCCCGCCTGTTCCCGCCTGTCATGTTCTGTCTCAGGGTATTTTGTGAGAGCCTCATTGTCTGGAACAGTTGCTTTAAAAGATTAGTAGAAGCCATATATATTGAAAAGATAACAGATTTATTTAAATAAAAAAATACTTGGAATGAGCATATACTTGAAGGGTATTTTAAATATGTACTATTCAGGTATGTTGTGTCCACATACACCAGGAGTGGAAAGGAACAAACAAGTAAGCAGAGATGCAGATTCAAAAGGTAAAGTCTTTCTCCTAGTAATAAAACTGAAGTGTAGGATTTTGCACAAGACAGGAAACAAACTTGTAAACAGGTAGCAGGTTCAAAATGTAAAGTCTCTCTCCTAGAATAACTGAAATACAGGAATTTGAACAAGGAAGGAAACAAACTTGTAAACAGGTAGTAGGTTCAAAGGTAAAGTCTTTCTCCTGAATATGGCTGAAGTGCATGAATTGCACAAGGCAGGAAACAAACCTGTAAACTTTGTAGCAAATACAGTAATAGAACAAAGTGAAGTCTTCCTCCAAATAGGTACCAAAGTACAGGAAACAGGTTCTGGAGGTTTTGCACAGGATTGGCTCTGAGTAAATCCAAAATTGAGAGCACCTGTGTTTTACACAGGTGTAATTACAAGTAAGACAAATTCTCATTTGGCAGATCTTTTAAGTTGCATGCTATTACATTTGAAAGAAAAAAACTGCTAGAACTGGCTGTGGCTCAACACACAAGCAAATAGAAGTAGTAAACACAGAGCCATGGGTTCAAATCCCTGCACAGCCCTGTCGAGCAGAATGTCTACCAGATCTTTTCTTTTAGTCTGAAGGCTTGGTTTGTGACAGACGCCCCCTCCAAAGAGCGCACTCCCGGCACTCAAAGCCTGTTCAAACATCTGAAGATCGGTTTTACGAACCAGTGTTCCATCCGACAGTGTGGATCAGGTCCGCCAGACCTTGCTGAAAACGGAGAGCAATATGCTCTCCGTATTCAGCATTGCACCAGCAGCTCACAAGAGCTGCTGGTGAAACACCGCCCCCTGCAGACTCGCGGCCAATCGGCCGCCAGCAGGGGGTGTCAATCAACCCAATCGTACTCGATCTGGTTGAATTGCGGCGATGTCTGTCCACCTACTCAAAGCAGGCGGACAGTTTATGGAGCAGCTGTCTTTGGACCGCTGCTTCATAACTGATGTTTCTCGCGAGTCTTCAGACTCGCCAGAAACACGGGCCATCAAGCTCCATCCGGAGCTTGATAGATAGGCCCCATGGAATTTGTTATCTTCTTCGTATATATCCAAATCAACCATATCATCCAATTCTTTCTCAGTTAATGAGTAGCGGATCTTTAGATTTGGTAGACTCTGATTCAACTGGAAGGTTTGTCATTTTTATGTCTGAAGAGTGACTTACATTGAGAGAATCTCCAGCCAGGGCAGAGACAAGGTAATGTGCAGGATTTTCAGGAGGTATTTTTGAAGAGTTCCCCAATGTGGTGGATGCAGGATCAGAAAGAATGACATGAGTAGTGAATATAGTTGAAGCTGTACTCCCATTGACCATCTGTTTTGAATCAGGTACCATTTCTTGTAGCCTGTTAGAAATAGTTGCTTGTTGAACAGATTTGCTCTCAGTAGCTGTGTCGTCTCCAGGGATATTTTCCAGTTTGCTAGTGGAAGTATAATTTGTTCCCTTACCATCAGAGTCCTTTTTAGACTTGGCTGTATCTGAACTTGATCCTCTAGGGGGTCTTTCTGGACACCCTGAGATGCGGTGATCAGTTCCCCCACAATAAAAACAGAGGTTAAGTTGTCTTCGACAAGTCCTTTCCTCTTCTGTTAAGGGTTCTTTACAACCTTTCCTTGTTCGGGAGGTGACTTCAGAAAAGGTTTCGGTTCGGAGACATAACGTTTCCACCGGCTCCATAAAGTTAGAAAGTATGTCCCTGATAAACTTCAATACAGCTTCCAATGCAGCAATAATCACAGAGGGCTCTCTTTTATGGTCTTCACATTCTGTTAGGTTCTGTCTCAGGGTATTTTGTGAGAGCCTCATTGTCTGGAACAGTTGCTTTAAAAGATTAGTAGAAGCCATATAGATTGAAAAGATAACAGATTTATTTAAATAACAAAATACTTTGAATGAGCATATACTTGACCCCACATTTCCAATTACTCGTTCCTTTACCTCAATAAATACAAAACACCGGATTGGGAGAGAAAAGGCCGCAGCTTATTTATTAAAACAAACCAAATAATAAATTAACATTGTTTAACTTAACTTTTTACAACATCATTTTAACACACCTCAGTGCTTGCTCTTACTTTATTATAAGCCCCCACCCTTTTCAGGGCGGGGCGTACCCTCACTTTCCTTTGCTTACACCTCCATAAATACCAGCCATACTCCATTAGGCGTAAGCCTCAATAGAACAAGCAAGCACCTCTGCCATTGCTGCGACAACCACCAACTTAAATATAGGGAGGGAGGGCGGGACACACCTCGTACCGTGTTGATCCTGTAGAGACACCTGTGACCTCACTTCCTGTCAGGGTCTTATCAACCCCTTGGCAACCACTCCCCCTTTGGAACCATACACTCATGGGGGAAGTGGGGTCACAGGTACCCTACTTCCACTTCGCTCATTCAGGCCTTTTCTTGACCCCACATTTCCAAATACTCGTTCCTTTACCTCAATAAATACAAAACACCGGATTGGGAGAGAAAAGGCCGCAGCTTATTTATTAAAACAAACCAAATAATAAATTAACATTGTTTAACTTAACTTTTTACAACATAATTTTAACACACCTCAGTGTTTGCTCTTACTTTACTATAAGCCCCCATCCCTTCCAGGGCGGGGCGTACACTCACTTTCCTTTGCTTACACCTCCATAAATACCAGCCATACTCCATTAGGCGTAAGCCTCAATAGATCAAGCAAGCACCTCCGCCACAACTCGCTCCCTAGCGAGTACCGCCACCTGAAGCTAAGTCCTTTTCAATACCCTCCCTAAGCGTAAAATTAAATAAGTGCAACCCCACTTCATTGAGCTGCACACCATCTTTCAGGTAAAAACATTTTCCTGACTCTCCTTCAAATTCTACATGGCGTAAGCCAACCCCCCTAACCTCCTCACATACCCAGTTATTGTTCTATTGACCTTCCGTCTAGAAGCCTCCAACTTCTTAACTCCAACCCTGCTATGAATCTCAGACCAAACCAACACCACCCCCGGAAACAACTGGACTAGCCTATCCAAATCTCTCTTAATTTTATCAATTAGCTCCTTCTGCGGCATAAACCCTAAGTCATTTCCCCCTGCGTGCAAGACTAACACATTTGGAGGGGAGAAAAGCCTTGTGTATTCAACCACCGTACTCACTACCTGTCCCCATTTCATTCCCCGGATGCCAAACCATCTCAGGATTAAACGGTCCCTCCCAAAACCCAGCTGAATCCCATCTTGTTTCACCGCCGCCACCTTCCTCGCCCAGAACACGTTGGAGTGTCCAACAATCCACCACCTCCCTGGATCTGCCAAATAAATTAAAACATGTCAGCTATCTCACCTCACAACACCAAACCCGGACTCACGTACCCCTTGAATCTCTCAGATCTCCACCTTCCAAGCCTCCTAATCACCACCGCCCCTAACCCCAAGCTCGCTGCCTCGGTCGCCGCCCCAATCCTAAAAGAATGTGACCCAAACCCCATGATCCCCAATACCTTCCACATGATTGCTACAAACTGAAACCTCGACAATGACGACCCGTCTTCATGAACCAGTAACGGGCCTGCCCCATGTCGGGCTACCCCAAGGTACTCCCTCACCATCCCCACCGGGCAACATTCACCCCCAATCTCCCTCAATACAACAGCGGTTCCCTTACCCTCCTGGTCCGTCTCTCTCCACTCTCCCTCCTTCCACCTCCCTGCCACTCTTAGCATACATTTTTTTCTGTAGTGTAGTGGTCCCGCCTGTTCCCGCCTGTCATGTTCTGTCTCAGGGTATTTTGTGAGAGCCTCATTGTCTGGAACAGTTGCTTTAAAAGATTAGTAGAAGCCATATATATTGAAAAGATAACAGATTTATTTAAATAAAAAAATACTTGGAATGAGCATATACTTGAAGGGTATTTTAAATATGTACTATTCAGGTATGTTGTGTCCACATACACCAGGAGTGGAAAGGAACAAACAAGTAAGCAGAGATGCAGATTCAAAAGGTAAAGTCTTTCTCCTAGTAATAAAACTGAAGTGTAGGATTTTGCACAAGACAGGAAACAAACTTGTAAACAGGTAGCAGGTTCAAAATGTAAAGTCTCTCTCCTAGAATAACTGAAATACAGGAATTTGAACAAGGAAGGAAACAAACTTGTAAACAGGTAGTAGGTTCAAAGGTAAAGTCTTTCTCCTGAATATGGCTGAGGTGCATGAATTGCACAAGGCAGGAAACAAACCTGTAAACTTTGTAGCAAATACAGTAATAGAACAAAGTGAAGTCTTCCTCCAAATAGGTACCAAAGTACAGGAAACAGGTTCTGGAGGTTTTGCACAGGATTGGCTCTGAGTAAATCCAAAATTGAGAGCACCTGTGTTTTACACAGGTGTAATTACAAGTAAGACAAATTCTCATTTGGCAGATCTTTTAAGTTGCATGCTATTACATTTGAAAGAAAAAAACTGCTAGAACTGGCTGTGGCTCAACACACAAGCAAATAGAAGTAGTAAACACAGAGCCTCCTTTACCTCAATAAATACAAAACACCGGATTGGGAGAGAAAAGGCTGCAGCTTATTTATTAAAACAAACCAAATAATAAATTAACATTGTTTAACTTAACTTTTTACAACATCATTTTAACACACCTCAGTGTTTGCTCTTACTTTACTATAAGCCCCCATCCCTTCCAGGGCGGGGCGTACACTCACTTTCCTTTGCTTACACCTCCATAAATACCAGCCATACTCCATTAGGCGTAAGCCTCAATAGATCAAGCAAGCACCTCCGCCACAACTCGTTCTCTAGCGAGTACCGCCACCTGAAGCCAAGTCCTTTTCAATCCCCTCCCTAAGCGTAAAATTAAACAAGTGCAACCCCACTTCATTGAGTTGCACACCATCTTTCAGGTAAAAACATTTTCCTGACTCTCCTTCGAATTCTACATGGCGTAAGCCAACCCCCCTAACCTCCTCACATACCCAGTTATTGTTCTATTGACTTTCCGTCTAGAAGCCTCCAACTTCTTAACTCCAACCCTGCTATGAATCTCAGACCAAACCAACACCACCCCCGGAAACAACTGGACTAGCCTATCCAAATCTCTCTTAATTTTATCAATTAGCTCCTTCTGCGGCATAAACCCTAAGTCATTTCCCCCTGCGTGCAAGACTAACACATTTGGAGGGGAGAAAAGCCTTGTGTATTCAACCACCATACTCACTACCTGTCCCCATTTCATTCCCCGGATGCCAAACCATCTCAGGATTAAACGGTCCCTCCCAAAACCCAGCTGAATCCCATCTTGTTTCACCGCCGCCACCTTCCTCGCCCAGAACACGTTGGAGTGTCCAACAATCCACCACCTCCCTGGATCTGCCAAATAAATTAAAACATGTCAGCTATCTCACCTCACAACACCAAACCCGGACTCACGTACCCCTTGAATCTCTCAGATCTCCACCTTCCAAGCCTCCTAATCACCACCGCCCCTAACCCCAAGCTCGCTGCCTCGGTCGCCGCCCCAATCCTAAAAGAATGTGACCCAAACCCCATGATCCCCAATACCTTCCGCATGATTGCTACAAACTGAAACCTCGACAATGACGACCCGTCTTCATGAACCAGTAACGGGCCTGCCCCATGTCGGGCTACTCCCTCACCATCCCCACCGGGCAACATTCACCCCCAATCTCCCTCAATGCAACAGCGGTTCCCTTACCCTCCTGGTCCGTCTTCAAACTCCTCACCCACAACTCTACCACTCCATCACCCAACACCACGTCCTGTCTCCCCATTCCACTCACATCCCACCAGTTCTTACCCACCAATTCAGACACTCTAAACGCCCCGAAGAAGGCCAAGACAAAAGCTATTTTAAACAACAGTCCCTCATACCTTGAGGAACACACCCTGCCTATCCTTTCAACCAGACCTTGCAGCATTGCGAATGTAACCGGTCTACGCCCGCCCATCCGTAGTCTCCCCCTGCACAAACCCCGGACAGCCATCTGGACCACAAAAACTTTTGTCAGATCCTCTTTACCCATCAGCTGAAAAAGAAATGCCATTGCTGCCATCCTCTTTTGAACCTCAGAGGGCGACAGCCCCTCCCTCTACCATGAGCCTACCCATTCAAGCAAAACCTTAAAGCAACTATTCCTGTTCTCATGCAGCTGCTCATCCTCCCTCCAACCTCCGCCCCCACATCTTCCACACTCAGGCGTAAGCCCTCCATGTGCTGGGTACCAGCGCCCTTCTTACCAAACTCAACACTCCTGGCAACCCAGTTGCCACAACTCCTCAGGACATGCGATTACTTCCCGCTCCGCCTCCGGTGCCACCTCTCGGAACCGGTCCCACTGAAATCATGACAAAGCATCAGAGATAAAATTCAAACGCCTAGGGACATGCACTGCCCTGAAAGAAATGTTGCACCTCAAACACTTCAATACAAACACTCTCAGGAGCCTTATCACCGCCGGCGAATTCGCTGTCACGTGGTTGATTGCCCATACCATGCCCTGGTTATCTGAATGAAAGCACACCCTTTTATTGATCAACCGTTCGCGCCAAATTCGTAGGGCCACCACCAAAGGAAACAACTCCAAGAAAGTTAAATTCCTGATCAAACCCCACTCAGCCCATACTTCTGGCCACCTCCCCACGCACCACTGACCGTTCAAATATGCTCCAAACCCATGAGCCCCTGCAGAGTCCATGTACAAACACAGTTGGTCATCCGACCAGCCTTTTTCCGGCATTATCACCTTCCCATTGAAGTCCTCCAGAAATATTTGCCACACCTTCAAATCTTCCTTAACTTCCTTTGACAACCTAATATGGTGTCTCGGGTTCGAGGTCCCTACTGTCAATAGCGACAACCGCCTGCAAAAAATCTGACCTATGGGAATATTCCTGCAGGCAAAGTTCAACTTGCCCAGCATTGATTGGATATCTCTGAGGGTAGCCTTCTTGCTCCCTACCATCTTGCCATTGCCAATAACCATCCTGAGATCCAGAACCTTCTCTTCTGGCAACCTACATTCCATCCTGATTGAATCCAGCTGGATTCCCAGGAAACTTAGCAATGTCCCCGGGCCCTCCGATTTTTCTGCCGCCATCGGGATTTCAAAATCGTCTGCCACCTGACCAAATACCCTGACCAGCTGCTCACACACCGTCGAGCCGGCTGGACCGACGAACAAAAAATCATCCAAGTAGTGCACTACCGATGAAATGCCCGCTGAAATGACTGCCGTCTGTTTTACCACCCACTCCACAAAGGAACTGAACCTCTCGAAGTATGAACATGAGATGGAACATCCCATCGGGAGACACAGGTCCATGAAAAAGGATCCCTCCATCATGCATGCCAACAGGTGATGACACCTCGGGTGAACTGGGAGAAGGCGAAAGGCCGGTTCAACGTCAGCTTTCGCCATCAATGCTCCCCGCCCTGCTGCCCTCACCAACTCCACTACCTTGTCAAAAGACGCATACTTCACCAAAACTAATTCAATGCCATCGTTTACTGACAGATCTTTTGGGAATGACAGGTGGTGGATCATCCGGAATTGCCCCGGGACCTTTTAAGGTACCACCCTCAAATTGGGTAAGGGAGGGTCCTTGAATTGAGCCGCCATTCTACCCAACTTTACTTCTTTCCAAATTTATTCCCTTAACACCTCCGAGTGCTCCCTGGCCGACTTCAAATTACCCACAACACCCCCACATACTGTTCTCTGTACGGAATCATGAAGCCCGAACTGAACCCTGTCAGAATCAGCTCAGCATCCCCCGCATGCCCCCCGTTTATGAGCATACACCTCTAGCCATGGCACCATCCTTTCGACCCTCACCGGAGTCCGTGCTCGCTGCACCCATGTCCCCTGGCCGGGTCCCTTGCTTACCCTTTTTGAAGCATTTTGCAAAGGAGTGGATTCCCCCGCAACCTGAACACTCGTGCTTGCATTTCCACGATGCCCCAAACCTGCACTGCCCTTCATTAAACTGAAAACACAAGCCTTTCCGGATTGCTGTTCCAGATCCCCCTGAGCTTCTGCTCCCGGCCACTTGCCCATAGCCCCAAAAGGAATAATTCCCCCGCAAGGGGATCATCATCTCAAGCCATATCCCCATGTCCCTGTCATCCCACCTCATCTCTGGGTGCACGGCCAACCGCTGTGGGAAACCCTCATCGTATCTCCACCATGCCATTCCCCCATTTGTTCTGTAAGCCCTCGCTATTTCATCATAATAACAAAACAACGAGGATCCCTGATCCGGTGTCTTATCGCATATGACACTGGCCAAAATGCAAAAAGCCAGCGACCAGTTCCCAAAAGTCTTTGGCAACTTGCGCCTCCGCTTTTTACGCTCCTCCTCCTCCTTCTTACCCTTCTCTTTCTCGTCCTCCTTGACCTCCAAGACATGCTCGAGAGGCAACAAGGAGAAAAACTCCACAAATTCCCATTTTCCTATCTTCTCCCTCAATTCACTGGTCAAGTGAATTCCTAAGGGACCCACCGAACAAAGACATGGTCTCCTGAGGGCACCTTCTGGAACTCGGACCACCTCGCTCCCACTCGCTACTGGGGCCCCTGCTCTGCTCCCTGCATTCACCTGCAACCTGCCCACAGCCGGGGGGCACCCATGCCGCTGCTACCATGGTTCCCCTCCCCCCGGTCTCTCTAAGGCTGCCAATAAACCCTTCAGACCCGCAACCATCGCCTCCCTCTCTCCAGTCACTCGCTCATTCATGCTGGGTGCCCCACCAGCCATCTCACCTGCTGGCTGTTGCACCGTCTCCGGTCCGTCCGCCCGCACTGGCCGCGCCTCCTCCCTGCGGCTTCTGTCCTTGTCTTCATCCTCTCGTCTTCTGCTGGTCTCCAGCCTCCTCCGGACAGCATCCCTTCTGGCAGGAGATCTTCCCCTGCTGTACCTGCTCCGGTCATGGCTCCTCTCTACCCGCGCCCAGGTGGGGGATGCAGGTGGGCCTCCTCCCCGTGTCCTCCTCAGTGGTGACCTAGACCTCCGGCGTCCTCCCAAGATCACAGGCCTGTCCCCCAGATGTGTATCCCTCCTCCCCGTCCTGCTTCCTGCACCTGTGGACTGCAATGGGGACATAGCTATAACATCTCTCCCCTCAGAGCTCCCCCTCACCACTGACCCCCCCTTTGGGTCCCTGCTGCCTGCCCCCCTCCACTCCATTGAGGAGACAATAACTGTAGGATCTGCGCCAAGGCGGACAGATCCCCTACCTGGCCAGCCGTCCCTGGTCCTGCTGATGTTTCTTTGAGCGAATCCTCCTCTTCCTCTCCAAAGTCGCCGCTGGCATTCAGCTTAAGTGGCGGCTCCGTATGCCGCTCCTGCTGTGCTGGGATCTCCCTTCCACTGGCGTTTTGAGCCTCCTCACCCCTCCGTTCTTCGCTAGCCAACCCTGAAACACAGTGCAAAACGTTAAACCAATTCTGACTAGGACAAAACCCTTCCTCCTCAACTACAGGCCCCTCCCCTCCCTCCACTTTGTTTCCCCACTTATTATATATATATATATATATTTTTTTTTTTTTATTTTTTTTTTGGTGCATGCCGCCCCCCTACCCACACAGACTCCCATCCCTCCACGGCACATTTTCCACCTGTTTTTTTTTTGTTTTTTTATTAGCTACCCCCACCCCTTGAGCCAACTTCCCATCAACTGTCGCCATCATGCAGCAGCCCTTTTTGATATGTGCCATGCAATGTCACAGGGCCTGTACCCCGCCCTCCATCCCTCATTCCCTTCTACCACCAAACCCGATCCCTTCTTCTCATTTTCTCTCCCTTTTCTTTTTCTTTTCTTTTTTTATATATATCCTCCCACGCTACCCAGCCTTATCCCTGGCCAGCACGCTCTCGGCCCCCCTCTCTTTTTGTTGCGGCCTACTGCCCAGCCGCCACCACTGCACACACCCTAGGTCTTATCCCCGGCCTCCGCACACTATTCCCCTGCCCCCTCTTCCCCTTTTTTGGCCTTCCTTATGGCCATCAATCCCTGCCGCCATTCCCTGGCCTTATCCCCGGCCTTCCCCTGCTAAAACCGTCGGCCCCTTTATTTTCTTAGGCCTTTCTTCTGGCCGCTTCCATTTTCTTGCCCTAACTCCATTTTATCCCCCTTTTTAGCCCTAACTCATCTATTTTTTCATTTTTACCCTCCTCTGCCTTATTTATGGCCGCCCCCAAGCCCTCTTTGCCCTTATCCACATCGTCTTCAATAGCTCAGAGGGATGCCCCAACATTCAATAGCTCAGCTGTCTTACCTGCCTCCGCGACGTTCCTCCCGGTTCTCCCCGCTCTCCCGCATCCTCTCGCCTCGCCCGGCTCCACCCGCTGATGTACATCCGTGACGTCAGACGCCGGCCCCGTCCTAGGCCGCACCTCGGCCACCGCTCCCGTCCGCCGACCTCTGCTCCCTTCCGACCTCACCATCTGCTCCCGCGGACCTCCTGGATGGCTCCTCTCTCTTCCGGACCTTCTCGTGCCGGCCTCTGGGCTCAAACTCTCCGGTGGCCTCAACCTCCAGGCCGGCCGTCCTCCGCTCCTGACTGCTGCTCCATCCGTCACCGGAACCACTGTGGCTGCCTCACCAGCTGTATGCAACTGCTGCCTGACCCACGCCTCACCTTTCCGTTTCGCCACCAACAGCAACTCCTCCAGCAATGCGTCCATCTTCAGGTAAGCCGATGCACCTACACACCTCCTACCGTGCTGCTCCTGTAGAGACACCTATGACCTCACTCCCCCTTTGGAACCATCCACTCCAGGGGGAAGTGGGGTCACAGGTGCCCTACTTCCACTTCGCTCATTCGGGCCTTTTCTTGCAGGGTATTTTAAATATGTACTATTCAGGTATGTTATGTCCACATATGCCATGAGTGGAAAGGAACAAACAAATAAGCAGAGATGCAGATTAAAAAGGTAAAGTCTTTCTCCTGGTAATAACTGAAGTGTAGGATTTTGCACAAGGCAGGAAACAAACTAGTAAACAGGTAGCAGGTTCAAATGTAAAGTCTCTCTCCTGGAATAACTGAAGAACAGGAATTTGCACAAGGCAGGAAGTAAACTTGTAAACAGGTAGCATGTTCAAAGGTAAAGTCTTTCTCCTGGTAATAATAACTGAAGTGCAGGGATTTGCACAAGTAGCAGGTTCAAAGGTAAAGTTTTTTTTCCTGAATATGGCTGAAGTGCAGGAATTGCAAAAGGCAGGAAACAAACTTGTAAACTGTATAGCAGAATCAAAGGTAAAGTCTTCCTCTCGATGAAAGCTGAAGTGCAGGATTGCACAAGGCAGGAAACAAATTTGTAAACTGTAGCAAATTCAAAGATGAACTCTTCCTCCAAATAGGTACTAAAGTACAGGAAACAGGTTCTGGCTTGTGACAAAACAGAAACAATGTGAAGACCATGTGCAGCCAGCCTTAAATAGGGAGGTTTTCCACAGGATTGGCTCTGAGTAAATCCAAAATTGAGAGCATCTGTGTTTTGCACAGGTGTAATTACAAGTAAGACAAATTCTCATTTAGCAGATCTTTTAAGTTGCATGCTATTGCATTTGAAATTCTCAAACTGTTGGAACTGGCTGTTTCTCAACATGCAAGCAAACAGAGTAGTAAACAAAGAGCCACAAGTTTAAATTCCCACACAGCCCTGTTGAGCAGATTGTCTCCCAGATGTTTTCTTTTTCTTTTAATCTGAAGGCTTGGTTCCTGACACCGCCCCCTCCAGTGATTGGCTGCCAACCCGCCTCCCTCCTAACCCTCCCACGGCACCACCGCTGCCCGATGCAAGGCTATTTCTGCACTGCCCAATTTTAGCAAGAACACGGCAGAGAGAGGCCCAGGAGAACAGCAGTGTTGTACAGGGTATGATGCTGGTCCTTAAGAGCTTAATGACCAGCGCCATCCTCACGCTTGTCTCTACTGCACATCGGCTCTGGTTGTTAAGGGGTTAAGGCCAGGTATGTTTGTCTCACGCAGTCTTTACTGCGCATGACTGCATCGGACAAACATACTTGGCCTTTTATTATATAGGGTAAACGCACACACACACACATATATATATATATATGCAGTCCTTTTTGTTAAAATACCTTGCAAATCGTGATTGCTGAAGACCTTTTCTCTTCTGCTTCATTGATCATTTTATGAGCGACTTTTAAATCTAATCATACAAAAAAAAATCCAGTAATAGAACAAAAAAAGCCCTCAAGAGAGCAATTAATACAAAAAGCTTATACTCAATAGACTTCTTTAATTGCATTAGCAAGGGACAGCATAGTATATTGGAATCTAGGACTGTTCACAGTGTAACATCTAACCATATGATGAAACATTTACCAGTTCTGACAACTGACCCTGATTTACAATCAGCTCTCTGTAATCGAATTTTAACCAGCCGCAGACGATTTCCCAACATAGGAGATAATTCAATGAAAAGTAATTTCTTGCAAACACAGATAAATCTTAAACTATCCGTTTTTCCCTCTCCCTGTGGCTACTGTGACACTTGCAATTTTATAAGGAAGCAAGCAGCAGAGGCAATATATTCTCTTTATTATGTATCTAATTTTGAATATGCAGGGATGATATCAAGACCTATTAAAAACAGAATTCAGGAACACAGTTACCCATAATGCTCCTGGCATAAGTATAATGTAACCCCCTGACATCAACGTCAAGGCAGTTTAATTTACATCATAAAAGTGAGTTTTTGTTCTGCTTGCTTGAAGATTCTGTAACTAACAGGGCCTGTGGAAACAGGGCATTTGATCCGACATAAAAAGAAAAATGTAGGAAACAGGTATTCAGTGGATGCTTTTTTTATATACATATTAATACTCCCCACAATAAGATGAGCTGAACAATGTAAAGGTTTACATTTAGGTAGCACATGTATAGCAAACTGTATAATACAGTGCAAGATTCACAAAGTTTTTCTACACTTTTTCAATGGTCTATGATTTCTCTGTGGAGCTCAATTAAATGGACAAAAAGAAGTTGCCTCAAGAATATGCTGCAATGCATTTAATTATTAATTATTGCTCTGTTGCTTCCCTATACCTATGTGTTTAACCACTGCAAAGAGGTTAAAATCATGGTAAAAGCCAGCTATGTATCAAAATGCACTTATGTTGAGCTGAGCATGTCTATGTATTAGCCACTAAGCACATATGCAACCCCTGATTGGATCAGAACCCATGACATCTACTTGCTGGTGACTACCTGTTCCTGACAGTTGCCTGCAACGCATCTCCAGGAGAATTGGTTCAATTTTGTAAGTTAAGGTCAATTCCTTTTTGCCTTATAGACTGTTGGATGATTTCCAGGGACCAGACAGATAGCTCAGCATGCTAAGGCACTGTGGCTGAGCTGTATAGCAATCCAAGGGTTGCAGGTTTGATCCCTGGCGAGGTCCACTCAGTAGAGATGGGTGAATGTTTCTGAAATTTAAAACAAATTTAGATACGTTCGTTCAAATCAAATTTCAAATGTTTATATAACATTCTATTTTTGAATTTTCGTTTTCGAATTTTTCAATAAAATTTGAAAATATTAGTTTGAATAATAAAATGTTTAGCTATGTATTCATTAAATTTCGAAATGTAATATTCAAATTCGAATGTGACATTCGAATTTGAATGTAAGATTCTAATTCGAAATAGTATTTCTAGTCTACAACTGTGTATAATAAATGTAATATTCAAATTTGAATGCTACATTCGACTTCGAATGTCACATTCGAATTTGAAATAGTATTTCTAGGCTAATACTGTCACCTAGATTTAGAGTTCTGCGTTAGCCGTCAAAAGCAGCGTTAAGGGGTCCTAACACTGCTTTTGGCCGCCCCCGCTGGTATTTAGAGTTGGCCAGGTAAAGGTGTAACGCTCACTTTCAAGCCGCAAATTTTCCATACCTCAGATCCCCTTTCGCCAATTGCGTATCCTATCTTTTCAATGGGATCTTCCTAACGCCGGTATTTAGAGTCTTGACTGAAGTGAGCGGTAGACCCTCTACCAACAAGACTCCTAACGCCCATGGAAAGGCTGTAGTTAAGAGCTTTATGGGCTAACGCTGGTATATAAAGCTCTTAACTACAGTGCTCTAAAGTACACTAACACCCATAAACTACCTATGTACCCCTAAACCGAGGTCCCCCCACATCGCCGCCACTATAATAAATATTTTTAACCCCTAATCTGCCGACCGCACATCGCCGCCACCTACATTATCCCTATGAACCCCTAATCTGCTGCCCCTAACATCGTCGACACCTACATAATATTTATTAACCCCTAATCTGCCCCCCTCCAACGTCGCCGCCACCTAACTTCAAGTATTAACCCCTAATCTACCGACCAGACCTCACCGCTACTATAATAAATGTATTAACCCCTAAAGCTAAGTCTAACCCTAACACCCCCCTAAGTTAAATATAATTTTAATCTAACTAAATAAATTAACTCTTATTAACTAAAGTATTCATATTTAAAAATAAATACTAACCTGTAAAATAAACCCTAATATAGCTACAATATAACGAATAATTATATTGTAGCTATTTTAGGATTTATATTTATTTTACAGGCAACTTTGTATTTATTTTAACTAGGTACAATAGCTATTAAATAGTTATTAACTATTTAATAGCTACCTAGTTAAAATAATTACAAAATTACCTGTAAAATAAATCCTAACCTAAGTTACAATTAAACCTAACACTACACTATCATTAAATTAATTAAATAAATTACCAACAATTAAATACAATTAAATAAACTAAACTAAATTACAAAAAAAAAACAAACACTAAATTACAGAAAAAGAATTTTAAACTAATTACACCTAATCTAAGCCCCCTAATAAAATAAAATAAAAATAATAATTAAAGTCCTTACCCTATTCTACATTACAAAGTAATCAGCTCTTTTACCAACCCTTAAAAGGGCTTTTCGCGGGGCATGCCCCAAAGTAATCAGCTCTTTTGCCTATAAAAAAAAAATACAACCCACCAACATTAAAACCCACCACCCACATACCCCTACTCTAACACACCCAAACCCCCCTTAAATAAACCTAACACTACCCCCCTGAAGATCTCCCTACCTTGAGACCGGCAGAAGTCTTCATCCTATCCGGGCAGAAGAGGACATCCGGACTGACAGACATCTTCATCCAAGCGGCATCTTCTATCTTCATCCATCCGAAGCGGAGCGGAGCCATCTTCTTCCCAGCCGACGCGGATCCATCCTCTTCAACCGACGCCTACTCGCTGAATGAAGGTTCCTTTAAATGACGTCATCCAAGATGGCGTCCCTTGAATTCCGATTGGCTTATAGGATTCTATCAGCCAATCGGAATTAAGGTAGGAAAAATCTGATTGGCTGATTCAATCAGATGAAGATTTCGGCCCGGCTGGGTGAAGACGACTCAAGGTATGGAGATCTTCAGGGGGGTAGTGTTAGGTTTATTTAAGGGGGGTTTTGGTGGGTTAGAGTAGGGGTATGTGGGTGGTGGGTTTTAATGTTGGGGGGGTTGTATTTTTTTTACAGGCAAAAGAGCTGATTACTTTGGGGCATGCCCCACAAAAAGCCATTTTAAGGGCAGGTAAAAGAGCTGATTACTTTGTAATGTAGAATAGGGTAGGGACTTTTATTATTTTGCTTTTTTAAAATTTTATTAGGGGGCTTAGATTAGGTGTAATTAGTTTAAAATTCTTGTAATATTTTTTTTCTGTAATTTAGTGGGGGTTTTTTGTAATTTAGTTTAGTTTATTTAATTGTATTTAATTGTAGGTAATTTATTTAATTAATTTAATGATAGTGTAGTGTTAGGTTTAATTGTAACTTAGGTTAGGATTTATTTTACAGGTAATTTTGTAATTATTTTAACTAGGTAGCTATTAAATAGTTAATAACTATTTAATAGCTATTGTACCTAGTTAAAATAAATACAAAGTTGCCTGTAAAATAAATATAAATCCTAAAATAGCTACAATATAATTATTTGTTATAGTGTAGCTATATTAGGGTTTATTTTACAGGTAAGTATTTATTTTTAAATAGGAATACTTTAGTTAATAAGAGTTAATTTATTTCGTTAGATTAACATTATATTTAATTTAGGGGGTGTTAGGGTTAGGGTTAGATTTAGTTTTAGGGGTTAATACATTTATTATAGTAGCGGTGAGGTCCGGTCGGCAGATTAGGGGTTAATACTTGAAGTTAGGTGGCGGAAACGTTGGGGGGGCAGATTAGGGGTTAATAAATATAATGTAGGTGTCAGCGATGTTGGGGGCAGCAGATTAGGGGTTCATAGGGATAATGTAGGTGGCAACGGTGTCCGGAGCGGCAGATTAGGGGTTCGTTGTGTAATGCAGGTGTCAGCGATAGCGGGGTCGGCAGATTAGGGGTTAATAAGTGTAAGGTTAGGGGTGTTTAGACTCGGGGTTCATGTTAGGGTGTTAGGTGCAGACTTAGAGAGTGTTTCCCCATAGGAAACAATGGCGCTGCGTTAGGAGCTGAACGCTGCTTTTTTGCAGGTGTTAGGTTTTTTCCAGCCCAAACGGCCCCATTGTTTCCTATGGGGGAATCGTGCACGAGCACATTTTGCCAGCTTACCGCTACCGTAAGCAACGCTGGTATTGAATAAGATAAGTCATGTAGGTATATGCCTATATAGTAAACGTGGCCAGTATATGCCTATATAGTAAACTTTCCAGCTTGCGCGCTAACTCTGCTAGAAGTAAGCTTTTTGTGTGCATTGTTTAGTGATCATATTAAAAGTTAAAAGTTTTCACTCACGCTCCAACCTGATGCGCGTAAAAAGACGAAGTAAGAATATAATTTCCGCTTGCACACTAACCCAATGCGCACATATAGCCGAAGCTAGAATATAATTTCCGCTCACACTCTAAACCGATGTGCGCAAAAAGAATATCGCTTTCGCTCGCACACTAACCCGATGCGCACATAAAACCAAAGTTAGAATATCATAATAGCGTTAACATATTCCCCCATACAAATCAATGGAGCAAAGCCCAATCGCATAATCTCAAGTGCGCTAACCCGACATATTAAGATTTCACATTCCAATGTTCTTCACATAGCAGAATATGTTCTATTTATTCATAAATATTTATTCACAATATATATATCTATACCTATATATCTATATGATTAGAAATAGGTATATAAAGATACATATAGGAACATTATTTATAAATACATAGAACATATTCCCCTATGTGCAGAACATTGAAATGTGAAATATTTACAGTAAATACACAGTATAACACTTTATTAAATATCAATATTGCATAAATATGCTAAAAAGTTTTCATCTACTTAACTGCAAAGGGCCCCAATGCAAGGGGTATTAACCCCTTAATGACAACTGACGTACCAGGTACGTCATGCATTAACAAGAAGTTAATGACAATGGACGTACCTGGTACTTCAGTTGTCTAAGAGAGTGCTGGAAGCGATCGCAATCGCTTCCAGCAGCTCTCAGGGTATTGCAGTGATGCCTCCATATGGAGGCATCCTGCAATACCTTTTTAGAAGACTCCGATGCAGAGAGGGCCACTCTGTGGCCCTCTCTGCACCGGTAGCGATGGTGCCGGTTCATTGGTGGGTGGGAGCGCAACAGGGAGGCGGGTGGGCGGCCCATCGCTACCCGGCATCCGGTTCCTAGAAGTGCAATGTGCACGCCGGTTGCCGGGAGCGTGCGGGGGGCGCGCGTGCGCGTGCGTGTGCGCGCGCATTAGCTGGCCACTGACACCAATGAGGAGGGAAGAGGGGGGGAAAGATTTTTTTTTTAAATAATATAAAAGGATCTGGGAGGGGGAGGGGGGGGAGGCGTATTGTGGGGGGCTGCTACACTACAGAAAACCCCCCAAAAAAGCAAAAGAGCAAAAAATACTTTTGTTTTTGGGCAAATTGGGTACTGGCAGACAGCTGCCAGTACCCAAGATGGCCGCAATTAGATAGGGGAGAGGGTTAGAGAGCTCGGGGGGGGGGGATCATGGAGGTTGGGGCTAAGGCAGGAGTCCATCACAGCTAAAATATTTTATTTTTTTTATTAAAAAAAAAAAAAAAACTCCTTTAATTTAGTACTGGCAGACTTTCTGCCAGTACTTAAGATGGCGGGGACATTTGTGGGGTGGGGGAGGGAAGAGAGCTGTTTGGGAGGGATCAGGGGGTGGGATGTGTCAGGTGGGAGGCTGATCTCTACCCTAAAGCTAAAATTAACCCTGCAAGCTCCCTACAACCTACCTAATTAACCCCTTCACTGCTGGGCATAATTTACGTGTGGTGCGCAGCAGCATTTAGCGGCCTTCTAATTACCAAAAAGCAATGCCAAAGCCATATAAGTCTGCTATTTCTGAACAAAGGGGATCCCAAAGAAGCTTTTACAACAATTTGTGCCATAATAGCACAAGCTGTTTGTGAATAATTTCAGTGAGAAACCTAAAATTGTGAAAAATGTAAAGTTTTTTTTTTAATTTGCTCGCATTTGGCGGTGAAATGGTGGAATAAAATATACCAAAATGTGCCTAGATCAATACTTTGGGTTGTCTTCTAACAAAAAAAATATACATGTCAAGGGATATTCAGGTATTCCTGACAGATATCAGGGTTCCAATGTAACAAGCGCTAATTTTGAAAAAAAGTGGTTTGGAAATAGCGAAGTGCTACTTGTATTTATGGCCCTATAACTTGCAAAAAAAGCTAAGAACATGTAAACATTGGGTATTACTAAACTCAGGACAAAATTTAGAAACTATTTAGCATGGGTGTTTTTTGGTGATTGTAGATGTGTAACAGATTTTGGGGGTCAAAGTTAGAAAAAGTGTGTTTTTTTTCCATTTTTTCCTCATATTTTATTATTTTTTTGTAGTAAATTATAAGATATGATGAAAATAATGGTATCTTTAGAAATTCCATTTAATGGCGAGAAAAACGGTATATAATATGTGTGGGTACAGTAAATGAGTAAGAGGAAAATTACAGCTAAACACAAACACTGCAGAAATGTAAAAATAGCCATTGTCATTAAGGGTAAGAAAATTGAAAAATGGTCCGGTCATTAAGGGGTTAAACATAGAGATACATACATATACATTCTTAACTGTGCACGCACCACTCACAATATGGCCAAAATATATATGAAATTTGTCCCAAATAGAAAGTATATGCCCCAAAATCTGTATATATACATATTTATCACAATGTATTGCCAAGCACTCAATTCCTTTTTTGGTCAGTAATGCCCGGGTGCTATCCTCTGAATCTTCAATAGAATTCATAAATCATGGAAGGGCACTCACAGGACTTAAAAATGCTTAATTTGATTTAAAATTAATAAAATCCAGATGTCAACATTTCGGCTTCACTATAAGCCTTTTTTAAGATATGTTCTCATTGATGTAAGACATTCCCCAAAAAATAAAAAAAAACAAGACAAAAATAGAAATAAACACATAAATCATTATAAGATGGCAATAAAATTTGGGACGTATTTGTTTTTATTTTTAACAGTGGGACACAATCTTAATGTTAATTTTGTGTTATATGCAATCACTCCATACCACAAGAAACACCTCAAATCAAATTCTCATGTAATCATATACTGTATATTATTATAAAGAAAGGACAAGTAAATATGAATATCCCAGTGTTTCCCAAACCCAGTCATCAGGACCCTTACTCAGGCCAGATATTCATTATATCTTAACTAGAGCACAGGTGAAATAATCAGCTGATGGGTGAGAGCAAATTAGTAACCATGGTTACTGATCAGCTGATTATTTCACCTGTGCTCAAGTTAAGATATAATGAATATCCGGCCTGAGTAAGGGTCCTGAGGACTGGGTCTGGGAAACATTGGAATATCCTCTTTAAATGTAAAAGTTCAATTGATAGAACATACAATCTATACAAATAGAAACCTCATGCCCTACATAAATACATGGCATAGTAAGCAAGCACTACTTATAATAAACATCATGTGATAAAAGGTAACATAGTTGTAAATAGGCTTAATGCAAATTAAATGAGCCCACAAAGATATAGATGAACCACCGGCCGATGCATGCTTAATACTCAAATGGTTCTCAAAATATTCAATAGAATACCTGATAAATATCCACAAACACCTTAAATAATGTAATAATCTAATCAAGATAATACCACCTATACTTAGATCAGGATGGCACAGATGTTAAAGAACAAGTTGCTTAAGAGCTGATCACATAGCTTATATATGTGACAGATAGTACACAAAAGCTAAATATCCATTACAACCCTACTGACACATTAAGGGTGATAATGAATAGTAAAATTGACCTAGTTAAAATGTCATTTATAACAAATAAATAACAAACAATAACTTACTTGTTCAGAGTTTCATCAAACTTCAACAAGCGGTTTCCATGCCACACTCCCCGATGCAAGCGAATTCACGCTATGCATAGTGATCGACAAACCGAGGCTTAATACACATGGGCCGCATGTGGGGTGGGGGGGGGGGGATGAAAATAAATCCGTTCATGGGGCCTTAAAGGGATATTTAAAGGGGTGACATATGATATATGGATACCAGAGTAGACAAGGGATGAAATATAAACTTATAAGATATGTTGCTTTTTATGCCGCACAGGGAACAAACCTAATAAAATTATAGACAAACATGAAACTTACTTATGATACTATTAAATAGCCATCAAATAGTAAACCCCAAAAGGTGAAGTAAATATTCCACACAATGCCAGATAAGGATACTCAAAAATAGCTATGCATCCTCCTTTAACTGCAAAATCCTACCGAACTGTGCCTGTATATAACATGATTAAATATAACACAATTCAATTCAATTTTGATGAATAGTGTATAAAAAAATGATATATATAATCACTAAAATTCACAATAGCCCAGTGTAATGAATTATACCAATCTTAATTATAATTACAAAAATAGACAGTAATTACAAAACCTTCAAATGAGCAGAACATATTATTTTCACAATTTGATATTTAGTAAAACAAAGAGTAATTCAAGCGCACATTGAGTCCATTTGGTGACAAAGTATTCAACCTAAAGATCCAATGGGCCTCACATTTCAAAAGTTCTCTTTCTCTATCCCCACATTTTCTGAGAGGGGCAATTCTATAAATCAAGGACATAAAGAGTAAAAGATGGATGTTTAAAATGTGGAAGTTGTGTCACGTGCAACTCGCTACTAACGGGCAGTAAATTCCATCGTACTAGCAAAACGAAAACCTATACTATTAGATATTGTCTAACATGTACATCTGATTTTGTGGTATACTATTTGTCTTGTCCATGTGGCAGGTTTTATGTTGGTAAGACCTGCACATCCTTTAGGGAGAGGTTGGCAAACCATAAGTGCCATACGGACTGCATTCAAGGAGGGCCACTCTGATCAACCATTGGCCAGGCATTTCTTGCACTACTAATACAAAATATTTCCAGCCACCAAAAACTTTAAAAGGACCTTATTCCTTATGCAGGGTCCATAGTAAAACAAACAAACAACGTTTCAAACCTGCTATAGGCTCTTAGCACATGACTTTCCGTGCCCCAACCTGCGGAGTGTGCTGTCTCCCTACCTTTGGATTCCATTTCTTGCAACACAAACATCCAATTTCTACTTTTAGGGCAATGTTGATTAAAGGGCCATGATACCCAAATGTTGAAACACTTAAAAGTGATGCAGCATAGCTGTAAAAACCTGACTAGAAAATATCACATCTCTATGTAAAAAAGAAAGATATTTTACCTCAAAAGTTCCTCAGTAGCCATATCCTATTGTAAAGGACTTCTAAGCAGCAATTTAGTATGTCTGTCCCAGGGCAGGCAAAGGAGCGAGCTTTGTGCACACTCATCTTATTTCCCTATTAAGTTTAAGGAAGTTTACTATGAAATCTCATGAGAGTTAAGTCAAATCTCATGAGATCACAGTAAAAGAGTTCATAACCTCAGCACTACTGATGCTGATTGGCTGCTGTTCATTTCTTCATTTTTTTTTTTTTTACCTGCAGCTGGGCAGCAGCTGAGTATAACTTTTAACACAGAACTTACTCTGCTGAGCTGAGGAAGTTGTGAGGTAAAATATCTTTTTTTTTTTACATAGCGAGTCTCAGGTGATATTTTCCTGTCAGCTTTTTACAGTTATCATGTATCAGTTTCAAGTGATTTAGCATATGAGTATTATGTCCCTTTAATAGAATTGTCCCTTTCAAAAAAGGTAGGGATACAGAAAGAAAACTTTTAAAATGTGAGGCCCGTTGGATCTGTAGGTTGAATGCTTGAAAACCAAGTGCACATTGAATACCAAATGGATTCAATGTGCACTTGGTTACTCTTTGTTTTACTAACTCTTGAATTGTGATAATATGTTCTGCCCTTTTGAAGGTTTTGTAATAACTGTCTATTTTCGTAATTATAATTAAGGTTAGTACAATTCATTACACTGGGCTACTGTGAATTTTAGTGAATATATATATACCGTATATATATATATATATATATATATATAAAAGAAAGGCAAAGTGCACTCCAGACGGTTATAAATGAAGCCCTAGGTGCAGCAAAAGGCAAAGCATAATCCTGAGGAAAAGCGCACTCCAAAGGTCTTGGTAATAATCCCACTTTAATGTGTGAACGTTTTCGAGCCACAGAAGCTCGTCCTCAGACAGGCAGAAAATTTACAGTTGCTCTTACCACCACCGGAAATTTAAACATAGCAAACAGGGACATCACGCTCTACACAGTAGGCACTCCGCCAAGTGGGAGTGTTCATCCGTGCCAACGTAAGTCCTAAGAAATAAATAAACATAAGATAATCAAACTGATAATAGAATATTAATATTAAAAACAATACGGTAAAGACCGCAGCATATAAATATAATAGAGCTGGGAACAAATGTGTAGTACTATCACAATGCGTGTGAGGAATTTGTACATATCCGGCAGCTACATGGTTGCCAAGGAAACTGTCAACAAAATCAGCTGACAGAATATTGCGCAAACGAAAAAGTGACAGTCTAACAGACAAGTACGAGAAAGGGAATAGAATGGAATAGAAGTGAATAGTACATTTCAAGAGAGTCTAGGAACCATCAAATTAATGTCTGTACTAGATATAACAATATATAAGATAGACATATTAGTAGTTTGACAAAAAGGCAAATTAACGGCATATACAAAAGCTATCCCAGTAATCAGTAGATATGCAACACATTTAAGCATAATAAAGGAAAATGAGGGATTTGATGTATACAGATTGAACGAACAAGAATCACAACTTAAGTGATTATATCAAATAATGTATCAAATAATCAGCCGGATGGATGATGGCTCTCACTGTAGAATATTTGTAGGAAGATCCTATAATTGCACCATTATAGAAAAGCCTGCCAGTCTAGGTGAACATTGAGTCCCTTTGGCATAATGGTTTCTAATCTGAAAGTCCATCTGGCAACTTTCTGTAAAAAAAGTTTATTCCGATCACCCCCACTAGTCATAGGGGGGAACGTGGTAATTAATGGTGTATTTCAAGTCTGTAACTTTGTGTTGGCATTCCAAAAAATGCTAAGCCACAGGTAGCTCAGAGCACCCTTGTTTTAAAGGTGTCCGGATGGCCGAGCGATGATTCGCCATTCTAGTCCGGAGGTCGTCAGAAGTCTTGCCCACATAGTAAACACCACAAATGCAGTGTAATAAATACACAATGTAGGTCGTAGTACATGTAAGGTGATATTTGTGTTTATAAACCCGACGCCTATGGGGATGAGTGAAGGATGGACCCATAATGAGTCCACTGCAGGTCACACAGCCAAAACATCGAAACATACGTTTTTTGAAATCCAGCTAGGTGGTGTGTTTGTAACATTCAATAGGGTCCGTTTTGACAAGAAAATCTCTCAAAGATCTTGATCGGCGGTAGCCAATCCGTGGAGGTAACATCTGGGTAAGTGGAAGGGACTTATCAGTGGTAATAATGTCCCAATGTTTTTTAACCAACTCCGGGAAGGTGTTTTTATCTTCAGTGTAGGTAGTGACAAATGTCATGCATTGATCCATACTTTTTGCTGCTGGCACCAAAGACCTCAGGAAGTTTGGAGCTCTGAGATTTTAATAGTTTTTTACGATAGTCTCTCATCCAAAATCTTTGAATCATCTCGTCAAGCTGTTTTTCTTTATTGTCCTCCTCAGTGTTATTCCTTACTACTCTTAATGGTTGTGATTTAGGCAGAGATCTCTTAATCGCAGGTGGATGGCAACTGGTGAAGTGTAATAATGAGTTCCTGTTGGTCCCTTTGCGAAACAATGTGGAATGCAACTTGCCTAAATGTTTGTATAGACGAATGTCAAGGAAGTCTATTTGTTCCTTGTCATAATGCATCTTGAACTATAATGCTCTGTTCGCCCGATTGAGGTTTTCAAACCATTTTTCCAGATATTCTGAGGAACCTGACCAAAATAGAAGCAGATCATCTATATATCTCTTGAAAAAAAGGATTTTCTCATGTTTCAATAATCCAGTTTCAAATTCTTCAAACCTGGCCATATACAGTTTGGCGTACGATGGGGCCACATTGGACCATATCGCCGTTCCTGTCAGTTGAAGATAAAACAACTGTTCAAATCTGAAATAGTTGGTATTAAGGCAAATCTCAAGGAGATAAAGTAAGATCTTCTGGGGTAGACCTATATATGGGAATCTGGATAGATGGAAGGCAATCGCTCGCAAACCCTCAGTGTGGGGGATCACAGTTTACAAGCTTGTTACATCTAAAGTAACAAGCAGAACATTCTCATCTGTTGTTCCCATCTCTGCCAATAAATCCAGTAATGAAGCTGAGTCTTTTAGGTAAGATGCCATGTGTTGGACAAGAGGTTGTAGGAAAGAGTCTACAAAAATAGCTAAAGGCTGTTGCAAGGAGCCAATAGCCGAAACTATCGGTCTACCCGGTGGGTGTTGTAGTTGTTTGTGTATTTTTGGTAACGTATAGAACACCGGAGTCTGTGGATGGATGGTGTTTAGAAATATACTTGTATCCATGTCAATAAAGCCTTGTTCAAATATCAATGTGATGTAACTGTCAATCTGTTGTTTGTATACCATAGTTGGATCATGGTGTAGCAATCTGTAGGTCCTGTCATCAGACAGTTGAGATAATATCTCATCCCTATAATCGCAGTAATTCAGCAGAACAATTGCCCCTCCCTTGTCTGCTTCACGGATGATAATAGTTTTATTATCAGCGAGTGTTTTCATTGTATTCCATTCCACCTTCGAGAAATTATTATAGGTGTCAAATTGATGTTGTTTGACCGTCTCATTCAGATCATCAAGCATTAATCTAGAAAAAGTATTAATGCTGGCATTTGTAAATTGGGGAGTGTAGGTTGACTTTTTATGAAATTGTTTTTGTGTGAAATTTTTCTTTCAAAGATAGTTGTCATTCAAATTTCTTCATGTCAATGAGCAAGTCAAATTGGTCAGTTTTGCATGTCAGTAAAAAGGTCAAGCCTTTGTTAAGGATATTAAGTTCAAAATCGTTCAGGACATAGTCACTTAGATTAACCACAATGTTCTCTTGACTCATTTCGGAGGCATGGGTGGCGTTTTTTTCTTTATACCCACCTCTCCTTGTTCTTTTCCTGCACAGTTTTTTGACCGTGTGGTCACTCCTGTGTTGTGTTGTGTGGTGAGTGTTGGATGTCCTGGGGTATCAGCATCCGATCCTGAACCAGATGCAGAACTCTCAACCGTTTTGAGATCTTTGGGTTTTTGATAGCGTTTGCGTCTCTGGGGATAAAAGTGTAACTTCTGTCTTTCCTGAGTTGAAAGTTGCCACAGGTACACCCGCTTCTCCCTATAATCACCAATTACTGCCTCTAATTTTTTTGTTTTTAAAGTCAAGTAAGTCAGACTCATAGGATTCTACTTTGTCCTGTAATTTCTTGAGCCAATCTTCACTAGTATCAGCCCATAGGCGTGTCAGATTGGACAATTCATATACAGTAATCTCCATTTTAATCAAGGCCAATAGTCGGGCAACCTCCTGAATAACTAAAAGAGGCAGATCTAATGAACATTTGTTTTCTATATTGAACCAGCATTTGCAAAATGCTGGATTCTTCCTCCCAATAGTCGGTAAATGTTTTATGCGGAATCCCCGTGGGATATAACGCCTCTTGTGATATTTCGAGAGGTAGGTACTGTGTAAAGTAAGATCTTTTTCTTTTTGTTTCAATTTCAGAAGGTGTGTATATATAAATGATGGTTTATCAATAGTAGGCTGTGTAATGAGTCTATCGAAGCAAATCAAATCTGCATCCGCTTGTGTGAACTGAAAAACACTAGCCCCAGGCATGGTCTCGCTTGTGTCTAATCCTGCAGCTGATGTTAATTCTTCCATTGTCGTAATACCGCACAGAAGGGTGAAGATCTTGGTACTCCAGGCAACAAACACAGTATGAAGCTGGTCGGGTGCAAGCAAAAATAAGGTATAAGAAAGGCAAAATGCGCTCTAGACAGTTATAAATGAAGCCCTGGGTGCAGCAAAAAGCAAAGCATAATCCTGATGAAAAGTGCACTCCAAAGGTCTTGGTAATAATCCCACTTTAACGTTTTCGAGCCACAGAAGCTCGTCCTCAGACAGGCAGAAAATTTACAGTTGCTCTTACCACCACAGGAAAATTTAAACACAGCAAACAGGGACGTCACGCTCTACACAGTAGGCACTCCCCCAAGTGGGAGTGTTCATCCGTGTCAACATAAGTTTTAAGAAATAAATAAACATAAGATAATCAAACTGATAATAGAATATTAATATTAAAAACAATGCGGTAAATACGGCAGCATAGAAATATAGCAGAGCTGGGAACAAATGTGTAGTACAATCACGATGCGTGTGAGCAATTTGTACATATCCGGCAGCTACATGGTTGCCAAGGTAACTGTCAACAAAATCATCTGACAGAATATTGCGCAGTTAAAGGAGGAAGAATAGCTATATCCGATTATCTCCATCTGGCATTGTGTGGAATATTTACTTCACCTTTTGGGGTTTACTATTTCATGGCTATTTAATAGTATCGTAAGTAAGTTAAATGTCTGTCTATAATTTTATTATGTTTGCTCCCTGTGCAGCACAATCAGCAACATATCTATGTCCCTTGTCTATTTGGGTATCCATATATCACAGGTTATCACCCATTTAAATATCCCTTTAAGGCTCCATGAACTGATTGATTTTCATCCCCTCTGTAACAGTCTGTATTTGTAGCAATTTGAACAAGCATTTAATTTTGTTTTATAAATAAGAACCAACAATTTCCTCAAAAGTAGGTTTGTAACATAAAAGAAGCTTGATGAATTCGTTGTCAGTGCTTCATATAATGTATTTACTATCTGCCCAATAAGTGACAGTTTATTAACTTCATAAACTGTATTACTTTCAGGGCATTTGATAATGCAAACAGTTCAAATTAAGCAGTAACATAAAATATAGTATTCCTTAATTAGGCAGGTAAAGTTCATCAAAATAAGTAAGGATAACGATTAATAGTAAAATAATTGGGTCTGACCTGAGAACACAGGAATTGTAACTTGTCCGTTTGTTATGAACAGCAGCGTGGTACTTAGAGGGAGAGCGGTTGCGGCTGCAGCTGATGACGTCACCGCTACTTGCTGTGCTGTGTATGAAGCTGCTTGAATCCTGTTACCTTGTGAATGCTTCAGGGTTTGATGTCGAGTTAGTTTGATTTCCTTGTAGTATGCAATATCTTCCGGTGTTGAATTGAGTAGGAGAGCTGCTAGATGTAGGAATGAAAAATAAGAGATGTTATCAGAACTCTTCAAATAAGAATTTATGAGGCTGTTGGAGAGTGAGGAAAACTCTCAGTGTAACGCTTGTGCTGTGAATCATTTCTCAATTAACCAGCAATGAATGCTGGGGGGAAGTGCTTGATATAGGAGGCTCTTAAAGGGACAGATCATTAGCAAGCAGTAACCCTGACAGAGCCCCCCACAAAAAGAACCACAGCGAGGTTCAAGGCCTAGGACGATCAGGGTTACGTCTATGGAAGAGGGAAATCAGACGTGGAGCAGATATGTTCGAGGCAGGCTCCCAGGAATCATCCTCATGGCCAAAACCTTTCCAATGAACCAAATAGAAAAGATTCCCACGACGTAGTCTAGAATCCAGAATGCTATGAACCTCATACTGGCAATCAAGGTTAGCAGAAGGTATTGGGTCTTCTGATGTAATATTTGTTATGGGTAGGTTGCAAGGTTTGATAAGAGACACATGGAAAGTTGGATGTATCTTAAAAGTTGATGGTAGTTGGAGTGTAACTGTTGTTGGACCATTTACCCTGACGATAGGGTAAGGACCCAAAAAGAGTTTACCTAGTTTCCTACAAGGATAAGGTATCTTGAGGTTCTTAGTGGAGAGCCATACTTGTTGTCCTACGGAATATTGAGGACTAGGTCTGTGGCGAAGATCGTAGTACCTGCGTTGTGATGCCTGTGCCTGAAGAATATGTTCACGAATTGAAGAAAAGTTAGCAGAAATGTCATTAACCAGATCATTCACCTGAGGACATGGGGTGTCAATCTTCGGAAGTAGTGTGAAATTTGGATGTAAACCATAATTTATAAAAAATGGTGATGTGCCAGTTGTAGAACTCTTATTATTATTATAGGCAAATTCTGCTAAGGGCAAGTAGGTGGCCCAAGAATCTTGTTGGTGAGAGCAGAAACAACGTAGGTATTGCTCTAGCCACTGGTTCACCCTCTCCGTCTGCCCATTCGTCTGAGGATGGTAAGCAGTGGTGAGTTTTTGTTCTATATGCAGAGCAGCACACAAATTTCTCCAGAACTTAGATGTGAATTGGGTTCCACGGTCACTAAGGATGGTTTTAGGTATTCCATGCAGTCTTACAATGTTTTGAATGAACAATTCACTGGTGAACTTGGAAGTGGGTAGGGAGGTAACCGGTATGAAATGTGCCATCTTTGAGAATAGATCGGTGACAACCATTATAGTGGTATATTTGTTAGAGAGAGGTAAGTCCACGATAAAGTCTAAGGATACCGCCTCCCAGGGTACTTGAGGTACAGGTAAAGGCTGTAAAAGACCCACAGGGAGTTGTTTAGAAGGTTTGGAGGTTGCGCATATAACACATTTAGAAATATATTCTTTGAGATCGAGGTTAAGAGTAGGCCACCAAAAAGATCTCTTAAGTAAATCCAAAGTTTTATCCCTTCCCATGTGTCCAGCAAGGGGAGATTCATGAACTGTTTTCAAGATTGAAGATCTAAGATTTGGAGGTATGTATAGCTTCCCGTCCTTATAGAGTAAGCCATCAGAATTGTAAGTAAGATCTGTATGAGGTACTGATGGATCAATAGCAGTAGCATCTTTTATCACTGTAGTTAGACTTGTTATAACTCCAATGATAGAGTCCTTAGGAACAATAGTAGTAGGAATGCATGGTATTATAGGTTTAGGACCTTGTCTAGAGAGGGCGTCAGCCTTGCCATTTTTTGTACCAGGCCTGTAGGTAATGATGTAATGGAAACGAGAGAAGTAAAGACTCCAGCGTAATTGTCTGGAGGATAGAGTTCGATTAGACTGAAGATATTGCAGATTTTTATGGTCAGTATATATGACAGTTGGTTGTGTTGCACCCTCAAGCAAGTGCCTCCAGTGATCGAAGGAACACTTTATTGCAAGTAATTCTTTCTCGCCAACTGGATAATTTAACTCTGCTGGTTGCATCAATCTAGAGAAGAATGCGACCGGATGTAAGGGTTCTTTGAATGATTTCCTTTGAGAGAGGATTGCCCCTATTGCGAACTCAGAAGCGTCAACTTCCAGGATAAATTGCTTTTCTAAATCCGGGTATTGGAGAATGGGTGCTGTAGTGAATTTATTTTTTAAAAGGTCAAATACCTGTTGAGTATGGCTTGTCCACCTGAAAGGATGATTCAATTTGGTGAGTTCAGTAAGAGGTTTAGTAATAGCAGCAAATCCAGGAATGAATTTCCTATAATAATTTGAGAAGCCAAGGAAACGTTGAACATCTTTCTTACATTGAGGAGTCGGCCAATTATGAATGGCCTGAACCTTGTCATCTTGCATCTTGATTCCTTCAGGAGAGATGTTATACCCCAGAAAAGAGATATTATTTGATTCAAATATACATTTTTCTAGTTTAGCGTATAGGTTATTTTTTCGTAACCTAGTGAGAACCTCTCTAACATGCATTCTATGTTGATCTAAATTTTGTGAGTAAACTAAAATATCGTCCAAATAGACAACAACATATACATCCAAAATATCTCTGAAAAGATCATTGATTAAGCATTGGAATGTTGCTGGGGCATTGCACAGACCGAATGGCATCACTGTATATTCGAATAGCCCATATCTAGTCCGAAAAGCAGTGAGCCATTCGTCGCCAGCTCTCATTCGTATAAGATTATAGGCACCTCGAAGATCCAATTTAGTGAAAATTGAGGCCCCCCTTAATCTTTCAATTAATTCAGGGATTAAAGGTAGGGGGTACCTGTTTTTCCTGGTAAGCCTGTTCAATTCCCTGTAATCAATGATTGGTCTTAACGTGCCATCTTTGTTGGTAACAAAAAATATGCCTGCACCTGCAGGAGAGGTACTAGGTCTTATAAAACCTTTTCGGAGGTTCTCATCGATATAGTTTTTAAGGTGTTCTAATTCTGGTTTAGAAAGGGGGTAGATATGTCCATAGGGAATTGAAACTCCTGGGAGTAAATCAATAGGACAATCGTAATCCCTATGAGGGGGCAAACATTCAGCTTCTTTTTTATTAAAAACATCTGAGAAGTCTGCATATTGTTTGGGTAAAATATTATCCTCAACCTGTAGCATAATTAAATCTGATGATGTCTCACTATTTTGAGTGAGATGAGGAAAAGATAAACTGAGGTCATTCCAGTTTATAGTTGGTTTGTGTTTACAAAACCAATTTATACCAAGGATTACATTAAACATTGGTGAAGATATGACATCAAAAGTGAGTGTTTCAGTGATGTGTGTGCAAGATATTACCTGTAATGGTGTAGTTTGGTGTGTGACAGGACCTGATTTTAAAAAAGAGCCATCAATGACCTTCACAGAGACTGGAGTTTTCTTAGAGACCAGAGGTATTTTATTCTGTTTCACAAAAGAAAAATCAACAAAATTTCTACATGAGCCGGTGTCCAGGATAGCTTCAGTTGTTATCCTGATTTGATCCCACTGTAAAATAATAGGGATAGTTAAATATGATGGTTTAATGGTTTTCATTAACAGGGATTCAGAGATGTTAGGCAACCTACCCTTCTTATTCCTAGCCAGAACTGGGCAGTCCTTTACTTCATGTGTAGGGCAGGCACAATACATGCACAAACTATGCAACTTCCTCCTAGTCTTTTCCTGAGAGGAGAGGGGACCCTTTATGAAGCCTATGTCCATAGGTTGTGGTGATTCCTTAGTTTGATAAACAGGTGTGGAGAGAAAGCTTTTTGTACCGCTAGCCTTTTCAGAGCGGCGTTCCCTAAGCCGTCTATCTATGTTAATAGTGAGAGAAAAGAAATCTTCCAGTGAATCTGGAATACCTGTGCGTGAAAGCTCATCCTTAATATCCTCAGATAATCCTAAACGATATTGAGTTTTAAGGGAGACCTCATTCCATCCCGAATCACGGGCAGAAATTTTAAATTGTGTGATGTAGGACTCCACTGGGTTCTTTCTTTGTTTTAAAGATCTAAGTAAGTTTTCAGCTGTGACCTGTTTGAAAGGGTCATCATATAATGCTGACATTTGATCAAAGAATTCATTTAGAGATCCCAGTATTGCATCATCATTTTCAAAAAAAGAGTCAGCCCAAGCCCTAGGTTCCCCCCTCAAATATGATATCACAGTGAGCACTCTTGATCTTTCTGTGGGATAAGTACGTGGCTTTAATTGAAAAAGCAACAAACAGGAATTTTTAAACTCTCTGAATCTTGAACGGTCACCAGAGAATTTTTCTGGGGGGGAGACCATAGGTTCAGGGATAGAATCTGCACTTGCAGGTTTAGGTGCCAGAGTCTCTATTAAGCAGGCCTTTAAAGCCTGATTTTCCACTTGTAATTCATGGAAAGAACCTGATAAAGCTTCTAATCTGTCTGACAGGACTTGAACTTTATCACTTAAAAGATCTTGTTCCATAATTGCTGTTGAAAGTATATGTTTAGTATAGGATAATTCTGTGTACACAAACACTAAATCCTTTCTTCCTTATGGCTGGTTAATTCTGTAACAGTCTGTATTTGTAGCAATTTGAACAAGCATTTAATTTTGTTTTATAAATAAGAACCAACAATTTCCTCAAAAGTAGGTTTGTAACATAAAAGAAGCTTGATGAATTCGTTGTCAGTGCTTCATATAATGTATTTACTATCTGCCCAAAGAGTGACAGTTTATTAACTTCATAAACTGTATTACTTTCAGGGCATTTGATAATGCAAACAGTTCAAATTAAGCAGTAACATAAAATATAGTATTCCTTAATTAGGCAGGTAAAGTTCATCAAAATAAGTAAGGATAACGATTAATAGTAAAATAATTGGGTCTGACCTGAGAACACAGGAATTGTAACTTGTCCGTTTGTTATGAACAGCAGCGTGGTACTCAGAGGGAGAGCGGTTGCGGCTGCAGCTGATTACGTCACCGCTACTTGCTGTGCTGTGTATGAAGCTGCTTGAATCCTGTTACCTTGTGAATGCTTCAGGGTTTGATGTCGAGTTAGTTTGATTTCCTTGTAGTATGCAATATCTTCCGGTGTTGAATTGAGTAGGAGAGCTGCTAGATGTAGGAATGAAAAATAAGAGATGTTATCAGAACTCTTCAAATAAGAATTTATGAGGCTGTTGGAGAGTGAGGAAAACTCTCAGTGTAACGCTTGTGCTGTGAATCATTTCTCAATTAACCAGCAATGAATGCTGGGGGGAAGTGCTTGATATAGGAGGCTCTTAAAGGGACAGATCATTAGCAAGCAGTAACCCTGACACCCTCCCACATGCAGCCCATGTGTATTTAGCCTTGATTGGGTGATCACTATGCATAGCGTGAATTTACTTGCATTAGGGAGTGCGGCATGGAAGCCGTTTGTTGTAGTTTGATCAAACTTTGAAGTTACTGCTTGTTATTTTTTTGTTATAGACAACATTTGAGCTAGGTCAATTTTACTATTCATTAGCGCCCTTAATGTGTCAGTATGGTTGTAACGGATATGCAGCTTTTTTGTGCTATCCACCACATATATTCGCTACGTGATCAGCTCTTAAGCAACTTGTTCTTTAACATCTGTGCCATCCTGATCTAAGTAGAAGTGTTATTATCTTGATATGAGTAATACGTTCTTGTGAAATAAGCCATCCGTCTCAAGCTACAGACTGGGAGACATGTACTGTTGTGTTGAGATGCAGGTACAGTCTTAGAGCTCTTATTTATGCTCACCAGAAAGTGTAATTGGCCTTTTAAATTGTCTTTGACTTAGCAAGCAACTAATATAGTGGACCCAGCTGACTGCCCTGCCTGTATATATTTAACACTAGTTTGGGATGTGCATTGCGCAGGGGGTGCATTGTCACAATAGTATATGTTCACATTTTTGAAGTGACCATTTTATAAGTGAAGCACTAAGATAAAAATGATACAAGAATTAGAACAAGGATTGGACAAGGGGCACGACACAAGGCAAGTACTCTTGTAATTCTGTGCTTTAAGTATCTCATTGTTTCCTTATGCAAGTGCTGATGTAATACTGTGTTTTGTGTCTTTAATTGGTTCCCATTTTTGTAAAAATGCTTAATATCTTTATATTCTTTTTTGCTACCTGTCTCTATAACAAACTACTTTATTCAATTACTCCTTCCCCCTCACCACCTGCACTGTTCATTAGCCCATCTCTCTTAAACCCTCCTATACTTTTGTACGTATGAACTTTACCTATTCCTAAACACTCTCTCTCCCCCAACAGCCGCAATACTGCAAATCTGCATCTCATCTCATGTCATTCTCCCTCTTACTTATACTAGCTGCTGGTGACATCTCCCCTAATCCTGGTCCCCAACAACTTCCTAGCTGTTCACATCCATGTGTACCCTTCCATAGACTTCAGAAAACAAAACTCTGGTAACCTGACTCACATTCCTCTTGTATCTAAAGCAACTACCCCCTTCACTTGTGCACTGTGGAACTCTCGCTCTGTTTACAACAAGTTCACTTCTATCCATGACCTCTTTATCTCCCCCTCCCTCAACCTTCTGGCTCTAACAGAAACCTGGCTCTCTGCCTTAAACACAGCATCCACTGCTGCTCTGTCACATGGGGGCCTCCACTTCAGCTACACTCCTAGGTCTGGAAATAGACAAGGATGTGGTGCAGGTATTTTACTTTCCTCTCATTGCACCTTTCAAAAAATACAACCAATCTTCTCCCTCACATTTTCCTCATTTGAAACCCACATGATTTGCTTATTCGCTCCCCTCTCTATACGCGTTGCAGTCATATACCGACCCCCTGGCTCCTCAACTCCATTTCTAGATTACATGGCTGCCTGGCTACCTTTTTTTCTTTCCTCAGACACCCTTGCCCTCATTCTTGGTGACTTCAACATCCCTCTTGACAATCTCACTGCCTCCTCTGCAAAACAACTTCTGCAACTCACTTCCTCTTTTGGTTTGTCACAATGGACTGACTCTCCCACTCACAAAGATGGTCAATCCCTTGACCTGATCTTTAGCTATTGATGCACTATTTCAAACTTCACAAACTCCCCTTTTCCTCTTTCTGACAACCATCTCCTCACTTGCAACATAACATCCCTCCCTACAACTTTCCCTCCTTCTACTACTCACACCAAACTTCACAGAAGCATTATGTGATTAGATCAGCAACAGATTGCTAATTCCCTCGAACCTCTCCTCTCATCCATCTCCTCCTTTCCCTGCTTTGACCAATCTATCTGCCACTATAATTCCACCCTTACATTGGTCCTTGACAATCTGGCCCCTCTTACCATATCTCGGAAATCACACACTCATCCTCAGCCCTGGCATACTCCTCTGACACGGTACCTACACAGATGTTCCCATACTGCTGAGTAGGACTGGAGAAAATCTCGGAGTTCAGCTGACTTTCTTTATTACAAGTTCATCTTGAACTCCTACTATTCTGCCCTTTATCTCTATAAGCAACATTACTTCTCTACTCTTATCTCTACTTTTTCTTCAAACCCAAAACATCTGTTCTCACATATTTATACTGCGTGTTTTTGTAAGTATTAAACAGATTGATATTCAAGAACACTAATATATACATTTCTTATTGCTCATCACAAACAATGCTGTGGTGCTTTTTGTAAGGCCAACAAACCAATCAGACATTTTACCCTGCTACTGTCTATATAATTTAGTTTGTTCACTGCCTAGAGTTGAAAAATTTAGATAGATATATACATCATATGCACTTTTGGTAGTTACAAACAATAATTTATTCTGGGCATTTTGTATTAGAAATTTTCTATCTCAGTTACAGCAAGTTTTAACAGTATGTGTGTGTGTGCATGAGTACTAGTCCAGTCGGACTTACAATTTTTTTTCTCCAATAAAGTTATTTTGTATAAATGGGTATGTTTGTGATATTTTATAATGTCTTGGCTTTCTACCTGTTAGTCTGATCACATTAAAATAAGTGGGTTTCCAGTATTCAACTGGCCCAGTAACCTCCAGTCTTTTCTTTGTGTTGCAAATCTCCTTGCATCCTTTTGTACATTCTAAAGTCACATAAAATGTTTGAGCGGTAAATGCAATTCTGTTTCAGCGATCACATCTACTTTCAACTTATAATACAAGCAAATATAATTGCCCAACCCTACCCATAGAAAATATGGGGAGTGCAAATTAACCCCAAGTTTGTGCAAACAAAGTTGCTGTAATCTTAACAGCGCACTACTTGTAATATAGATTTGAGCTTAAAAGGGACAGTCTAGGCCAAAATAAACTTTCATGATTCAGATAGAGCATGTAATTTTAAACAATTTTCCAATTTACTTTTATCACCAATTTTGCTTTGTTCTCTTGGTATTCTTAGTTGAAATCTTAACCTAGGAGGTTCATATGCTAATTTCTTAGACCTTGAAGCCCACCACTTTCAGATTGCATTTTAACAGTTTTTCACCACTAGAGGGTGTTAGTTCACATATTTCATATATATAACACTGTGTTCGTGCACAAGAAGTTATCTGGGAGCAGGCACTGATTGGCTAGACTGCAAGTCTGTCAAAAGAACTGAAAAAAGGGGCAGTTTGCAGAGGATTAGATACAAGAGGTTAAAAGTATATTATTATAAATGTGTTAGTTATGCAAAACTGGGAAATGGGTAATAAAGGGATTATCTATCTTTTAAAACAATAAAAATTCTGGTGTAGACTGTCCCTTTAAAGAACACTGCGATCTTGTGATTGCGTTCACGCTCCTAGCGCTAATGATAGAGCTCCACTTGTAATCTGGCTCTTAAAATGTAAGCATGTAAGCACCCTGTCATTAGTTCACTTTCTTCCCATAGAAATCCACCTTCCAAGCACTCTAAAGAAACTCATTTAACTAAACCTCTGTATGAACATTCATTCAATACAAAAAGTAATGACAAAAATGCAGAGGATTTTTTTCTTTTTGATATACAATTAATCCTATTATCATTCGAGTCAGGAAAAGATTTTGTCATTAAAGAGAAAAAAAAGTGCTGTAACAGCTTGTAAAAGATTTTTAGAATTGCTTTTTAACTTCAGTCTACCTATTTTACAGTTCCTTGCATTTGTATTCACAGTGTAGCGCAATTGTATTTCATCTTCTGATTCTACAAGGCAATTTATCCTAGCCTCTGAATAATATGTAATTCATTTTACTTAAAAATAGCTGTGATATATGTAGATGTTAAAGCCGTGACTACCTTTCTAAATATACTATACTGTAAAGTGATTTATCATTGAGATTTGTAGAGTTAGTAAACCATACAGATTTACAAAAAGCAGAGACCATTTAATCTAAAATTACAGAATTATTGCTAAAAATGTTTAGTTTCTATAAAATGTTTTGAAATCTTTAGATTTTAGTTTGATTGGTTATGCTTGTGGAGCTTGTTATATAACCAACAGCATTTGCTCAAAAAATATAACAAAAGTTTATTAGAGCTTAGGATAAAATAAATGGCAATGTTTTGGGTTCCCAGACCTTATTCATGCCATGAGTTACCATTTGAACGTGTTAAGATAACAAGATGTTGAAGCATTGTATATAAACTAAGGTTCAAAGAGAAGGGTTTAAAATTCTCTCTTGCGTTGCTAAGTGTTTGAGGTATGCTGAATCTCCTATGATATTCCCCCTTGAGATATCAAATATGGTGGGCAGAAAAAAAAGTGTAGTGTGGAGATACAGCGCAAAGATTGCTTAAACCTCTGTTAAAAAATCTCTGTGAAAAAAATTCAAAACTCAAAAGTAATTATAATTTGCATATGTTTAAATGGAATTGGATAGAGAATTGTATCTAGTTATGTGATTCCAAAGTCTTTCTAGGATAAATTTAAAACTAGTCTAAAGGTGTTTACGTCTAGGGGTGTATCTATTATATGTGGACACACTGTTGTACTATAAACGTAACATTCACTTTATTTGATAAAACAAGGTGCATTTACTGTTTTTTAAAAACACATAGGCCTCTATTTATCAATGTTGGTGGACCTGATCCGACAGTGCGGATCAGGTCCGCCAGACCTCGCTGAATACGGCGAGCAATACGCTCGCCGTATTCAGCATTGCACCAGCAGCTCACAAGAGCTGCTGGTGCAACGCCGCCCCCTGCAGACTTGCAGCCAATCAGCCACCAGCAGGGGGATGTCAATCAACCCGATCGGGTTGATTTCCGGCGATGTCTATCCGCCTGCTCAGAGCAGGCGGACAGGTTATGGAGCAGCAGTCTTTGTGACTGCTGCTTCATAACTGCTGTTTCTGGCGAGTCTGCAGGCTCACCAGAAACACGGGGCATCAAGCTCAAGACAATGTTCTAGCACTGAGCAGACATCAGAGCAATAAAACAATTCCATAGCACACCCAGGAACGAGAACCAACAAAACGGAAAAAGATGTCAGCAGACATTGATCTTAAAATGATAGTGCACAAAACTTACACAATGGGCAAAATTTATCAAGCCCTGAAAAAATGCGCCTAAAAAGTCGCAATTATTTCCACAATAGTTTGCAATGTCTGAAGTAAAAAATGTCACCAGTATTTATTAAAATTCTAGAGACATTTTTGGGGCAAAACATTTTTGCGATGTCAAGCGAATGGCTGATCCTTTTTTTCTTGCGAAAATGTCATTTTCACTTTATTTATCAATCTTAATTTTAGACACCAGTAAATGGTTTATTGTTTTAATCAAGTGATCGTTTGTAAGAATGTTATTTCTTATATATTAAAGTTATTTTTATTTTGCACCTTCTTTGGCTCTCTTTCATTGAGGAAGGTTGTCCGTTTTTTTGAGCTTATCTTCATTTTTTTTTTTTTTTTAACTTTTATTTAAATCCAACAATGTATACAGTCATACATATTACGTCTTTGCGCCACGCAGGGCAGAACATTGTATAACGTGCTAAAAGGTAGATAATACACAAATCGATCAGTATTAACATTAGTTAAGTTATACTGGTGCAGAATCTTCCACTGTCTACTACGGGTTCAGTGGTTACCATATGTAGAGCATTTGTATACAATGTTGGGGTTTTTCCATTTTTCAAACATAACAAAACTAAACAATAATAAAATAAAATAAAGCAAAACTAGTACCTTCTCCCCTTGAGAGTACATATATGTCACCCTGTGAAATGAATGTATTTAGAGTTTTAGGTTCACAATGAATTACAATACTGTGTGAGTATTAGTCAGATTGATATACAATCTACGAGTGCTTGGAGGCCTCATATATAAATATTATGCAAAAATGGACTAGGTCTTGTGGGATAAGACCTAACACAATATGGTCATTTATGAGTTAGGACTGGTATTAGTAAGCACGGTTTAAAGGGGGTAAGGTGAGATCTATAGGGGTACTGAGCGTATATATGTATTCCAGGTTGTAGTGCGGTGGAGGTAGCATTGGTTTTGGGGGTAATGCAGTGAGGGGTTTTTTCCTGACCAGATGTACTGTGACAGATCAAGGGGTATTTTGTTAGGGTTAAAAATTAAATTATAAGAAAGGTAAAGAAAAGGTAAATAAAAGGAGACAACAGTGCCATAGCAGTCTTATAGTGAATAGGATTGGATTATTTTAAGAGCTAGTAATGTGCATATATATACTCTGTAAAGGTCTAGTAGGTTGAAGTGGGGCGGTGAGGGTATAACTTGCAAGCTCTTTCTTTGGTGGTAAAGTGAATGTCGCCTCTGAGTTAAAACCGTAAGTGTAGTGAGCAAACACACCTCTTCTATTACAGTAGGTGTCAGAACACCTGGCATAACAAAATACTGATTACATTAGATGCTTAAAAAAAGTTACTCTTGCTTCAGGAGAATAAGTATTAGCAAAACAAAATTAACAAAATACTAAAACAATAAACACACAATTAAGTGAATAATCTCTGCATTCTAGCGGCTAGATTTAGAGTTCTGCGGCCAAAGGGGTGCATTAGCTACGTTTGCTTTTTTTCCCCCGCACCTTTTAAATACCGCTGATATTTAGAGTTCACAGAATGGCTGGGTTTTCAGTGCGTTAGGCTCCAAAAAGGGAGCGTAGAGCATAATTTAACGCCACTGCAACTCTCGATACCAGCGGTGCTTACGGACGCGGCCAGCTTCAAAAACATGCTCGTGCACGATTCCCCCATAGAAAACAATGGGGCAGTTTTAGCTGAAAAAAAAACTAACACCTGCAAAAAAGCAGCGTTCAGCTCCTAACGCAGCTACATTGTTTTCTATGGGGAAACACTTCCTAAGTCTGCACCTAACACTCTAACATGTACCCCGAGTCTAAACACCCCTAACCTTACACTTATTAAGCCCTAATCTGCCGACCCCCCTATCGCTGACACCTGCATATTTTTTTTAACCCCTAATCTGCCGCTCCGTTCACCGCCGCTACCTACATTATACCTATGTACCCCTAATCTGCTGCCCCTAACACCGCCGACCCCTATATTATATTTATTAACCCCTAATCTGCCCCCCAAAACGTTGCCTCCACCTACCTACAATAATTAACCCCTAATCTGCCGACCGAACCGCACCGCTACTATAATAAATGTATTAACCCCTAATCCGCCTCACTCCCGCCTTAATAACCCTATAATAAATAGTATTAACCCCTAATCTGCCCTCCCTAACATCGCCGACACCTAACTTCAAACATTAACCCCTAATCTGCCGACCGGATCGCACCGCTACTATAATAAATGTATTAACCCCTAAAGCTAATTCTAACCCTAACACTAACACCCCCCTAAGTTAAATATAATTTAAATCTAACAAAATAAATTATTTCTTATTAAATAAATTAATCCTATTTAAAGCTAAATACTTACCTGTAAAATAAACCCTAATATAGCTACAATATAAATTATAATTATATTGTAGCTATTTTAGGATTTATATTTATTTTACAGGTAACTTTGTAATTATTTTAACCAGGTACAATAGCTATTAAATAGTTAATAACTATTTAATAGCTACCTAGTTAAAATAATTACAAAATTACCTGTAAAATAAATCCTAACCTAAGTTACAATTAAACACTACACTATCAATTAATAAATTAAATAAAATACCTACAGTTACCTACAATTAAACCTAACACTACACTATAAATAAATTAATTAAATACAATACCTACAAATAAATACATTTAAATAAACTAACTCAAGTACAAAAAATAAAAAGAACTAAGTTAGAAAAATATTACAACAATTTTAAACTAATTACACCTACTCTAAGCCCCCTAATAAAATAACAAAGAAACCAAAATAAAAAAATGCCCTACCCTATTCTAAATTAAAAAAGTTCAAAGCTCTTTTACCTTACCAGCCCTTAAAAGGGCCCTTTGTGGGGCATGCCCCAAAGAATTCAGCTCTTTTGCCTGTAAAAGAGAAATACAACCCCCCCCCAACATTAAAACCCACCACCCACATACCCCTAATCTAACCCAAACCCCTCTTAAATAAACCTAACACTACCCCCCTGAAGATCATCCTACCTTGTCTTCACCACACCGGGTATCACACCGATCCGTCCTGGCTCCGAAGTCTTCATCCAAGCCCAAGCAGGGGCTTGCAATCCATAATCCGGCTGAAGTCTTCTATCAAGCGTCGGCTGAAGAGGTCCAGAAGAGGCTCCAAAGTCTTATTCCTATCCGGGAAGAAGAGTTGATCCGGACCGGCAACCATCTTGATCCAAGCGGCATCTTCTATCTTCATCCGATGACGAACGGCTCCATCCTGAAGACCTCCAGCGCGGATCTATCCTCTTCTTCCGACGTCCAACTGAAGAATGAAGGTTCCTTTAAGGGACGTCATCCAAGATGGTGTCCCTCGAATTCCGATTGGCTGATAGGATTCTATCAGCCAATCGGAATTAAGGTAGGAAAATTCTGATTGGCTGATGGAATCAGCCAATCAGATTCAAGTTCAATACGATTGGCTGATTGGATCAGCCAATCAGATTCAAGTTCAATCCGATTGGCTGATTGGATCAGCCAATCAGATTGAGCTTGCATTCTATTGGCTGTTCCGATCAGCCAATAGAATGCGAGCTCAATCTGATTGGCTGATCCAGTCAGCCAATCGGATTGAACTTGAATCTGATTGGCTGATTCCATCAGCCAATCAGAATTTTCCTACCTTAATTCCGATTGGCTGATAGAATCCTATCAGCCAATCGGAATTCGAGGGACGCCATCTTGGATGACGTCCCTTAAAGGAACCTTCATTCTTCAGTTGGACGTCGGAAGAAGAGGATAGATCCGCGCTGGAGGTCTTCAGGATGGAGCCGTTCGTCATCGGATGAAGATAGAAGATGCCGCTTGGATCAAGATGGTTGCCAGTCCGGATCAACTCTTCTTCCCGGATAGGATGAAGACTTTGGAGCCTCTTCTGGACCTCTTCAGCCGACGCTTGATAGAAGACTTCAGCCGGATTATGGATCGCCAGCCCCTGCTTGGGCTTGGATGAAGACTTCGGAGCCAGGACGGATCGGTGTGATACCCGGTGTGGTGAAGACAAGGTAGGATGATCTTCAGGGGGGTAGTGTTAGGTTTATTTAAGGGGGGTTTGGGTTAGATTAGGGGTATGTGGGTGGTGGGTTTTAATGTTGGGGGGGGTTGTATTTTTCTTTTACAGGCAAAAGAGCAGAATTCTTTGGGGCATGCCCCACAAAGGGCCCTTTTCAGGGCTGGTAAGGTAAAAGAGCTTTGAACTTTTTGAATTTAGAATAGGGTAGGGCATTTTTTTTTATTTTGGTGGGCTTTGTTATTTTATTAGGGGGCTTAGAGTAGGTGTAATTAGTTTAAAATTGTTGTAATATTTTTCTGTTTGTAAATATTTTTTTATTTTTTGTAACTTAGTTCTTTTTTATTTTTTGTACTTTAGTTAGTTTATTTAAATGTATTTATTTGTAGGTATTTTATTTAATTAATTTATTGATAGTGTAGTGTTAGGTTTAATTGTAACTTAGGTTAGGATTTATTTTACAGGTAATTTTGTAATTATTTTAACTAGGTAACTATTAAATAGTTATTAACTATTTAATAGCTATTGTACCTGGTTAAAATAATTACAAAGTTGCCTGTAAAATAAATATTAATCCTAAAATAGCAGCAATATAATTATAATTTATATTGTAGCTATATTAGGGTTTATTTTACAGGTATGTATTTAGCTTTAAATAGGATTAATTTATTTAATAATAGTTAATTTATTTCGTTAGATTTAAATTATATTTAAGTTAGGGGGGTGTTAGGGTTAGGGTTAGAATTAGCTTTAGGGGTTAAAAAAATTATTAGAATAGCGGTGAGCTCCGGTCGGCAGATTAGGGGTTAATGCTTGAAGTTAGGTGTCGGCGATGTTAGGGAGGGCAGATTAGGGGTTAATACTATTTTTATAGGGTTATTGAGGCGGGAGTGAGGCGGATTAGGGGTTAATAACTTTATTATAGTAGTGGTGCGGTCCGCTCTGCAGATTAGGGGTTAATAAGTGTAGGTAGGTGGCGGCGACGTTGGGGGGGGCAGATTAGGGGTTAATAAATATAATATAGGGGTCGGCGGTATTAGGGGCAGCAGATTAGGGGTACATAGGGATAACTTAGCTGGCGGCGGTGTACGGAGCGGCAGATTAGGGGTTAAAAAATTTAATAGAGTGGCGACGATGTGGGGGGGACCTCGGTTTAGGGGTACATAGGTAGTTTATGGGTGTTAGTGTACTTTAGAGCACAGTAGTTGAGAGCTTTATAAACCGGCGTTAGCCCAGAAAGCTCTTAACTACTGACTTTTTTCTGCGGCTGGAGTTTTTTCGCTAGATTTCTAACGCTCACTTCAGCCACGACTCTAAATACCGGCGTTAGAAAGATCCCATTGAAAAGATAGGATACGCAAATGGCGTAGGGGGATCTGCGGTATGGAAAAGTCGCGGCTGTAAAGTGAGCGTTAGACCCTTTCCTGACTGACTCCAAATACCAGAGGGCGGTAAAAAACAGCGTTAGGAGCCTCTAACGCTGGTTTTGACGGCTACCGCCCAACTCTAAATCTAGCCGTAGGTTTTTTAAACAGAGTAAGTTGGGTATGCATCCTCAGTCTCAGGATGAAGAGGGAGCTATGAATAATAAAGAAATATATTTTGTAAAATCTGTGAGCTCCCAGTATTAAAGGAATGCCATTAATAAATAATCTTGCGGTCATCAAACTACTGTAAAAGTTCCTCTATTAAAACTATACAGGGTGGACCAAAGCAAGGGAGACAACAACAGGAGCTGTTGAAACCTCAGGTCAAACATATGAGTAATTAATAAGATAATATACATAAGCTGTCTGTTTATGTAACACATGTGTTACACACAAAGTCCCAAATGAGCACAGCACAGAGGATAGGGTGCACGTAAGGCCAAGGGCACTGCCTCCACCTTCCAGTAGTAAATAGTAGCAAGAAAGGTCTCCAGCACTCCAATATTAAAAGGCAATTTTATTGAATATAGCAATGTTTTGGGGTCACAGCCCCCTTAATCAAGCATGATACAGCAAGAAAAGTACATATTTCCTTTTTTCCTCCAGAGAAACAACAATATAGCTCTTTATTTTTCACTCCTCGCAACCTACAAATTGGCAAGATTAAAAACAGGGAATATTGCATGCACCACTTTTCATAAATATATGAGAACTGCGAATATATACAGGCATTTTAAAATGCCAATAGAGATTAATAAAAGAATTAGGCATTTCCAGACAACTTATTCGCATATATTTAAAAGGACTCTGAACCCAAATTTTTTCTTTAATGATTCAGATAGAGCATGACATTTTAAGCAACTTTCTAATTTACTCCTATTATCAAATTTTCTTCATTCTCTTGGTATTTTTATTTGAAATGCAAGAATGTAAGTTTAGATGCCGGCCCATTTTTGGTGAACAACCTGGGTTATCCTTGCTGATTGGTGGATAAATTCATCCACCAATAAAAAAAGTGCTGTCCAGAGTTCTGAACCAAATAAAAAGCTTGGATGCTTTCTTTTTCAAATAAAGATAGCAAGAGAATGAAGACAAACTGATAATAGGAGTAAATTAGAAAGTTGCTTAAAATTGCATGCTCTATCTGAATCATGAAAGAAAAAATTTGGGTTCAGTGTCCCTTTAAGACTTGCGAATGGTCATGAGTCAATTTGTTCGCACACATGAAAAGTTGCGACTTTATTGTTGCATAACCATTCATAAATATGGTGATATCATTTGTGAGGGTTTTTTTACAACAAATGTGATATTTGTGAGGGTTTTTTTTACAACAAATGTGATAATTTTCTTAAATGTAGTGTTAAAGGGACAGTCTACACCAGAATTTTTATTGTTTTAAAAGATAGATAATCCCTTTATTACCCATTTCCCAGTTTTGCATAACCAACACAGCTATAATAATATACTTTTAACCTCTGTGATTATCTTGTATCTAAGCCTCTGCAAACTGCCCCTTTTTTCAGTTCTTTTGATAGACTTGCAGTCTAGCCAATCAGTGCCTGCTCCCAGATATATTCACGTGCACCAGCACAGTGTTATCTATATGAAATATGTGAACTAACACCCTCTAGTGGTGAAAAACTGTTAAAATGCAATCTGAAAGAGGTGGGCTTCAAGGTCTAAGAAATTAGCATATGAACCTCCTAGGTTAAGCTTTCAACTAAGAATACCAAGAGAACAAAGCAAAATTGGTGATAAAAGTAAATTGGAAAATTGTTTAAAATTACATGCTCTATCTGAATCATGAAAGTTTATTTTGGCCTAGACTGTCCCTTTAAGTAATATTGAAACCTGTGATGCAGCATCACAAAATGACATAATGGGGGGTAGTTATCAAGCCGTCTACTTTTCTGACTTCGCCGGCCCAATACGCCCGCCTAAGCTCGCCTCACATCGCCACCGCGGACCTTGAATACGTTCGCCTAAGTTATCAAAAAAAGCTGTCAAAAAGCCGCGGGGCGATGAGCAGCGGACTGTGAGAGTTATCACTCATCCGATCTCGCTGCCCTTCGGCTTTTTCCCAGCTTTATTGCTAGCCTGTCACTAAGCACCCACACTAAACTACACTGTTATATCCCTATACCGGTGCCCCCGGAGCCCCCCGCAACTAAATAAAGTTACTAACCCCTAAACCGCCGCTCCTAGACCCTGCCGCAACTCTTATAAATGTATTAACCCCTAAACCGCTGCTCCTAAACCCTGCCGCAACTCTTATAAATGTATTAACCCCTAAACTGCCGCTCCCGGACACCGCTGCCACCTACAGTACACCTAGTAACCCCTATCCTGCCCCCCCTACACCGTCGCCCTCTATAATAAAGTTATTAACCCCTATCCTGCTGATCCCGCACCTCTCCGCAAACTAAATAAATAGTTTAACCCCTAAACTGCCGCTCCCTGAACCCGCCGCAACCTATATTAAACCTATTAACCCCTATCCTGCCCCCCACTACGCCGCCGCCACTGTAATAAAATTATTAACCCCTAAACCTAACCCTAACCCTAACGCCCCCCTAACTTAAATATTAATTAAATAAATCTAAATAATATTTTTATTATTAACTAAATTAATCCTATTTAAAACTAAATACCTATTAAATAAACCCTAATATAGCTACAATATAAATAATAATTATATTCTAGCTATCTTATGATTTATAGTTATTTTACAGGTAACTTTGTATTTATTTTAGCTAGTTAGAATAGTTATTAAATAGTTATTAACTATTTAATAACTACCTAGCTAAAAGAAATACAAAATTACCTGTAAAATAAATCCTAACCTAAGTTACAATTAAACCTAACACTACACTATCATTAAATTAATTAAATAAATTAACTACAAATAACTACAATTAAATACAATTACATAAACTAACTAAAGTACAAAAAATAAAAAAAGCTAAGTTACAAAAAATAAAAAAATAAGTTACAAACATTTTAAAAATATTACAACAATTTTAAGCTACTTAACCTAATCTAAGCCCCCTAATAAAATAACAAACCCCCCCAAAATTAAAAAATGCCCTACCCTATTCTAAATTAAATAAAGTTCAAAGCTCTTTTACCTTACCAGCCCTTAAAAGGGCCATTTGTGGGGGCATGCCCCAAAAAGTTCTGCTCTTTTGCCTGTAAAAGAAAAATACAACCCCCCCCCAACATTAAAACCCACCACCCACATACCCCTAATCTAACCCAAACCCCCCTTACAAAAACCTAACACTAATCCCCTGAAGATCATCCTACCTTGTCTTCACGCCAAGCAGCGATGGAACCGAAGTGGACATCCGGAGCGGAAGAAGTTAATCCTCCAAGCGGCGCTGAAGAAATCTCCATCCGATGAAGTCATTATCCAGGCGGCACTGAAGAAGTCTTTGATCCGGCCGATGTCATCTTCCAAGAGGCGCTGAAGAGGTCTTCTATCCGGGCGATGTCATCTTCCAAGCCGGGTCTTGAATCTTCCTCCCGCCGACGCGGAACCTCCTTCTTCACCGACGGACTACGACGAATGAAGGCTCCTTTAAGGGACGTCATCCAAGATGGCGTCCCCTCAATTCCGATTGGCTGATAGGATTCTATCAGCCAATCGGAATTAAGATAGGAAAAATCTGATTGGCTGATGGAATCAGCCAATCAGATTGAGCTCGCATTCTATTGGCTGTTCCGATCAGCCAATAATATTTAAGTTAGGGGGGCTTTAGGGTTAGTGTTAGACTTAGGTTTAGGGGTTAATAATTTTATTACAGTGGCGGCGGCGTAGTGGGGGGCAGGATAGGGATTAATAAATTTATTATAGGTGGCGACGGTGTAGGGGGGGCAGATTAGGGGTTAATAAATTTAATATAGGTGGCGACGGTGTAGGGGGGCAGATTAGGGGTTAATAAATTTATTATAGGTAGCGACAGTGTAGGGGGGGCAGGATAGGGGTTAATACATTTAATATAGGTTGCGGCGGGTTCAGGGAGCGGCGGTTTAGGGGTTAATACATTTATTATAGTTGCGGTGGGCTCCGGGAGCGGCGGTTTATGGGGTTAATATGTATAGAGTAGCTTGCGGTGGGCTCCGGGAGCGGCGGTTTAGGGGGTAATAATTTTATTTAGTTGCAGCGGTGTAGGGGGGGACAGATTAGTGGTGTTTAGACTCGGGGTACATGTTAGGGTGTTAGGTGCAGACAGCTCCCATAGAAATCAATGGGATGTCTGTCAGCAGCGAACTTGTACTTTCGCTATGGTCAGACTCCCATTGATTCCTATGGGATCCGCCGCCTCCAGGGGTGGCGGTTTGAAAACCAGGTACGCTGGGCCGTAAAAGTGCCGAGCGTACCTGCTAGTCATTTGATAACTAGCAAAAGTAGTGAGAATGTGCCGCACTTGTGTGCGGAACATCTGGAGTGACATAAGAATTGATCTGTGTCGGACTGAGTCCGGCGGATCGAAGCTTACGTCACAAAATTCTACTTTTGCCGGTCTCGAGCCTTTGATAACTAAGGCGAATCAGCCTCGCCACAAATACGCTGCGGAATTCCAGCTTATTTGAGGTTGACGGCTTGATAACTACCCCCCAAAGCCTCTATGGCAATAGTAACATAGGGGTAGTTAAAGCAGTCGGTGGCTTGGCAAGAAACCTGGGCCTGGAAATGTTAAACAATAATAATATTTTTCTGATTTCTAACCTCCTGCAAAAGAAGTTATTTAGAATGAGAAATAAGTATGTAGACTTTAATAATGTGCTACAAATCACTCAATTCTTATTGACATTGAGGAAGCTCAACTATTATTAAAATTGACGAATTTTAAATTACGGGAGATTTCAATCACTGAAGAAATAGATTGGAACATTGGGGGGAAGAGGTTTTGAAGGAAACTAAGAAATAACTGTATTGCACAGATAAATACAGATCTGATTAAAAATGACATTATCCAGGATCCTCTATAAACAACATATGTGAAATAATAGAGAATAGAACAAAATAACACAGATGGAAATTATAATTTGGGGAACAGTTTTATTAACAAGATTTAATTTTAATTTATTTTTAAATTAGTGTCAACTCTAAAGTTACTAATAACTTGTAAATACGATATAATGACATTAGAATAAATAAAATGTTTATTACTTTTACCTTGATTTTTTTTCACTCTGTGGAATCTAAAAACTTACGCCTAGATTACGAGTTTTGCGCTTTACCGGGTACGTAAATAACGCAATAAAATGAGCGGTATTGCACTTTCCATAGCGCTGCCATTACGAGTTAATGATAAACCTCCTTGTGCTGTGTGGTATGGTGCGTTAAAGGGACATGAAACACAAAAAATGTATTTCATGATTTAGGTAGAATATACAATTTTTAAACAACTTACCCATTTACTTCTATAATCAAATTTGATTAATTCTCTTGTCATTATTTGTTTAAAGAGCAGCAATGCACTACTGGTTTCTAACTGAACACACGGGGAGCCAATGACAATTGGTATATATATGCAGCCACCAATCAGCAGCTAGAACCTAGGTTCTTTGCTGCTCCTGAGCTTTCCTAGATAAACCTTTCAGCAAAGGATAACAATAAAAGGAATCAAATTAAATAATAGGGGGCGGAGCTAGCTCAGAAGCCGAATGGTTGCATCTTCCTTCAGCTCTGTAAAAGAGCAATACTTAATCCTGATAACTCGACTTCTCGGATCCACAAACTAGTCTGAATGGTGCACTACTGTCTTCTAAGGCTAATATTACAGGGACCTGACCTCTGATGTTCACTTAGGGGCAGTAAACGGCCAAAACTTCCAGTGAGGCCTTTGACAAGAACCACGCTGCTGCAGCAGCAATCTTCTCTCAGACACGCAGGTGTTATAGTGAACAAACAAATTGCCGCAAGTGCAGTGCAGAAACCCTCAGCCCATATAGCGGTGAAGCTCTACCCGCATTCCAAAGGAGTGGACAGCTCTATCCTGGATTAAAGACGGGCACTTCCCAGTAAGCACCCCCAGGATATGTTTTAGGGTCCCCAGGCCCATCTCGTCACGAGAAATCCAACTCTGCTAGTCACATCATGCAGCCCGATTTAAGAATCCTGCTCCGAGCCCTAACAGAACAGCTTGATCGCCAAGCATTGGAATTTACCAAAGAGATTAGGTTGACATTCTCCTCTGATATCTTCAGGATTTCTGCAACGGCTCCCAATATCTACCAAGAGGCTCTGGCCCCATGCGTAGTTCAGGTGCGCTTAACTGAAGTGAATGGTATCAGCTGTTTGGTGATTGAGCACAGTGTGGAGGCCTCACATCCTGATCATGCACAAGCTCCTCATACACGTAGCAATGAGATGGAGGCATTAAGAGTGTTATCTACCGAGGGAGACTACCCTTTCTTCAGGGGCAAGAATTCTGCGTCAGAGCTATTCCAAGGTTGGAGCTGATCATAGTCCTTGCCCAAAACTGGGCATAAAATCCGGGTGGAATGTCGGACATCTTAGTGTCTACTATCTATTACCTACAGATGACGCTTTTAAGTGGAGTATAAGACTTCGAAGATTGCCATGGATGTGGCCGTGGTTGTTGGATCCTGGTGGTTATACTCCTATAGGGAGCTGCAGCTAATACAATACTTCCATCGCAGTTAGCTGGCGACATAGACACCTGTAAAGCTTGTACTGATGTGATATAATAAGCTTAGCCATAGTCACATAGAAGATGTATTCAGTATACGGCTTAACGCTTAGCTTCATCTGTCAGAGGCATTTACAACATTTTGTTCTCTAAAGGTTCTGGTCTCAGACACATATTATAGGCTGTTATTAATTTTATACCACATTATATTGTTATATAAGTTAAGATGATATATGTATGCTATGATATTTCCTACTACTACCCAGCACCTGTTTATTGGGGAGGGGAGAGGATACACATATAACCCTTATTGATATGCTTACATGTTTGCTCTAAGTGACAATTACTACAAACCCAGTCTCGGAACAACTACAATGCTCTTGGCCAGATTACGAGTTTTGCGTTATGGCTCATAACGCTGCTTTTCACTACCGCTGCTATTACGAGTCTTGTAGGTATAGCTGTACAGCACACCTTTTTGGCTGTAACGCAACGTAATCACCCTTTTTCAATGGGACTTCCATAGCGCCGGTATTACGAGTTTTGCCTGGGAGGCCAAAAAGTGAGCGGTACATCCTATACCGACAAGATTTGTTCCTCCATCTAAAGTCAGTAAGTTATGAGTTTTATGCTACAGCTTTGTAGCACAAAACCCATAGCTAAAGTGTTACAAAGTACACTAACACCCATAAACTACCTATTAACCCCTAAACCGAGGCCTTCCCGCATCGCAAAAGCTATAATTATTAACCCCTAATCGCCGCCACTATAATAAACATATTAACCCCTAAACTGCCGCACTCCCGCATCGCAAACACTAGTTAAATATTATTAACCCCTAATCTGCCACCCCCAACATCACCGTCGCCACTATACTAAAGTTATTAACCCCTAAACCTAACCCTAACCCTAAATCTAACCCTAACACCCCCTAACTTTAATATAATTAAAATAAATCTAAATAAAAATTACTATCATTAACTAAATAATTCATATTTAAAACTAAATACCTATAAAATAAACCCTAAGCTAGCTACAATATAACTAATAGTTACATTGTAGCTATCTTAGGTTTCATTTTTATTTCACAGCTAAGTTTGTATTTATTTTAACTAGGTAGACTAGTTAGTAAATAGTTATTAACTATTTACTAACTACCTAGTTAAAATAAATACAAACCCCTAAACCTAACCCTAAATCTAACCCTAACACCCCTAACTTTAATATAATTAAAATAAATCTAAATAAAAATTACTATCATTAACTAAATAATTCCTATTTAAAACTAACTACTTACCTATAAAATAAACCCTAAGCTAGCTACAATATAACTAATAGATACATTGTAGCTATCTTATGTTTTATTTTTATTTCACAGCTAAGTTTGTATTTATTTTAACTAGGTAGACTAGTTAGTACATAGTTATTAACTATTTACTAACTACCTAGTTAAAATAAATACAAATGTACCTGTAAAATAAAACCTAACCTGTCTTACACTAACACCTAACATTACACTAAAATTAAATAAATTACATTAATTAATTAAATACAATTAACTAAACTACAAAAAAATAAACACTAAATTGCAAAAAATAAAAAAGAAATTATCAAATATTTAAACTAATTACACCTAATCTAATAGCCCTATCAAAATAAAAAGCCCCCCCCAAAATAAAAAAAACCCTAGCCTAAACTAAACTGCCAATAGCCCTTAAAGGGCCTTTTGCGGGGCATTAATCCAAAGAAATTATCTCTTTTACCTGTAAAAAAAACAAAAAAACAACCCCCCAACAGTAAAACCCACCACCCACACAACCAAACCCCCTCAAAAAAACCTACCTAAAAAACCTAAGATCCCCATTGCCCTTAAAAGGATTGCCCTTAAAAGGATGGGCCCGCATTCTATTGGCTGATTGGAACAATACACCTCCATTCAGCAACAAGCCTATTTTGATTTATTTTAATTATATTTAAGTTAGGGGTGTTAGGGTTAGACTTAGGGTTAGGTTTAGGGGTTAATTTATTTATTTAGTGTTAGTGATGTGGGAGGCTAGAGGTTTAGGGGTTAATAACTTTAGTATAATGGCTGCGGCGCCGTTGGGGGCAGCAGATTAGGGGTTAATAAATTTATGTATGTGGCAGTGACATTGGGGCGGCAGATTAGGGGTTAATAAGTGTAATGTAGGTAGCGACGACATTGGGCCAGCAGATTAGGGGTTAATAAGTGTAATGTAGGTAGCGGCAATGTCAGGGGAGGCAGATTAGGGGTTAATAAGTGTAATGTAGGTGTTGTCTATGTCAGGGGCAGCAGATTAGGGGTGTTTAGACTCTGGGTTTATATTAGGGTGTTAGGTGTAAACATAAATTTTCTTTCCCCACAGGAATCAATGGGGCTGCGTTACGGAGCTTTATGCTCCTTTATAGCAGGTGTTAGGCTTTTTTTTAGCCAGCTCTCCCCACTGATGTCTATGGGGAAATCGTGCACGAGCACCTAAAACCAGCTCAAAGCAGCGTTGGTATTTGTGTGCGGTATGGAGTTCAACGCAACCATATTGCCCGCTAATGCAGGTTTTTTGAAAACCTGTAACAGCAGCGCTATTAAAGGTGAGCGGTGGAAATAACTTGCAAGTTATTACCGAGCCGCTCATAACGTAAAACTCGTAATCTGGCCGTCTGTGTTTATCTCTTGGTACCTGTTGTATACTCCCTTTTTAGCTCACCTTAGGTTCTCTAAGTAAGGTAATATGACATTGGCAAGATCCTATTTTGCAAAGAGCAGAGTCGGATAGCCGGTCAGCCCCTTTTACAGCCCTCCCGATAACTACATAAGGCGACCAGACTCAATTCACATAAGCATCCAGTTCAGTTTGATTATACTGTTTTGTCCTGTAGTATTTATTGGGAGTTTGTTTCTCTTTATCGCATACTTTGATGCACTATTCTAAATTTTTCTATTGTGTTTATCTGTACTGTATCTTGAACCTTAGTTTATAACATAGATATTGCATTCACTGCTAGTATGTCCCACATCCTTGTTTTCATAGGTAGGGGGATGCTGGTATTGTAATGTGGTAAGATACTATTCGGTGTCCCCTCTCTAAATGGGGATGCTTTAGTTAGATAGACAGCGCAATAATCCAAGCACAAACACAAATCCAATTATATATCCTTGTGGGTATTGTCTATGTAGTGCCTTAGAAGACATATTCAGAATATGCTAGTTCCTAACTTCTAGATAAACGATATTTTAAGTGATGACTCAATAGTCTAATGTATGTGATGTCATGATTTCTCAAGTGGTGTTGACCTAGTCTTAAGCCTCTAATATATTATATAATCAAACCCAGCCCTAGTTTAATATTGTTAGTTCACAGATGAGCCCTATTATTGTCTCTCAGGTAAACAGATAGGTCTATCTGATTCATATATATTTAGCCTATGCAAATTTGCCTATCATATGGTGAAGACGCTCTTCTATTTTTCCCTGTTAGCATTGTTAACTTATGTTCTTCTATGTTATATATTTGCCTTGACATATTTGCTTTTCTCTATGTCAGACTTTATTCTATCTGATATCTATATTACTGTTTCACTGTATACCATGTAGTTAGTAATTAGGAGAGTTATGTTGTTCCAGTCCTACATAAGCCCAATAGTACACTATTAGCTGAAGCTAAATATCTCCTCACTTGTTCCATAACCAATATCCCATGTGGGCCCCTAGATCATTGTAGTTTATATCCTATGCTGTACAATACTACTATTGTAGAAACTACTGCTCTATAGCCTTTAGATTGCCATAGGCTATTTTATAGTGCGAATGCTATTATATGTTATATTAGAATCAGAGAGTTACTTTCTTATATTTTATTACTAGTATAGCCAAAACCTAGATCTAAGCCCACAGGCATCACAGTATTTTAGTGTCGCACAAGTATGCTTAGCTTCTTTATTGACTGTGACTTCTCATATGCTTCTGCATATGCTGCCAACTGGCCATTTATCAACTCCAGTTATACTTAGCCTAGCTCTCACATTAGAACAATTTGTATGTACAGCCTACCTAAGACTAATATACATACAGTATTATATATACTTTGGGGTCCCCCCAACACCGTCACATTTGCTTTATTACAAATACATGATTTACGCCTAGATTTAGAGTTTTGCGGTAGCCATCAAAACCAGCATTAGGGGGTCCTAACGCTGTTTTTTACCGCCCGCTGGTATTTAGAATCAGTCAATAAAGGGTCTAAAGCTCACTTTGCAGCCGCGACTTTTCCATACCGCAGATCCCCCTACGCCATTTGCGTATCCTATCTTTTCAATTGGATCTTTCTAACGCCGGTATTTAGAGTCTTGGCTGAAGTGAGCGTTAGAAATCTAATGACAAAACTCCAGCCGCAAAGAGCTTTCTGGGCCAACGCCGGTTCATAAAGCTCTTAACTACTGTGCTCTACAGTATACTAACACCCATAAACTACCTATGTACCCCTAAACCGAGGTCCCCCCACATCGCTGCCACTCTATTAAATTTTTTTAACCCCTAATCTGCCGACCGCACACCGCCGCCACCTACATTATCCCTATGTACCCCTAATCTGCTGCCCCTAACACCGCCGACCCCTATATTATATTTATTAAGCCCTAATCTGCCCCCCTCAACGTCGCCGACACCTACCTACAATTATTAACCCCTAATCTGCTGACCGGACCTCACCGCTACTATAATAAAGTTATTAACCCCTAATCCGCCTCACTGCCGCCTCAATAACCCTATAATAAATAGTATTAACCCCTAATCTGTCCTCCCTAACATCGCCGACACCTAACTTCAAGTATTAACCTCTAATCTACCGACCGGACCTCACCGCTACTCTAATAAATGTATTAACCCCTAAAGCTAAGTCTAACCCTAACACCCCCCTAAGTTAAATATAATTTTTATCTAACAAAATAAATTATTTCTTATTAAATAAATTATTCCTATTTAAAGCTAAATACTTACCTGTAAAATAAACCCTAATATAGCTACAATATAACGAATAATTACATTGTAGCTATTTTAGGATTTATATTTATTTTACAGGCAACTTTGTAATTATTTTAATTTAATAGCTACCTAGTTAAAATAAGTACAAAATTACCTGTAAAATAAATCCTAACCTAAGTTACAATTAAACCTAACACTACACTATCAATAAATGAATTAAATAAAATACCTACAATTAAATCTAACGCTACACTATCAATAAATTAATTACATACAAATCCCTACAAATAAATACAATTAAATAAACTAACTAAAGTACAAAAAAATAAAAAAGCTAAGTTACAAAAAATAAAAAAATTAATTACAAACATAATAAAAATATTTCAACAATTTTAAGCTAATTACACCTACTCTAAGCCCCCTAATAAAATAACAAACCCCCCAAAATAAAAAAAAATGCCCTACCCTATTCATGCCCCAAATAATTCAGCTCTTTTGCCTGTAAAAATAAACACAATACCCCCTCCAACATTACAACCCACCACCCGCATACCCCTAATCTAACCCAAACCCCCCTTAAATAAACCTAACACTAAGCCCCTGAAGATCTTCCTACCTTATCTTCACCACACCGGGTATGACCGATCCGTCCAGGCTCCGAAATCTTCATCCAAGCCCAAGCGGGGGCTGGAGATCCATCATCCGGCTGAAGTCTTCTATCAAGCGGCTGAAGAAGTCCAGAAGAGGCTCCAAAGTCTTCATCCTATCCGGGCAGAAGAGGAGATCCGGACCGGCAACCATCTTCATCCAAGCGGCATCTTCTATCTTCATCCGATGACGAGCGGCTCCATCTTGAAGACCTCCGGTGTGGATCCATCCTCTTCTTCCGACGTCCTAAGTCCGAATGAAGGTTCCTTTAAATGACGTCATCCAATATGGCGTCCCTCGAATTCCGATTGGCTGATAGGATTCTATCAGCCAATCGAAATTAAGGTAGGAAAATTCTGATTGGCTGATGGAATCAGCCAATCAGATTCAAGTTCAATCCAATTGGCTGATCCAATCAGCAAATCGGATTGAACTTGAATCTGATTGGCTGATTCCATCAGCCAATCAGATTTTTCGTACCTTAATTCCGATTGGCTGATAGAATCCTATCAGCCAATCGGAATTCGAGGGACGCCATCTTGGATGACGTCCCTTAAAGAAACCTTCATTCGTCGTCTAGTCATCGGAAGAAGAGGATGGATCCGCGCCGGAGGTCTTCAAGATGGAGCCGCTCGTCATCGGATGGAAGAACATAGAAGATTCCGCTTGGACGAAGATGTTTGCCGGTCCGGATGTCCTCTTCTGCCCGGATAGGATGAAGACTTCTGCCCGAAGATGGACTTCTTCATTCGCCGCTTGGATCAAGACTTCAGCAGGAGGATGGACGTCTTCAGCCCCCGCTTGGGCTTGGATCAAGACATCGGAGCCTGGATCGATCGGTGATACCCGACGTGGTAAAGATAAGGTAGGAAGATCTTCAGGGGCTTAGTGTTAGGTTTATTTAAGGGGGGGTTTGGGTTAGATTAGGGGTATGTGGGTTGTAATGTTGGGGGGGGTATTGTATGTTTTTTTTTCCATGCAAAACAGCTGTTTTCTTTGGGGCATGCCCCGCAAAAGGCCCTTTTAAGGGCTGGTAAGGTAAAAGAGCTTTTCTAATTTTATTTTAGAATAGGGTAGGGAATTTTTTTATTTTGGGGGGCTTTGTTATTTTATTAGGGGGCTTAGAGTAGGTGTAATTAGCTTAAAATTGTTGTAATATTTTTAATATGTTTGTAAATATTTTTTTTTTTTTGTAACTTAGTTCTTTTTTATTGTTTGTACTTTAGTTAGTTTATTTAATTGTATTTATTTGTAGGTATTGTATTTAATTAATTTATTGATAGTGTAGTGTTAGGTTTAATTGTAACTTAAGTTAGGATTTATTTTACAGGTAATTTTGTAATTATTTTAACTAGGTAACTATTAAATAGTTATTAACTATTTAATAGCTATTGTACCTGGTTAAAATAAATACAAAGTTGCCTGTAAAATAAATATTAATCCTAAAATAGCTACAATATAATTATAATTTATATAGTAGCTATATTAGGATTTATTTTACAGGTAAGTATTTAGCTTTAAATAGGAATAATTTATTTAATAAGAGTTAAATTATTTCGTTAGATTTAAATTATATTTAACTTAGGGGGGTGTTAGTGTTAGGGTTAGACTTAGCTTTAGGGGTTAATACATTTATTAGAGTAGCGGTGAGGTCCGGTCGGCAGATTAGGGGTTAATAATTGTAGGTAGGTGGAGGCGACGTTGGTGGCGGCAGATTAGGGGTTAATAAATATAATATAGGGGTCGGCGGTGTTAGGGGCAGCAGATTAGGGGTACATAGGGATAACGTAGGTTGCGGCGGTGTATGGAGCGGCAGATTAGGGGTTAATAATAATATGCAGGGGTCAGCGATAGTGGGGGCGGCAGATTAGAGGTTAATAAGTGTAAGGTTAGGGGTGTTTAGACTCGGGGTACATGTTAGGGTGTTAGGTGCAGACTTAGGAAGTGTTTCCCCATAGGAAACAATGGGGCCGTGTTAGGAGCTGAACGCTGCTTTTTTGCAGGTGTTAGGCTTTTTTTCAGCTCAAACTGTCCCATTGTTTCCTATGGGGGAATCATGCACAAGCATGTTTTTGAAGCTGGCCGCGTCTGTAAGCACCGCTGGTATTGAGAGTTGCAGTGGCAGTAAATTATGCTCTACGCTCCCTTTTTGGAGCCTAACGCAGCCATTCTGTGAACTCTAAATACCAGCGGTATTTAAAAGGTACGGGAGAAAAAAAGCACGCATAGCTAACGCACCCCTTCTAACGCAAAACTCCAAATCTAGGCCACGGTTCCATAGTTTACTATGTCATATGTGTATAGTACTGAGCTAGGTGAATAGTATTTAAATTGCACCTCTAGATAGGTTGCTATTTGGAAAATTGCCTTTTATTCTCCTCTTATTTGAGCTTCCCTTCATAGCCCTTGTATCCCATGCTGCATACTCCACACCTGAGTTATCCTCTAATAGCCCTGGAGTCTGTTTATAGTAACCTGTCTAGCGGTATGTAATATAATGTGCAATGACACCTTCGATATTGCTCCACATGCGACAGAATCTACCTCCCCCACACACACACACACATCTTTGTGGCGGTGCTTACCCACTGAATTACCCTCCCATTTTGCTCCTTAGCACATTGACCCAATTTTTATTTAACTAGTAGTACGTCCTGATACTTTGTTGAAACATGTTTTTATCAGGGCAATAGATTTGTAAGGGTCATGTTAGTAGCTACAAAATATTGTACTTATCCTATATCAGCTGGCTCAGTAGCAGCCATTATCATATCTACCTTCACCTACAAATATATACAGTATATTTAAAGCAAGGTTTCCAAACTTTTGTTTAACAGCATGACTAATATTGACTCTGTACTGTTTATCTTTATTTGATTGTATAAATGTTCTGCCTATTACTCTTGACTCCTCATGTCTGTTAAATGCCTACTTATATATTGATGTCAAACCTCAATAAAAACCATTTAAATGAAATTAAATAATAGAAGTAAATTGGAAAGTTGTTTAAAATTATGTGCTCTGTCTAAATCATGAATGTCTAATTATGACTTTACTGTCCCATTAAGCTCCATACCGCACAAAACCCAAGGCCTGACTTGACATGCACGCTTTCCACCATAGACATCAATGAGGAGAAAGTGTTAGAAAAAAAACTAATATCTGCAGTCGCAGAATGGCAAATCACCGTAATGCAACCCCATTGATGTCTATGGGGAAAAGAAAGTTACGATTAAACCTGATGTACTAACATAAACTCCTTGTCTAAATACCCCTAGTCCGCTGCCCCATGACATCGCCATCACTAAATCAAGTGAATAACCACTAAACCGTCACCCCCCGCATCGCTAACACCTAAATAAATCTATTAACCCCTAAACCACCACCCCCGACATCGTCAACGCTAAATAAAGTGATTAACCCCTAATCTGCCGCTCCCCGACATTGACAACACGAAATAAACCTATTAACCCCTAAATCGCCGGCCCCCCACATTGCAAATTATAAATAAAGCTATTAACCCCTAATCGTGCTCATAGCATTATACACTGAATCTCTCGGCTAGACATAATAGTAGCACAATATACCCCTTTAGCCGATACTTGCTCAAGGTGTGACACACGTGTCTATAGTACCGAACAATACATTTCTTGGCTAAATATAATAAGCAACAAAGCACATAATTGAATGTGTAGGATACACTAGAGGTAAACGGCAATATATACTGTATAACACTACACGCTGATAAAGCAACTTAAGTTACTACTCTTCAGGTGTCAGTACCACAAATAACCACAGCAGTTGGCGCTATCCAAACCACCACAACAGTTGAATTAGAGACCCTATTTAAGCTCTCCCTATTACACAATAGGGATTATAAAGGTGCAATTAATATATTTTATGTTAAGCAGTCTTGTCCACAATCATAACAGAATGTGCTCAGATTAGGAAGCAAAGTAAGCGATCATTTACTACTGAACCATCATACACAGCCCTACACTGACTAAGGAGTAGGAGTTTAATACCTATGCATTAATAGACACTCATTATATCACTTTCCTTCTGAGTTTATACCAAACGGCAATAATTACATCTATCACTTAGCACCTTTTACTACGCATGAGAAAGGGGACTACCAGCGCTCTTATTACTCACTATATTTTATATAGGCCCAAGCACCTACATACTTAGGCCTAGATTTGGAGTTCGGCGGTAAAAGGGCTGTTAACGCTCCGCAGGCTTTTTTCTGGCCGCACCATAAATTTAACTCTGGTATCGAGAGTTAAAACAAATGCTGCGTTAGGCTCCAAAAAAGGAGCGTAGGGCATTTTTACCGCAAATGCAACTCTCGATACCAGAGTTGCTTACGGACGCGGCCGGCATCAAAAACGTGCTCGTGCACGATTCTCCCATAGGAAACAATGGGACTGTTTGAGCTGAAAAAAAACCTAACACCTGCAAAAAAGCAGCGTTCAGCTCCTAACGCAGCCCCATTGTTTCCTATGGAGAAACACTTCCTACGTCTGCACCTAACACCCTAACATGAACCCCAAGTCTAAACACCCCTAACCTTACACTTATTAACCCCTAATCTGCCGCCCCCGCTATCGCTGACCCCTGCATTACAGTTTTAACCCCTAATCTTCCGCTCCGTAAACCGCCGCAACCTACGTTATCCCTATGTACCCCTAATCTGCTGCCCTAACATCGCCGACCCCTATGTTATATTTATTAACCCCTAATCTGCCCCCCACAACGTCGCCGACACCTGCCTACACTTATTAACCCCTAATCTGCCGAGCGGACCTGAGCGCTACTATAATAAAGTTATTAACCCCTAATCCGTCTCACTAACCCTATCATAAATAGTATTAACCCCTAATCTGCCCTCCCTAACATCGCCGACACCTACCTTCAATTATTAACCCCTAATCTTCCGATCGGAGCTCACCGCTATTCTAATAAATGTATTAACCCCTAAAGCTAAGTCTAACCCTAACACTAACACCCCCCTAACTTAAATATAATTTTAATCTAACGAAATAAATTAACTCTTATTAAATAAATTAATCCTATTTAAAGCTAAATACTTACCTGTAAAATAAATCCTAATATAGCTACAATATAAATTATAATTATATTATAGCTATTTTAGGATTAATATTTATTTTACAGGCAACTTGGTATTTATTTTAACTAGGTACAATAGCTATTAAATAGTTAAGAACTATTTAATAGTTACCTAGTTAAAATAATAACAAATTTACCTGTAAAATAAATCCTAACCTAAGATATAATTAAACCTAACACTACCCTATCAATAAATTAATTAAATAAACTACCTACAATTACCTACAATTAACCTAACACTACACTATCAATAAATTAAATAAACACAATTGCTACAAATAAATACAATTAAATAAACTAGCTAAAGTACAAAAAATAAAAAAGAACTAAGTTACAGAAAATAAAAAAATATTTACAAACATAAGAAAAATATTACAACAATTTTAAACTAATTACACCTACTCTAAGCCCCCTAATAAAATAACAAAGCCCCCCAAAATAATAAATTCCCTACCCTATTCTAAATTAAAAAAGTTACAAGCTCTTTTACCTTACCAGCCCTGAACAGGGCCCTTTGCGGGGCATGCCCCAAGAAGTTCAGCTCTTTTGCCTGTTAAAAAAAACATACAATACCCCCCCCCCAACATTACAACCCACCACCCACATACCCCTAATCTAACCCAAACCCCCCTTAAATAAACCTAACACTAATCCCCTGAAGATCTTCCTACCTTGTCTTCACCATACCAGGTTCACCGATCCGTCCTGGCTCCGATATCTTCATCCAACCCAAGCGGGGGCTAGACATCCACTGAAGAAGTCCAGAAGAGGGTCCAAAGTCTTCCTCCTATCCGGCAAGAAGAGGACATCCGGACCGGCAAACATCTTCTCCAAGCGGCATCTTCGATCTTTCTTCTGATCGGAACAGCCAATAGAATGCGAGCTCAATCTGATTGGCTGATTGGATCAGCCAATCGGATTGAACTTGATTCTGATTGGCTGATTCCATCAGCCAATCAGAAAATTCCTACCTTAATTCCGATTGGCTGATAGAATCCTATCAGCCAATCGGAATTCGAGGGACGCCATCTTGGATGACGTCCCTTAAAGGAACCGTCATTCGTCGGGAGACATCGGAAGAAGAGGATGGATCCGCGTCGCCTGCTTCAAGATGGACCCGCTCCGCACGGGATGGAAGAAGATCGAAGATGCCGCTTGGAGAAGATGTTTGCCGGTCCGGATGTCCTCTTCTTGCCGGATAGGAGGAAGACTTTGGACCCTCTTCTGGACTTCTTCAGTGGATGTCTATCCCCCGCTTGGGTTGGATGAAGATCTTGGAGCCAGGACGGATCGGTGAACCTGGTATGGTGAAGACAAGGTAGGAAGATCTTCAGGGGATTAGTGTTAGGTTTATTTAAGGGGGGTTTGGGTTAGATTAGGGGTATGTGGGTGGTGGGTTGTAATGTTGGGGGGGGGTATTGTATGTTTTTTTTAACAGGCAAAAGAGCTGAACTTCTTGGGGCATGCCCCGCAAAGGGCCCTGTTCAGGGCTGGTAAGGTAAAAGAGCTTGTAACTTTTTTAATTTAGAATAGGGTAGGGAATTTATTATTTTGGGGGGCTTTGTTATTTTATTAGGGGGCTTAGAGTAGGTGTAATTAGTTTAAAATTGTTGTAATATTTTTCTTATGTTTGTAAATATTTTTTTATTTTCTGTAACTTAGTTCTTTTTTATTTTTTGTACTTTAGCTAGTTTATTTAATTGTATTTATTTGTAGCAATTGTGTTTATTTAATTTATTGATAGTGTAGTGTTAGGTTAATTGTAGGTAATTGTAGGTAGTTTATTTAATTATTTTATTGATAGGGTAGTGTTAGGTTTAATTATATCTTAGGTTAGGATTTATTTTACAGGTAAATTTGTTATTATTTTAACTAGGTAACTATTAAATAGTTCTTAACTATTTAATAGCTATTGTACCTAGTTAAAATAAATACCAAGTTGCCTGTAAAATAAATATTAATCCTAAAATAGCTATAATATAATTATAATTTATATTGTAGCTATATTAGGATTTATTTTACAGGTAAGTATTTAGCTTTAAATAGGATTAATTTATTTAATAAGAGTTAATTTATTTCGTTAGATTAAAATTATATTTAAGTTAGGGGGGTGTTAGTGTTAGGGTTAGACTTAGCTTTAGGGGTTAATACATTTATTAGAATAGCGGTGAGCTCCGATCGGAAGATTAGGGGTTAATAATTGAAGGTAGGTGTCGGCGATGTTAGGGAGGGCAGATTAGGGGTTAATACTATTTATGATAGGGTTAGTGAGGCGGGTTAGGGGTTAATAACTTTATTATAGTAGCGGTGCGGTCCGCTCGGCAGATTAGGGGTTAATAAGTGTAGGCAGGTGTCGGCGACGTTGAGGGGGGCAGATTAGGGGATAATAAATATAATATAGGGGTCGGCGGTGTTAGGGGTAGCAGATTAGGGGTACATAGGGATAACGTAGGTGGCGGCGCTTTGCGGTCGGAAGATTAGGGGTTAATTATTTTAAGTAGCTGGCGGCGATGTTGTGGGGGGCAGATTAGGGGTTAATAAATGTAATATAGGGGTCGGCGGGGTTAGGGGCAGCAGATTAGGGGTACATAAGTATAACGTAGGTGGCGGTCGGAAGATTAGGGGTTAAAATTTTTAATCGAGTGGCGGCGATGTGGGGGGACCTCGGTTTAGGGGTACATAGGTAGTTTATGGGTGTTAGTGTACTTTAGGGTACAGTAGTTAAGAGCTTTATAAACCGGCGTTAGCCAGAAAGCTCTTAACTCCTGCTATTTTCAGGCGGCTGGAATCTTGTCGTTAGAGCTCTAACGCTCACTGCAGAAACGACTCTAAATACCAGCGTTAGAAAGATCCCATTGAAAAGATAGGCTACGCAAATGGCGTAGGGGGATCTGCGGTATGGAAAAGTCGTGGCTGTAAAGTGAGCGTTAGACCCTTTAATCACTGACTCCAAATACCAGCGGGCGGCCAAAACCAGCGTTAGGAGCCTCTAACGCTGGTTTTGACGGCTACCGCCGAACTCTAAATCTAGGCCTACGTATTCCTGGCGTTAGTAGTAAATCCATAATACCTGTAGCTTCCAACTTTGTATGTAATTCAGGCTGCACTCAGCAATACGAATATAACTGTAGAAGTTATTACTGTCTACCGTTTACACAATCCCAAGAACACTGTTCCTAATTATTTGTATATCCTAAGACTATGGATTAATATCTACATCCTAGGTCTAAATTGACCTATAATACGTATTATCCTACCTATAATAGAAGTGCTGAAATACTTACAGCCAGAAATATTCCTTTGTGTTTTTAAATGTTTGTGTATGTGAGTAAGTTCAATTTAATATCCTAATAAAGGTTAAATTTTAACTTAGGTGTTCCTCCGACCACACTATTGCTCTTTAATTAAATGTACCTTCAGGGAAGTGAGTGCTGCACAGGTGTACACCAGTATCAGTCATGTACTGATTCTCTTCAAATAAACCTAACATTACTAAAAAAAAAACACCAATTAAAAAAACCTAAATTACAAATTTAAATAAACCTAATACTACGAAAAAATAAAAAAATCTAGCATTACAAAAAATAATAATAAACACTAAAAATAAAAAAAATAATAATTGAAATTATCAAAAATAAAAACTATTAGACCTAATATAATAACCCTATAAAAATAACCCCCCCCCCCAAAAAAAACACCCCCTAACCTAACAATAGATTACCAATAGCCCTTAAAAGGGCCTTTTGTAGGTCATTGCCCTAAGTTAAATAGCTCTTTTACATTAAAATAAAAGAGTCCCCCTAAAAGTAAAAACCCCCCACACAACCAACCCCCCAAAATAAAAAACCTAAGTCTAAAAAAATCCTAAGCTCCCCATTGCCCCTAAAAGGGCATTCAGCTCTTTTACTGTCCTTAAAAGGGCATTCAGCTCTTTTACTGCACAAAGTCCTAATCTAAAAAAAAACAACACACACACCAAAAAATGAACAAAAAAACCCTAACACTAAGCCCAGAATATCTACTCACGGTTCCTGAAGTTCAGTCAACCATCCTCATCCAGGCAGCGAGAAGTCTTCATCCAGGCGGTAACATCTTCCTCCATTGCGGGACCATCTTCTATCTTTATCCCGGTGGCGCGGAGCTGTATAGGTGCGGAGCTTTCCAGGACCAGCGTTGACACCCAGCTTAAATGCAAGGTACCCGTTTAAAAATGGGGTGTTTTGCATTCCTATTGGCTGACATTTTCAAATCAGTCAATAAGATGAGAGCTACTGAAATCCTATTGGTTGATTTGAGCTTGATTTGAACCCCTTTTTACATGATTAAATTATAAATATATTGCACTTTGACTTTAATAAATTTGCACTGAGACTATTTTTGTAGGCACAAATATAGCCATTGATTAGAGAATCTATAACTTTGGTCCCCTTGCTCCAAAGGTTTTAATGTAGAACTCTATCAGAACCTCCCTTATTGTATGAATAATACATTTGCACAATGAGATATTTCTTTGAAGTAACCAAGTCATTGATTAGAGGATCATGTTTTCTTATATATTTTGATGCAATATAAAGATATTTAATAAAAAAGAATTTATGTATATATGTACTTTATATATATATATATATATATATATATATATATATATATATATATATATATATATATATTTTATGTATGTGTATTTTTTTACATATAAATATATACGTGTATATATATATGTTTTTATACACTTTGAAATTCACCATTATATTTAATGTCATATTAAGCCTAGATATGTAAGTTTACACCTGTTTTTTTATATACTTAGGCCTAGATTTAGAGTTTGGCGGTAGCCGTGAAAACCAGCGTTAGAGGCTCCTAACGCTGGTTTTAGGCTACCGCCGGTATTTGGAGTCAGTCAGGAAAGGGTCTAACGCTCACTTTTCAGTCGCAACTTTTCCATACCGCAGATCCCCTTACGTCAATTGCGTATCCTATCTTTTCAATGGGATCTTTCTAACTCCGGTATTTAGAGTCGTGTCTGAAGTGAGCGTTAGAAATCTAACGTCAAAACTCCAGCCGCAGAAAAAAGTCAGTAGTTAAGAGCTTTCTGGGCTAATGCCGGTTCATAAAGCTCTTAACTACTGTGCTCTAAAGTACACTAACACCCATAAACTACCTATGTACCCCTAAACCGAGGTCCCCCCACATCGCCGCCACTCGATTAAATTTTTTTAACCCCTAATCTGCCGACCGCCACCTACGTTATACTTATGTACCACTAATCTGCTGCCCCTAACACCGCCGATCCCTATATTATATTTATTAACCCCTAACCTGCCCCCCACAACGTCGCCGCCAGCTACCTACAATAATTAACCCCTAATCTGCTGACCACAAAGCGCCGCTACTTACGTTATCCTTATGTACCCCTAATCTGCTGCCCCTAACACCGCCGACCCCTATATTATATTTATTAACCCCAAATCTGTCCCCCACAACGTCGCCTACACTTATTAACCCTTAATCTGCCGAGCGGACCGCACCGCTATTATAATAAAGTTATTAACCCCTAATCCGCCTCACTAACCCTATAATAAATAGTATTAACCCCTAATCTGCCCTCCCTAACATCGCCGACACCTAACTTCAAACATTAACCCCTAATCTGCCGACTGGAGCTCACCGCTATTCTAATAAATTTATTAACCCCTAAAGCTAAGTCTAACCCTAACACTAACACCCCCCTAAGTTAAATATAATATAAATCTAACGAAATATATTAACTCTTATTAAATAAATTATTCCTATTTAAAGCTAAATACTTACCTGTAAAATAAATCCTAATATAGCTACAATATAAATTATATTTATATTATAGCTATTTTAGGATTTATATTTATTTTACAGGTAACTTTGTATTTATTTTAACCAGGTACAATAGCTAAAATAGTTAAAATAATTACAAAATTACCTGTAAAATAAATCCTAACCTAAGTTACAATTAAACCTAACACTACACTATCAATACATTAATTAAATAAAATACCTACAATTACCTACAATTAAACCTAACACTACACTATCAATACATTAATTAAATACAATATCTACAAATAAATAGAGCTGTCCCGAACTGTTCGCCCGCGAACGTTTCACAGTGAATATAGCTTGTTCGCGTTTGCGTTTGTGGGCGAACACATGGCGATGTTCGATCCGCCCCTATGTGTCATCATTGTGGAAACTTTGACCCTTTATGTCACAGCCGCCTGACACATTAGAGCCAATCAACATCAGACACTCCCTCACAGACACTCCCAGCTACTCGGAATCCGCCATTTTAGACTCATAACGACCTTGCTTTTTTAATGAGAGGACGTGTTGTGTTTTTGCTCCTGACATTAATAGGAAAAACATAGCTAGGCTAGTGTATTTACAGTCCAGAAGGACTCCACTCATCTCTGCTGCAAGCACAGCACCCCAAAAAGCCCTTTTTAGGGCTATATTTCGTGCCTTTTTTTTTTTTTTTTTCGTTTTTTTTTTATTAGCATTTGCCTGGCTTTCAGCTGTGTGTTTAAGGCTCACAGCATATGCTGTGACTACTGCCACCACTGATATCTCCCTAACAACATTAGTTTAAATTTAACTAACCCAAAAATATAATTATTTTTCTAGTCTAATTTTTTTTCATTTTCTATTAGGCCAGTGTCACACAGCATATACTCTGGTTCATTGCTCTGTGCCAGCCAGCAGCCACCAGTGTTAATATCCGTTTATAACATTATATAGTGAATATAGCTTGTTCGCGTTTGCGTTTGTGGGCGAACACATGGCGATGTTCGATCCGCCCCTATGTGTCATCATTGTGGAAACTTTGACCCTTTATGTCACAGCCGCCTGACACATTAGAGCCAATCAACATCAGACACTCCCTCACAGACACTCCCAGCTACTCGGAATCCGCCATTTTAGACTCATAACGACCTTGCTTTTTTAATGAGAGGACGTGTTGTGTTTTTGCTCCTGACATTAATAGGAAAAACATAGCTAGGCTAGTGTATTTACAGTCCAGAAGGACTCCACTCATCTCTGCTGCAAGCACAGCACCCCAAAAAGCCCTTTTTAGGGCTATATTTCGTGCCTTTTTTTTTTTTTTTTTCGTTTTTTTTTTTATTAGCATTTGCCTGGCTTTCAGCTGTGTGTTTAAGGCTCACAGCATATGCTGTGACTACTGCCACCACTGATATCTCCCTAACAACATTAGTTTAAATTTAACTAACCCAAAAATATAATTATTTTTCTAGTCTAATTTTTTTTCATTTTCTATTAGGCCAGTGTCACACAGCATATACTCTGGTTCATTGCTCTGTGCCAGCCAGCAGCCACCAGTGTTAATATCCGTTTATAACATTATTTTAAATTAAAAAAAAATATATATATATTTTGCTTGTGTAATCTAATTACATTTACTATCATGCCTGTGTCTGTCAGGCTCACTCAGCATTAATATACCTTTTTTTTCAGTCTTTTGGTTAATTGTTCTGTGCCAGGCAGCCACCCAGCACTCATATCTATTTTTCTTTCACCTTAATTTTAATATTAAAAAAAAAAAAAAGTTTAAATTTGTTTGCTAGTGTAATCTAATATAATTTTCTATCCGGCCTGTGTGTTTTGCTGACATAGAGAGCCTACTGTGTTTACTTGCTGCCCTCCCTAGTCTATGAGCCATGACTCATATGTGTTTAACCTTTTTTTAATTCCCCCCCCCAAAAAAAATAATTTCAATCATTTTTCTAGTGTAATCTAATAGTATTTTCTATCAGGCGTGTGTGTATCCGACATACAGAGCCTACTGTTTTTAATAGCTGCCCTTCCAAGGCTATCAGCCATGACTCATATGTATGTGCTTAACCTTTATCTTAAAATTTCCAAAAAAAGTCTTTAAATCATTATGCTAGTGTAAACTAATTGTATTTTCTATCAGGCCTGTGTCTAACTGTCTATCTGACTTACACAGCATACTGTTGTTATAATTGCTGCCCTACGTAGCAGCCAGCCAGTGCGACCACTCATAGAGTCATATGTGCATTGCACTTCTTAACATAATTTTAATATTAAAATCTAAAATTTTCAAATATTTTGCTAGTGTAATGTAACTTAATTTTCTATCAGTCCTATGTTTTTGTCACTTACACAGCATACTGTGTTAAATTGCTGCCCTACCTATCATCCACGACTCATATCTGCCAGCCTGTCTGCCAGGCCCAAGTAGCCAATTAGTGGCACCAATCACAATTCTTGTAACAGTAATAAAAAAAAAACAAATCATAATTTTTTGGACTGCAAATATTCAGTCTCCTAGTGCCATTGAATTTCATTTACCTCCTGCCTGCCACTGCCAGCCTTTTGTGCCAGGCCGTCTAGCCAACTATTTACACCAATCATAATTGTTGTCACAGTCAGACAGTATAGTTATTAATTTAAATAAAAAAAATTTTTAGTGTTGATCTTAATCCTCAGTTTGCTCGTGCCTTTGAATTGCACTTTTCTACAGCCTTCCAAGCCTGTGTGCCAGGCCTACTTAAAAAATATTTACACCAATCATATTTGTTGTGACAGTATTCTAATAATTAAAAATTAAAATTTTTGGTAATAGTTGCTGTGATTTGAATCCTCAGTTTGCTGGTGCCATTGAATAGCACTTTCCTCCTGCCTTGCAGCCTGCTGTGAGCCAGGCCCACCTAGCCAATTTTTGTCAGCAATCATATTTCTGTTAACAGTATTGCAAAAATTGTCAATCATCACTGTTTAGACTGTCAGTAATTAGTCTCCTAGTGTCCTTGAATTGCATCTACCTCCTGCCTGCCATCCTTTTGTGCCAGGCCGTCTTGCCAACTATTTACACCAATCCTAATTTTTTGTCACAGTATAGTTACTAATTAAAATTAAAAAAATCTTGATTGTTGATGATCTTAATCCTCAGTTTGCTCGTGCCTTTGAATTGCACTTTTCTACAGCCTTCCAAGCCTGTGTGCCAGGCCTACTTAAAAAATATTTACACCAATCATATTTGTTGTGACAGTATTCTAATAATTAAAAATTAAAATTTTTGGTAATAGTTGCTGTGATTTGAATCCTCAGTTTGCTGGTGCCATTGAATAGCACTTTCCTCCTGCCTTGCAGCCTGCTGTGAGCCAGGCCCACCTAGCCAATTGTTGTCAGCAATCATATTTCTTTTAACAGTATTGCAAAAATTGTCAATCATCACTGTTTAGACTGTCAGTAATCAGTCTCCTAGTTTCCTTGAATTGCATCTACCTCCTGCCTGCCATCCTTTTGTGCCAGGCCGTCTTGCCAACTATTTACACCAATCCTAATTTTTTGTCACAGTATAGTTACTAATTACAATTAAAAAAATCTTTATTGTTGATGATCTTAATCCTCAGTTTGCTCGTGCCTTTGAATTGCACTTTTCTACAGCCTTCCAAGCCTGTGTGCCAGGCCTACTTAAAAAATATTTACACCAATCATATTTGTTGTGACAGTATTCTAATAATTAAAAATTAAAATTTTTGGTAATAGTTGCTGTGATTTGAATAGTCAGTTTGCTGGTGCCATTGAATAGCACTTTCCTCCTGCCTTGCAGCCTGCTGTGAGCCAGGCCCACCTAGCCAATTGTTGTCAGCAATCATATTTCTGTTAACAGTATTGCAAAAATTGTCAATCATCACTGTTTAGACTGTCAGTAATCAGTCTCCTAGTGTCCTTGAATTGCATCTACCTCCTGCCTGCCATCCTTTTGTGCCAGGCCGTCTTGCCAACTATTTACACCAATCCTAATTTTTTTGTCACAGTATAGTTACTAATTAAAATTAAAAAAACCTTGATTGTTGATGATCTTAATCCTCAGTTTGCTCGTGCCCTAGAATTGCACTTTTCTACAGCCTTCCAAGCCTGTGTGCCAGGCCTACTTGAAAAATATTTACACCAATCCTATTTGTTGTGACAGTATTCTAATAATTAAAAATTAAAATTTTTGGCAATAGTTGCTGTGATTTGAATCCTCAGTTTGCTGGTGCCATTGAATAGCACTTTCCTCCTGCCTTGCAGCCTGCTTTGAGCCAGGCCCACCTAGCAAATTGTTGTCAGCAATCATATTTCTGTTAACAGTATTGCAAAAATTGCCAATCATCACTGTTTAGACTGTCAATAATCAGTCTCCTAGTGTCCTTGAATTGCATCTTCCTCCTGCCTGCCATCCTTTTGTGCCAGGCCATTTTTCCAACTATTTTCACCAATCCTAATTTTTTGTCACAGTATAGTTACTAATTACAATTAAAAAAATCTTTATTGTTGATGATCTTAATCCTCAGTTTGCTCGTGCCCTAGAATTGCACTTTTCTACAGCCTTCCAAGCCCGTGTGCCAGGCCTACTTGAAAATTATTTACACCAATCCTATTTGTTGTGACAGTATTCTAATAATTAAAAATTAAAATTTTTGGCAATAGTTGCTGTGATTTGAATCCTCAGTTTTCTGGTGCCATTGAATAGCACTTTCCTCCTGCCTTGCAGCCTGCTTTGAGCCAGGCCCACCTAGCCAATTGTTGTCAGCAATCATATTTCTGTTAACAGTATTGCAAAAATTGTCAATCATCACTGTTTAGACTGTCAGTAATCAGTCTCCTAGTGTCCTTGAATTGCATCTACCTCCTGCCTGCCATCCTTTTGTGCCAGGCCGTTTTTCCAACTATTTTCACCAATCCTAATTTTTTGTCACAGTATAGTTACTAATTACAATTAAAAAAATCTTTATTGTTGATGATCTTAATCCTCAGTTTGCTCGTGCCCTAGAATAGCACTTTTCTACAGCCTTCCAAGCCTGTGTTCCAGGCCTACTTAAAAAATATTTACACCAATCATATTTGTTGTGACAGTATTCTAATAATTAAAAATTAAAATTTTTGGTAATAGTTGCTGTGATTTGAATCCTCAGTTTGCTGGTGCCATTGAATAGTACTTTCCTCCTGCCTTGCAGCCTGCTGTGAGCCAGGCCCACCTAGCCAATTGTTGTCAGCAATCATATTTCTGTTAACAGTATTGCAAAAATTGTCAATCATCACTGTTTAGACTGTCAGTAATCAGTCTCCTAGTGTCCTTGAATTGCATCTACCTCCTGCCTGCCATCCTTTTGTGCCAGGCCGTCTTGCCAACTATTTACACCAATCCTAATTATTTGTCACAGTATAGTTACTAATTAAAATTAAAAAAATCTTGATTGTTGATGATCTTAATCCTCAGTTTGCTTGTGCCCTAGAATTGCACTTTTCTACAGCCTTCCAAGCCTGTGTGCCAGGCCTACTTAAAAAATATTTACAACAATCATATTTGTTGTGACAGTATTCTAATAATTAAAAATTAAAATTTTTGTTAATAGTTGCTGTGATTTGAATCCTCAGTTTGCTGGTGCCATTGAATAGCACTTTCCTCCTGCCTTGCAGCCTGCTGTGAGCCAGGCCCACCTAGCCAATTGTTGTCAGCAATCATATTTCTGTTAACAGTATTGCAAAAATTGTCAATCATCACTGTTTAGACTGTCAGTAATCAGTCTCCTAGTGTCCTTGAATTGTATCTACCTCCTGCCTGCCATCCTTTTGTGCCAGGCCGTCTTGCCAACTATTTACACCAATCCTAATTTTTTGTCACAGTATAGTTACTAATTAAAATTAAAAAAATCTTGATTGTTGATGATCTTAATCCTCAGTTTGCTCGTGCCTTTGAATTGCACTTTTCTACAGCCTTCCAAGCCTGTGTGCCAGGCCTACTTAAAAAATATTTACACCAATCATATTTGTTGTGACAGTATTCTAATAATTAAAAATTAAAATCTTTGGTAATAGTTGCTGTGATTTGAATCCTCAGTTTGCTGGTGCCATTGAATAGCACTTTCCTCCTGCCTTGCAGCCTGCTGTGAGCCAGGCCCACCTAGCCAATTGTTGTCAGCAATCATATTTCTGTTAACAGTATTGCAAAAATTGTCAATCATCACTGTTTAGACTGTTAGTAATCAGTCTCCTAGTGTCCTTGAATTGCATCTACCTTCTGCCTGCCATCCTTTTGTGCCAGGCCGTCTTGCCAACTATTTACACCAATCCTAATTTTTTGTCACAGTATAGTTACTAATTAAAATTAAAAAAATCTTGATTGTTGATGATCTTAATCCTCAGTTTGCTCGTGCCCTAGAATTGCACTTTTCTACAGCCTTCCAAGCCTGTGTGCCAGGCCTACTTGAAAAATATTTACACCAATCCTATTTGTTGTGACAGTATTCTAATAATTAAAAATTAAAATTTTTGGCAATAGTTGCTGTGATTTGAATCATCAGTTTGCTGGTGCCATTGAATAGTACTTTCCTCCTGCCTTGCAGCCTGCTGTGAGCCAGGCCCACCTAGCCAATTGTTGTCAGCAATCATATTTCTGTTAACAGTATTGCAAAAATTGTCAATCATCACTGTTTAGACTGTCAGTAATCAGTCTCCTAGTGTCCTTGAATTGCATCTACCTCCTGCCTGCCATCCTTTTGTGCCAGGCCGTCTTGCCAACTATTTACACCAATCCTAATTATTTGTCACAGTATAGTTACTAATTAAAATTAAAAAAATCTTGATTGTTGATGATCTTAATCCTCAGTTTGCTTGTGCCCTAGAATTGCACTTTTCTACAGCCTTCCAAGCCTATGTGCCAGGCCTACTTAAAAAATATTTACAACAATCATATTTGTTGTGACAGTATTCTAATAATTAAAAATTAAAATTTTTGTTAATAGTTGCTCTGATTTGAATCCTCAGTTTGCTGGTGCCATTGAATAGCACTTTCCTCCTGCCTTGCAGCCTGCTGTGAGCCAGGCCCACCTAGCCAATTGTTGTCAGCAATCATATTTCTGTTAACAGTATTGCAAAAATTGTCAATCATCACTGTTTAGACTGTCAGTAATCAGTCTCCTAGTGTCCTTGAATTGCATCTACCTCCTGCCTGCCATCCTTTTGTGCCAGGCCGTCTTGCCAACTATTTACACCAATCCTAATTTTTTGTCACAGTATAGTTACTAATTAAAATTAAAAAAATCTTGATTGTTGATGATCTTAATCCTCAGTTTGCTCGTGCCTTTGAATTGCACTTTTCTACTGCCTGCCAGCCTGTGTGCCAGGCCCAACTATCCAATTAGTGCCAGCAATCATATTTCTTTTAACAGTATTGCAAAATTTGTCAATCAACACTGTTTTGACTGTCAATCTGCAGTCTACTAGTGCCCTTGAATTGCATTTTCCTCCTGCCTGCCTGCCTGTGTGCCAGTCCCAACTAGCCAATTAGTGCCACCACACATATTTATTGTAACAGGATTGGAATTTTGGTTAATCATAACTGTTTTGACTGTGATTCTTCAGTATCCTAGTGCCATTGATTTGCAGTTTCCTTTCTGCCAGCTTGTGTGCCAGACAGGCCCATTTGCCAAATAGTGCCAAACAATCATATTTGTTGCCACAGTACTAGTAATATTTCAAAAAATTAACAATTTGTGATTTTTAAAACATCTGTATTTTTTGTTGTTGTCAGTCTCACAGCGTATACTGTGCCCACTTTCACAGTGCCACCACTCAATTGGTGTAATAGTATTGTAAGTGTCCATTTAAAAAAAAATGACAGGCAGAGGCAGGTTCCGTGGTCGTGGTCGTGGTGCTGTGATTCCTTTAGACCCTACAAATATGCACATTGTTCAGACGCCGGGTGCCAGGGGGGATGCAAAAACTTCTGAGGAGGACCTAGTTGAATGGCTAACACAGGAAACCCAATCTTCTTCAGCTTCTGCTGCTAGTCCTCCTAACCTTGACGCACCATCTAAGTCCAGCTGTGCTTTGGGCAGGTCTCAAGTGACCAGTGCCACTCCGCCGCCTGTCGCCACCATCAACACTAGCACCACAGCCGCTTCACTTGATCTGTCACAGGAGTTATTGACACATCATTTGGAAGAAATGAGTGATGCACAACCATCATTGAGAGAGGATGTAGATAATAGTGATCAATCTCAGTCAGGCAGCATTACCGACATGGAGGTACGGTGTGATGATGATGATGATTATGTTGTACCCGCTGCTGCTTCCTTTCTTTATGTTTCAGATACAAGTGAAGCAGTTGATGATGATGTGTCGGTGGATGTCACGTGGGTGCCTGTTCGAAGAGAAGAAGAAGAGGGGGAAAGTTCAGATGGGGAGACAGAGAGGAGGAGGAGGAGGAGACGATTTGGAAGCACGGGGAGGTCTTCTCAAGGAGCTAGTGGCACAGTCAGACAGCATGCATCGTCACCAGGGGTCAGCCAGACAGCCCGCCGACGCCCATCAACGCATGCTGTTGCCACCACCAGAATGCCGTCATCGCAGAGCTCAGCAGTGTGGCATTTTTTTTGTGTGTCTGCCTCTGACAACAGCGATGCCATTTGCAACCTGTGCCAAAAGAAACTGAGTCGTGGGAAGTCCAACAGCCACCTAGGTACAATTGCTTTGCGAAGGCACATGGTCTCCCATCACAAAGGCCGATGGGAAGAACACATGAGTAGAAGCAGCACACAAAGTGAAAGCCGCCCTCCTCCTCCTGCTCCAGCATCTTCAGCCACGTCAACCAGTGCTGTCCTCCTTGCCCCCTCTCAACCATCCTCCACTCAGTCTCTCTTACGTAGCAGTTCCTGGTCATCTGCCCACAGTCAGGTGTCTGTCAAGGACATGTTTGAGCGTAAGAAGCCAATTTCTCAAAGTCACCCCCTTGCCCGGCGTCTGACAGCTGGCTTGTCTGAACTCTTAGCCCGCCAGCTTTTACCATACAAGCTGGTGGAGTCTGATGCTTTCAAAAAATTTGTATCTATTGGGACACCGCAGTGGAAGGTACCTGGCAGAAATTTCTTTTCACAAAAGGCAATCCCAAACCTGTACTCTGTTGTGAGAAAGGAAGTTATGGCATGTCTGGCACACAGCGTTGGGGCAAGGGTCCATATGACCACGGATAGCTGGTCTGCAAAGCATGGTCAGGGCAGGTATATCACCTACACTGCGCATTGGGTAAACCTGCTGACTTCTGACAAGCATGGAATGCGTGGCTCTGCAGAAGAGTTGGTGACACCACCACGACTTGCAGGCAGGCCTGCTGCTACCTCCTCTACTCCTCCTACTCCATCCTCTTCCATAATCTCTTCCTTGGCTGAGTCCTCTTCAACTTCTGCGTCTTGCTCCACATCTATGGCACCCCCCCAGCTCCCCAGGTACTATGCTACATCCCGAGTACGGCAGTGTCACGCCGTCTTGGGGTTGACTTGCCTAAAAGCGGAGAGTCACACCGCACCAGCACTCCTGACCGCCCTGAACGCACAGGTGGATCAGTGGCTGACTCCGCACCAACTGGAGATTGGCAAGGTTGTTTCTGACAATGGAAGTAATTTGGTGGCGGCATTGAAATTGGGCAAGTTGACACATGTGCCGTGCATGGCACATGTGTGTAATCTAATTGTACAACGATTTGTCCATAAGTACTCAGGCTTACAGGACGTCCTGAAGCAGGCCAGGAAGGTGTGTGGCCATTTCAGGTGTTCCTACACGGCCATGGCGCACTTGTCTGATATCCAGCGTCGAAACAACCTGCCAGTGAGGCGGTTGATTTGCGACAGCCCGACACGGTGGAATTCAACACTCCTAATGTTTGACCACCTGCTCCAACAAGAAAAAGCTGTTAATGAGTATTTGTATGACCGGGGTGCTAGGACAGCCTCTGGGGAGCTGGGGATATTTTTGCCAAATTACTGGACGCTCATGCACAATGCCTGTAGGCTCATGCGTCCTTTTGAGGAGGTGACAAACCTTGTCAGTCGCACCGAAGGCACCATCAGTGACATCATACCATTTGTTTTCTTCCTGGAGCATGCCCTGCGAAGAGTGCTGGATCAGGCAGTAGATGAGCGTGAAGAGGAAGCGGGAGAGTTGTGGTGTCCATCACCCCCACAAACAGCCGAATCAGCATTGCTTGATGGACCTGCGGCAACGCAGGAAGAGGATTGTGAGGAAGAGGAGTCAGAGGAGGAATGTGGCTTTGGGGAGGATGAGGAGGAGGAAGACCGAGCACAACAGGCATCCCAGGGTGCTCGTTGTTGTCACCTCTCTGGTACCCGTGGTGTTGTACGTGGCTGGGGGGAAGAAGATACCATCAGTGAGATCAGTGAGGAGGAGGAACGCGACATGATTAGCTCAGCATCCAACCTTGTTCAAAGGGGTTCTTTCATGCTGTCGTGCCTGTTGAGGGACCCTCGTATAAAAAAGCTGAAGGAGAACGACCTGTACTGGGTGTCCACGCTCCTCAACCCCCGGTATAAGCATAAAGTGCCTGAAATGTTACCAAATTCCCGCAAGTCGGAAAGGATGGAGCATTATCATAATAAATTAAAAACTATGCTTTACACAGCGTATAAGGGTGATGTCACAGCACCACGGGAATGTAACAGGGGAAGAGATGAAATTAATCCTCCTCCTCCCACGACCACGGCGGCAAGGACCGCGCGCTTTCCTGACGTCTTGTTGATGGAGGACATGCGTACCTTTTTAACTCCCATGCACCATCAGAGCCTTTCGGGATCCAGCCTTAGAGAAAGACTCAACCGACAGGTAGCAGACTACCTAGCTTTAACTGCGGATCTCGACACTCTCAGGAGCGATGGACCCCTTGACTACTGGGTGTGCAGGCTGGACTTGTGGCCTGAGCTATCCCAATTTGCAATGGAACTTCTGGCCTGCCCCGCTTCAAATGTCCTGTCCGAAAGGACTTTTAGTGCAGCAGGAGGTTTTGTCACTGAGAAGAGAAGTCGCCTAGGTCAAAAAAGCCTTGACTATCTCACTTTTATAAAAATGAATGAGGGCTGGATCCCAAAGGGACTGACATTGGGCGATACATTTGAATAAAAAACTACTGATGATGAGGGGCGGAGCTAGCTTGCTTCAGAAATGGACGCAAGCTGAAAGAGCTCCGGTGTGAGGCCGGTTATATCAATTAGTTTAAAGGCTTAGGAACGTATCTATTAATGTGACTACTAGTCACGGAACATGTGCTGATACCCCTGATTGTATAATTGGAGCCTCAACCGACAGCTATCACCGAGGTAGACCAGCACTCTTCACACAGCGCAGCTGACCACGCGGTCTGAAACAAACTGCTGCTGGCTACTATATCTTCTAGCCGCAGGCTTGTTCGGTTGAATTGCTGTCCTCTTACCTCACCGGAACACAGGAGACTGCGAGCTGCCACCGAGGATCTATAGGATAACAAACTCCCAACGGCTCCGTTCACTGCAGTGAGTAAAACCGCCAGAACCCCCACGCAAGGCCCAACACATAACACCACTGCAAGGGTGAAACCCGCTCACGCCTGACTGAAAATTACACACAGATAAGTCTGTTAAATACAACATATGGGCAAAGCCTAAGGCATAGTAAATACCCCATCTGAAACACGATACTGGGAAATTAACTCCGCCATACTCAGGCCACGTGGGTTCAACACAGAAACTGTTTGCAGAGACACTTCTTCTTATAATCCTCTTCATAACTATCAAGAGTGACCTGTCCCCTCACAGTGGGTAGCAACTTAGCCCACAGCCCAACAGCTGCCTGACCCTGAAAATCACACTTACATCTTGTTTGACACTGCACTTCCATGGCTACTAGGAAAGGGCCCAGAGCTGAAAAATCACTAAAGGGAGCTGGGACAGTCACACCTAAAGTTCAATCTTTCTTCAAGGCCATGGATAATCCCACTGTACATTCTCCCCCTTCTCCTTCCAAATCTCCCCATGCACAAGCAGAGACTGACATAACATCGGAAGAAGACAATGTACTTACTAAAGCAGACATACTATCTCTTCCCTCTAAAGAAGATTTCTCCAAATTCATATCACAAGTGAGCTCAATGATCAAATCAAGCCTCTCTGAGGTAAAAAAGGAAATTAGCGAAATAGGCAATAGAGTTGCAAATCTGGAAGAAAGCCTAGAAAGCACAGACAGGTTACTTGACCAGCAAATCCAGCACTCTACCTGCAACTCCAACATTATTCAGCAACTACAAGATCAGGTTGAGGACCTGGATAATAGAGGCAGGCGCCACAACATCAGGATACGGGGAGTCCCTGAATCTATTAAAGCTGTAGACCTGTTACCCTTTCTCCAAAAACTGTTTAATGAGCTCATGGGAAACACAAATCAGGAAGGCAAGGGTAAAGAATATATGCTGGACCGTTTCCATCGTGCCTTAAGACCCCTGCCCAAAGACCCTGCACCTCCACGGGACATTATATTGAAATTTACAAATTTTAAAGACAAAGAAGATATCCTATCTGCTGCAAGGCAACAAGCACCTATCACATTTGAGGGCCATGCTTTACAATTCTTTGCAGACCTAAGCCAAGTGACTTTAACAAAGAGAAGGGAAGCTAGACCCCTGACGCTGCTTCTGAGAGAACTAAAAATACCATACCGCTGGGGCTTCCCTTTTTGCCTCAGAGTAGTAAAGGACAATATTTCAGCAATCTACAGAAACCCTGAAGACCTAGAGTCATTCTGCGCCCAACTGGGCATTCGGCCCCCTACTCTACCCTCCACGTCTGACATGCCTCTCCCACCTAAAGATCAGCGATCACGACGGCAAGAATGGACTCAGGTCTCACGCCACAAACGGAACAGAACACAGACCAAAGATCCATCCTCAAACCTGGACGGACTCACTTGAAAGACCTTAAAACTAACGTATTGAATGTTGAGTTTTGTTTCTTGCTTTTTATTAGACCTATTGCACATGCCTAGAATAAACACCCGGTCCCTAGCCAACTAGAGAATCAGTAGTAACATTATAATCCCAGTTTTATTGTCCCCCTACTTAGTTTTACACATGGTTAAGGAGGTTTGTTGACTATCCTAACTGTCAAAAGTAAGATCAACCTCCCATATGGCTAGTTACACTTACTACCCATTTTTTCTAGGAGACCCACTAGAAGTCAAGTTCCTATAAAATAATTTCAACAGTAAACCGGCCTGCTACCAAACGTAGTAGCAGCCACTTTTTCCCCCCTACTCTACCTATGAGTACTCCTATGCAATTACTCATGCACTGTTTGTATAATTTTTTGTGTTTTAACATTGATGCTCAGTTCGTAATTGGATTATTAATCACTGTGTTTTATTTTTTTAGATTTTTATCTGTCCTTTGTTTCTTCCCTCTCTTCTCTACACTTCTCCCCTCTCTTTGGTCTGGATGGGGCGGTACACTCTATGAGGAGCTGTGGTTTCAGGTAAGAACTAACTTCCTTATTTTCCCCAGTAAACATGCTAACATCCTCCTACATACACTTGAGCCATACAACATAGTCCATTGGATAACCAGTATATAATGACACCGTCATTAGTCTCAATAGTTACACAGAACGTTAAAGGGCTAAATTCTCCTACCAAACGCTCCGTAGCCTTAGCATGGTTCAAAAAGATAAAAGCAGACATAGTTTTCGTGCAGGAGACCCACTTTCCTAAAGATTCCCCCCCCCCCCCCTGTTCTCTAACAAAGACTACCCGGTGGGATACTTCTCCCATAACACTAGGAAAATAGGAGGGGTAGGGATTCTGTTCCACAGACGTTTACCATTCCAACTGCTAGATGCTATATCTGACCCAGGAGGTAGATGGATAATAGTGACTGGCCTACTATTCAATAGACCGCTAACACTGACCAACATTTATGTCCCTAACACAAAACAGACAAAATTTTTGAAATCAATCAAACGTCATATATTGTCTCATTTGAAGGGACCCCTTATTCTTGCAGGGGACTTTAACTTAGCATTAGATCCTACCTTAGACTGTTCGACGGGACGTAGCAGCGTTCCCTCTAAAACACTTGCTGACACAGTGTCCCTCATTCAAAACCTGACATTACTAGACACATGGAGGTTGAAACATCCCTCCCAACGCACCTATACCTTTTATTCAAACCCCGATAGAAACTATTCACGAATAGATTATGTTCTAGCTGATCAATCGATATATAGCCATATTCAGAACGCAGAAATCATCCCAACTAGTTGGTCGGATCACGCTATGGTATCTATAAACCTTGAGTGGTCAGAAACTCCCCTATCCCCCTTTGTTTGGAAACTAGATGCGGCATTGCTAAAAAATAAAATACTCTCCAAACACATAGCAGACACTATTGAGGAGTATTTCAGGATTAACAACACAGCTGATATTTCCCCCCACTCACTTTGGGAAGCACATAAAACGGTTCTGCGTGGAGAATTTATCAAACATAAAGCTTTACAGGCGAAACATTTTAGAACGCAACTCTCGACTCTCCTGCATTCCATACGCACCCTAGAGAAACAACACCAAAAAACACCCACCGATCTCTCCCTATCTAACCTCCTGAGACAACACAGAAACGATTTAAACAGGCTACTGTACAGGGAAGCCCAGACTAGGGCGATATACCTCAAAAAGACATCCCTTGCTAGGTCTAACAAAATTGGACCCTCCCTAGCCAGAGCACTTAAGGAACGTAGGCTAAATACTCATATCCACAAGATAGTGAATGGCGCGGGGAATAGCTTGGTAAGCAGCCCCTCAATAGCTGAGGAGTTTAAAAACTTCTATAGCAGTCTCTATAATCTCCAAGCCCCCCCAGCAACTGCAACACCCGCAGCTACTGAACAGTATATAAAAGACGCCTCTCTCCCTAGCATCTCTAAAGAATTATCAGAATTTTTAGACAGACCCATCTCACCTCAAGAAGTAGCAAAAGCCATAAACTCCCTCCCTTTACACAAAAGCCCAGGCCCAGATGGGTTTTCAAACTCCTATTATAAACAATTTAAAAATTTGCTCATCCCAGTCCATAGACAAGGGTATAACATGGTCAGAGTGCTCCCTAGAGGCATACATATCAGTTATCCCTAAACCAGACAAACACACTACTCAGGTGGGCAATTATAGACCAATATCTCTACTTAATACAGATATAAAGCTTTACTCAAAAATTTTAGCGACCAGACTGAACAAAATTTTGCCACAGGTTATTCACACTGACCAATCTGGCTTTATCCCAAAAAGAGAAGCAAGGGATAACACCACAAGGGTCTTACACCTAATTGAGCAGTCCGGCCGGTCAAAAACACCTACTATCCTGATTTCAACAGATGCTGAAAAAGCATTTGACCGGCTGGACTGGGCCTTCTTAAGGCACTGCCTGACCACCATCGGGATAGGACCCATGATGCTTCGGAGGATCTTTAGCCTCTATTCCCACCCGACCGCCAGTGTCAGGGCAAATAACACACTCTCTGACAGCTTTAGAATTCGAAATGGCACGAGACAGGGGTGCCCCCTGTCTCCTCTGCTGTTTGCCGTATCAATTGAGATATTAGCAGCACACATAAGGAACAACACACTTATCACTGGCCCACAGCTAGGTCTCAACTCGTATAAGCTCACCCTGTACGCTGACAACGTTCTCACATTCCTGACACACCCACATAACTCTTTGCCACACTTATGGACAGAATTTGAGAGATTTAGTGCCCATTCTAACTTCTCTATCAATGCTAGAAAATCTGAAATCCTTAATATTAATCTACCAAAAGAAAACTTTGAGAATCTCAAAACCCTATGCTCATATACCCTACTTCAAGATAAAATCAAATACCTTGGAATCTACCTGGCCCCTTCTATTAATAAATTGTTCAAATTTAATTACACACCTCTATTATACAAACTCAGGAAAGATTTTGACTCCTGGCAGGAGAAACCCCTGTCTTGGTGGGGAAGGATCCAGGCAGTTAAAATGACCACCTTGCCCCAGATCCTGTATCTCCTCCAGGCTGCACCAATCCAACTGCCATTAACTTACCTGACAAAACTACAATCCATGATAAACTCCTTTATATGGGGAAAGGTAAAGCCCTGTATCAGTAAAAGGATCTTGACGAAACCCTTGAGTAAGGGAGGTTTGGGGGTACCGTTAATACTACAATACTACAAAGCAGTAGTACTGCAAAAAATCCTAGAGTGGCATGATGTCACACATACAAAAGCCTGGTCCTCCATAGACTCCTTCTTGTTGCGCTCACCCACGATAGGGCCTCTGTGCTGGATTAAACAATCATGTAGACCTATACTATCCAGAACCTCCCCCCTCTATGCTCATTACTTCAGCACATGGGATAATATCCGAATTAAGACCAAAGGCCTCATGACATACATCTCACCAATGACACCAATTAAAGATAAACGCGGAATTCCATAAGGGACTTATCCCAAACGAAGCGTACTCCCCAGATAGAGGCCCAACTATACCGTTTACTTACCTGACAGAAGGAGGAAAACTGAAACTGAGATCACGGCTTACAGATCTGGCCAGTGGAGTCTTCTCACGATGGCTAAAATATGCTCAAATTACACATTTGCTGGGCTCTTCACCCCATAGACATTATTTGTTGAGGGAATTGATGAAATTTGAACGACTCTGTCTGGAGGGAGTAACGCCCAGAGGTTCACTTTCCATTACAAAAAGACTGTTAGATGACACCCTTACCTTACCCACATATTCATATGACTCTCATTGGCAAACCGACTTAGGAATCCCTATACCCAAAGAGCAGTGGGACAATATATGTTACAATACTGCCAAGTCCTCCTCCTCCCCTAGAATATTGGAGCTTAATCACAAAGTTCTGTTTAGATGGTACCTTACCCCAGATAGGCTTAAACGAATATATCCTCAATCTAATGCTACATGTTGGAGAGGTTGTGGGTCCCCGGGCACAATGGCACACATCTGGTGGCATTGCCCGAAATTACTACCATTTTGGGAAGACATTACTCATAGCCTGAAAACCATTATGGGAGAACAATTTGAACTATCCCCAACCACAGCCCTTCTAAATTACAAACCAAAGAAAATATGCAAAATCAAATGGAAACTCCTCCAATATAGCTTAAATGGAGCCAAATTACTTATTGCACGTAAGTGGAAGTCTGCCCAGATTCCAACTCGGCAGGAATGGTTACATAACACATCAGAGCTATTAGAGATTGAAGAATACGCACACCTTAAGGATGGTAGTCTTAACTTTTATCACAACATTCAATTTTACTGGCAGACTCTCCTACATCTATAGATAACCTAACTACCCTGCGGCCGTGGGATGGGCCGCTCCACCTGGACCATCTTTCCAAATTATCAATCCTCCCCTTTCCTCTTTTCTTCTTCGCCCTTTCCCCCTTCTTTATCCCCACCTCTCGTTTTGTTCCTCTCTCTTCTCTCTCTTTCTCCTATCTTTTCTTAATTTTTTTTTTTTTATTGCTTATATAGGCACATGTTTTGTAATGTTAAGGTTCTCATGTTGTTTATGTTCGTGAGGAATGCACCTTCCCTGCAAAGATACCAGATGGAGAAGTAAATGGTATATTGAACTGTTGAAAAGCTAGGCAATAGGCGGTATGTATCATCACCAATTTAAACGAACTACCCCTACTCAATACCGTGCCTACTAAAAGTACCTGACTCTTGGGGAAATTCCCCTATTATTATTATTATCAAAGGTTCCCTTGCCATGGACAATTCTCCCCTAATCACCTCCTTAAAACTGTAAAATTACACAAATTGTCTGAGTATCTATATGTAAAACGTTATGGTTATTTCCGTTGTAAGTGTATTCTTTTCTTATACAATAAAAATGATTTAAAAAAAAAAAAAGAATAACTGAGTTTAATAAAAAAAAAAAAAAAAAAAAAAACTCACGGTACACCATGACATATTACAGAGGAGTGTAGGTACACACAACACCGGTGTCTACGTCATCTAAGTTTTATAATGATTCAAATAAATGTGAAATAAATGTCTATGTCACCTAAGTTTTTATAATGATTCAAATAAATGTGAAGTTTTAGAAGTAAAAAAAAAAAAAAAAAAAAAAAACTACTGATGATGATATGAGCTGGCTTGGGCTACAACTGGTACACAGGCTGGCCTTTTTTTTTTTGGTTATAAAGACGGAGGACTTGCTTGACTTATCCGCCAACAACTAGTGTTCAAGCCACAAGCTTTTAGGGCACTTTATAAATGTTTTACAAACATCGATTTTTCTGGCCGCTGCTACAGCAGTTGCTACAACAATACCCCAATTTTTCAGTCATTTGTATATTCCTAATTTTTCTGGCCTCTGTTGCATCTCTGTGGGTACAAAACTCAAATAAAAAAATAAGGCACATAACACTAGTGATTAAACTGTTACGAATTGTACAACTTTACACACCACTCATATCCGGTGGACCATTCAATTGAACGCAAAATGCAACAAATTTGAAAGTGTAGGACCGACCAAGCATCTTTATCCATCTCTTGGTTGCTCTAAATTATCTCCGTGTTCCATCTATGCCATACCTGTACTCTATTGTGCAAAAGGGTGGCATATGTTGTGTTTCATGCTGTTGTGCCTGTTGCGGGTCGTGGCCCATGATATAAAAAGGCTGAAGGAGAACGACCTGTAGTAATGGGTGCCCCATCCAGTTTTTAGAAAAATGTTCCTGGTTCCTCTCAATTATCTTTGGGTTTCTAAAATGGATGCCATACCTGTACTCACTTGTGCAAAAGGATGGCATATGTGGTGGTGTTTCCTGCAGTTGTTTCTGTTGAGGGTGCTGGACCCTCTTATAAAAAAAGCTGAAGGAGAACGACCTGGAGTGGGAGTCCAAGCATGGTTTTTGGGGCTATTTCACTTTTACAAACAATTATCTGTGGGTTTCACAAATCAATGCCGTACCAGTACTCTATTGTTCCAAAGTATGCCATATGTTCTCTTTCCTGCTGGTATTTTGTTTGAGGGTCCTGGACACTCTTATAAAAAGGCCTAAGGTGAAAGAGGTGTACTGGGTGTCCACTCATTTTTATTTTCTATTTCTCATTTGACCAAAATTATCTCTGGTTTTGTAAAATCAATACCGTACCTGTACTCTATTGTTCAAAAGGATGCCATACGTCCTCTTTCCTGCTGGTGTTTTTTTTTTGAGGGTCCAGGACCCTCTTATAAAAAGGCCTAAGGAGAAAGAGGTGTACTGGTTGGCCACTCATTTTTATTTTTCTATTTAACAATTGACCAAAATGATCTCTGGGTTTGTAAAATCAATGCCGTACCTGTACTCTATTGTTCAAAAGGATGCCATACGTCCTCTTTCCTGCTGGTGTTTTTTTGAGGGTCCCGGACCCACTTATAAAAAGGCCTAAGGAGAAAGAGGTGTATTGGGTGTCTATCGAATCATTTTTTTTATTCAAATTTCGATTTGCAAAAAATTATCTATGGGTTTCTAAAATAAATGCCTTTCCTGTACTCTATTGTTCAAAAGTATGCCATATGTCCTCTTTCCTGCTGGTGTTTTTTTGAGGGTCCAGGACCCTCTTATAAAAATGCCTAAGGAGAATGAGGTGTACTGGCTGTCCATCGAATCATTTTTTTGATTCAAATTTCCATTTTAAAAAAAAATTCTATGGGTTTCTAAAATTAATGCCTTTACTGTAATCTTTTATTCAAAAGGATGACATATCTCCTCTTTCATGCTGTTGTTTCGGTTGAGGCTCTGGGACCCTCGTATTAAAAAGGCCTGAGCATAAATAAGTGTCACGGGTGTGTAATCAATTTTTTTTTCTAATTTCACGGTTGCAAATAATGATCTGTGGGTTTCTAAAATCAATGCCTTTACTGTAATCTTTTATTCAAAAGGATGACATATCTCCTCTTTCATGCTGTTGTTTCGGTTGAGGCTCCGGGACCCTCGTATTAAAAAGGCCTGAGGATAAATAAGTGTCACGGGTGTGCAATCAATGTTTTTTTCACGGTTGCAAATAATGATCTGTGGGTTTCTAAAATCAATAGACAGAAAAGTCAGTGTTATCCAGCAATCACGCCAATTCTTTATTTCTTTCATTGATACATGGGAGGTTGGTAGTTACTCCCTGAAGCTTACACCATTGGCGTGATTGCTGGATAACACTGACTTTTCTGTCTATTGTTTGACTACCATATCCGTGCACTGCCAAGCCATTACAAAGAAAATGACGAGTGAAGAGGATCTTGCAGGGTCTCAAACCTTCACCTATACAGAGTTTGAAGCCTCTAGAATTACAACTCTGGTTAAGGGCTCACGCAATTTTTTACATACAGCCCCCAGACAAGTTGCAAGTAATCAGTATGAGAAGTCTACTAAAAAACAACTGGCCTATGACCTGCACGCCACCACCCTGGCTGAATATCATCGGGTGAAAAGAATCCCCAGAGGATTACGAATGAATATTAGACCCACCTTGTTGAAGGACAATCCTGAATATTGCCGTAAGTTTGAGCAGATTCTCAATAAGTGTTCCTTTGACCTAATCGTTCTGACTGTGGAATATCTTCAGATCGATTTGGATAAACTAAAAGGAGAGATTGCTGCTTTAGAGGAGGAGATCCGGCAAACGATGTCATCTGCTGATTCTGACAAGTTGCTTACGGCTAGTAAGGAGTTATTGGCAGAGATGCGGTCGACCATTGAGGAGAGGAAACGGTTAAAATTTCAGAGAGACTCTGACGACTACTCCTCCAATAGAGTCTACAGGTGGGTCTACGATCCAATGGGGAAGGAGCGCCGCGTCACTTCCGGTTCATGGAGAAGGCAGCAATCTCGTCATGCAGTGTCAGGCAGCAGCTCCGATTCATCCACGGATTTTTCCCAGGGAGAGGGCAACGACAGCCCAGGAGAAGCGGCCGCAGACACTGCCGGGGCCCAAAAGGGAGCAAAAGTGAAAACAAAGGTAACAGCCAAATCGGGCAAGGCATCCTCACAGAGGGTGACGCGGGCCCGCAACAAAATATAGTCTTTAATATCTCGGACTGTCCACTTGCTGAGAGAGAAGCATCTGTTCTCCAGAAGGGACTGTCTTTTTGCCCATTCAAGGACTGTGATTTCTTCAATTTGAATAGAGACATTCATAAATTTTTCCGCAATATAAGGTTAAAATTTTGGCATAATAACAAGACAAGTAATGTTTCTCAAATTGGTACAAGGTTGAATTGCAGTGGGTCTGTTGGGTGTAACACCATTGGGGATAATAAAGTTAATAACTTGAGCATTAAACAATTAGGGTTATTTAACAAAAGCTCTTTTTTTCCCTCTACCACTGACCACAGTATTGAGACCTTTGAAAAGTTAGTTCTGTCTGATTTGAATGATTTGCAGGCTAAAACTAAGTTATGTAAATCTAAAGGTAAACCTAGGTTGTTTAACTTTACATCTGCTGATCATTCAGCCTTGAAATCATTGAAATCTAACAATAAAGTGATATTGAAGCAGGCTGATAAGGGCGGAGCGACAGTTGTTTTAAATAAGACCGACTATAGAACAGAGGTTTATCGCCAACTTGGCACTATGGAGGTATATAAGGTAATTGCAGGTAATCCAATTAATAAGATTTCTAGAGAGATTCAATCTACTGTCAAATTTGCATTGAATAATGCTTTAATTGATGCTAAAACAGCTACATTTTTAATTGTGACTGACCCAATCATACCTGTGCTATATGTGCTGCCTAAGATTCATAAGTCCTTGACTGCTCCACCAGGGCGTCCTATTGTAGCGGGTACCAATTCCGTTTTTTCAAATATTTCCATTTTTCTGGATAGAGTATTGAGACCACTGGTGGAGCAGTCAAGTACCTTCATTAAAGACACTAATGATTTTTTGATCAAGCTGAGCAACTTGCAACTCCAGACTGACAAGTTTATTCATTTCAGTTTGGATGTTTCCAGTTTATACACATCTATCACTCATGAGAGTGGCCTAGGAGCTGTGCAACAGGCTTTGCTCACTGCTGGGTCACATTCAGAAACTCAGGTCGAATTTATCTTGCAACTGTTAGAATTAATTCTTTATAATAATTATTTTCTCTTTGAGGACTTATATTATTTACAGTTGCAAGGTACGGCTATGGGCTCCAACGTCGCCCCTAATTATGCCAACATTTTTATGAATCTCTTTGAAGAGAAGTTTGTTTTTGAAAATGCCCTATTTCGTCGGTGTGGCACCACCTGGTGGCGCTACATTGATGATATTTTTGGGGTTTGGCTGGGCGACGTTGGGGCCCTTGAGCTTTTTGTATCTGAATTAAACCATTCAACTAACAATATCAAATTTACACTGACTTCCAGTGAGAGTTCCATTGATTTTTTGGATGTGACCGTGATCAAGGATGGTTTCAGTTTTAAAACTGATATTTTCAGAAAAGAAACTGACAGGAATAATTTATTGATGTATGACAGTGCTCATCATCCCTCCTTGATCAGGTCACTACCCAAAAGTCAATTGCTTAGGGTTAAAAGGATTGTCACTGAAACATCCAAGGTTCCAATGAGATTGGCAGAGATGGGTAACAAATTTCTGGAACGTGGCTATCCACAGGATCTGATTTCGGACACCATTGATATGGTGTCCCAGTTGGATCGTGATGCCCTTTTAAAAGCTAGAAAACTCTCTGATAAAAATCAAAAAAGGATGGTATTTGTATCTGAGTTTTCTAGACAGAGTGATCAGGTGTTGAAAATCATACAGAGACATTGGGGCATCTTGAGAAGATGTAATGTGGATGTTGAGGAGTTTGACAAGTTCCCCATGCCAGCCTACAAGCGTAGTAAAAGCCTTAGGGATTCATTAATACGGGCTGACATGGGTTCTGTAAAATCTACATCCCAAAAGTTTATCACTAAAAAGAATCTTGGTTGTTTCCCTTGTCTTGGTTGTAGCAACTGCAGTTGCATAGTGAAAAGTCCCTATTTTTTACATCCACATAGTGGGCATAGATTTAATTATAGGGATTTTTTCACTTGCAACAGTAGTTATGTCATATACATGATCAAGTGTCCATGTGGGAAGGCCTATGTTGGTGAGTCCACTAGGAGGGTCCGGGACAGAATAACTGAGCACAAGAGCAACATCAGATGTGGTAAAGTGTCAGCCCCAGTGGCCTATCATTTTTTGGCAGCAGGCCATCAGATAAGCCAACTTAGGTTTCAGGTGATTGAACAGGTGAAAGCCCCTAGAAGGGGTGGAAATAGGGAAGTTTTGCTTAAGCAAAGAGAATCCTTTTGGATTTTTCACCTTGACACCTTGGAACCAAGGGGGCTTAATAGAGAGATAGATTGGTCAGTTTTTTACTGATCTATCTCTCTATTATGTTCATATATAATGATAAATTTATTCTGCCATTTTCTATAGTTACATAGCGATTTAAATTTGATGGGTTAAAAACTATTTATATAAATAATAAAAAGCTTTTTGACATAGTTTGAATCTGTAATTAGGGCTTCATAGCTGTTTTTTGTCTTTGGTTTTATTTTAACACTAGGTAATTATACACCTTGGGGCCGCTAGATGGCGCTGTCCCTCTATTATTGTATTGTTAGAAAGATTGTAAGGGTTAATCCCAGGTAAGCTATTTAAACAGGTGTACCTGTATAGGTTGTTATCACATGATTAAGGGGCATACTGCCCCGAAACGTCGTGGTATTTGGACCCTGCCTGTCTCTACAATAAAGTGAATTACTTTTTGGCATATTGGTGAGCTTCAATTCTTTATTTATTTCTAAAATCAATGCCTTTACTGTAATCTTTTATTCAAAAGGATGACATATCTCCTCTTTCATGCTGTTGTTTCGGTTGAGGCTCCGGAACCCTCGTATTAAAAAGGCCTGAGCATAAATAAGTGTCACAGGTGTCTAATCAATGTTTTTTTCTAATTTCACGGTTGCAAATAATGATCTGTGGGTTTCTAAAATCAATGCCTTTCCTGTAATCTATTATTCAAAAGGATGACATATCTCCTCTTTCATGCTGTTGTTTCGTTTGAGGCTCCGGGACCCTCGTATTAAAAAGGCCTGAGGATAAATAATTGTGTAACAGGTATCTAATGAATTTTTTTTTTTATTTCACGGGTCATATAAATGATCTCTGGGATTCTAAAATCAATGCCTTTCCTGTAATCTATTATTCAAAAGGATGACAGTACTACCAAAATACAGCCAATGAAGGGCCTTAGGAAGACTGAGCCAAGGTTGGATTGCAGTATTTGCTTAGGCTAATCATGATGGCCATGTAGACCACCACCACCGAGAGTCCTGGAAGTAACAGGGATGAGATGAAAGAGCTAAGAATAGTAGAACTTGAAACAACAGAGTTAGCCATGGGTGTTAGTGCAAAACCGCTTGGCTTTTTTTTGGCTTTGGGTGCGGCTATTCATGCAGGCCATATAGAGCTGACAACATTCGGTGTCGTATCAGCTATTAAACTAAAAAGAACAGTACTACCAAAATACAGCCAATGAAGGGCCTTAGGAAGACTGAGCCAAGGTTGGATTGTAGTATTTGGTTAGGCTAATCATGATGGCCATGTAGACCACCACCACTGAGAGTCCTGGAAGTAACAGGGATGAGATGAAAGAGCGAAGAATAGTAGAACTTGAAACAACAGAGTTAGCCATGGGTGTTAGTGCAAAACCGCTTGGCTTTTTTTTGGCTTTGGGTGCGGCTATTCATGCAGGCCATATAGAGCTGCCACCATTCGGTGTCGTATCAGCTATTAAACTAATAAGAACAGTACTACCAAAATACAGCCAATGAAGGGCCTTAGGAAGAATGAGCCAAGGTTGGATTGTAGTATTTGGTTAGGCTAATCATGATGGCCATGTAGACCACCACCACCGAGAGTCCTGGAAGTAACAGGGATGATGAGATGAAAGAGCTAAGAATAGTAGAACTTGAAACAACAGAGTTAGCCATGGGTGTTAGTGCAAAACCGCTTGGCTTTTTTTTGGCTTTGGGTGCGGCTATTCATGCAGGCCATATAGAGCTGACAACATTCGGTGTCGTATCAGCTATTAAACTAATAAGAACAGTACTACCAAAATACAGCCAATGAAGGGCCTTAGGAAGACTGAGCCAAGGTTGGACTGTAGTATTTGTTTAGGCTAATCATGATGGCCATGTAGACCACCACCACCGAGAGTCCTGGAAGTAACAGGGATGAGATGAAAGAGCTAAGAATAGTAGAACTTGAAACAACAGAGTTAGCCATGGGTGTTAGTGCAATACCGCTTGGCTTTTTTTTTGGCTTTGGGTGCGGCTATTCATGCAGGCCATATAGAGCTGCCACCATTCGGTGTCGTATCAGCTATTAAACTAATAAGAACAGTACTACCAAAATACAGCCAATGAAGGGCCTTAGGAAGACTGAGCAAAGGTTGGATTGTAGTATTTGGTTAGGCTAATCATGATGGCCATGTAGACCACCACCACCGAGAGTCCTGGAAGTAACAGGGATGATGAGATGAAAGAGCTAAGAATAGTAGAACTTGAAACAACAGAGTTAGCCATGGGTGTTAGTGCAAAACCGCTTGGCTTTTTTGGCTTTGGGTGCGGCTATTCATGCAGGCCATATAGAGCTGACAACATTCGGTGTCGTATCAGCTATTAAACTAATAAGAACAGTACTACCAAAATACAGCCAATGAAGGGCCTTAGGAAGACTGAGCCAAGGTTGGACTGTAGTATTTGTTTAGGCTAATCATGATGGCCATGTAGACCACCACCACCGAGAGTCCTGGAAGTAACAGGGATGAGATGAAAGAGCTAAGAATAGTAGAACTTGAAACAACAGAGTTAGCCATGGGTGTTAGTGCAAAACCGCTTGGCTTTTTTTTGGCTTTGGGTGCGGTTATTCATGCAGGCTTATAGAGCTGACAACATTCGGTGTCGTATCAGCTATTAAACTAATAAGAAAAGTACTACCAAAATATAGCCAATGAAGGGCCTTAGGAAGACTGAGCCAAGGTTGGATTGTAGTATTTGGTTAGGCTAATCATGATGGCCATGTAGACGACCACCACCGAGAGTCCTGGAAGTAACAGGGATGATGAGATGAAAGAGCTAAGAATAGTAGAACTTGAAACAACAGAGTTAGCCATGGGTGTTAATCCAAGACCGCTTGGATTTATTTTTGTATTGGGTGCGGCTAATCATGCAGGCCATATAGAGCTTCCACCATTCGTTGTTGTATCAGCTATAAAATTAATAAGAACTGTACTCTCAAAATACAGACAATGAAGGGCCTATGAAGACTGAGCAAAGGTTGGATTGTAGTATTTTGTTCGGCTAATCATGATGGCCATGTAGACCGCCCGTAACAGGGATGAAAGTACTAATAATAGTACAAATTGAAATAACCGATTTAGCCATGGGTGTTAGTATAAGACCACTCGGCTTTTTTTTGGGTTTGGGTGCAGCTAATCATGAAGGCCAGATAGACCTGCCACCATTTGGTGTTGTAACAGGTATGAAAATGCAAAGAACAGTACTACTTAACACAACCTACTTACCATGGGTCCCAGAGCATATGTTTTGTTGTTATATTTTGTAAGGGTAATCATGCAGGCCATATAGACCTCCACCGATAGGGTGAGTATGAGTAACAGCTATTAAAATGCGAAGGACATTACTAATTAACACAACATAGTTACCATGGATCGCAGACCAAGAGCAGATGTCTTATTATTATATTTTGTATGGGTAATCATCCAGGCCGTACAGACCTCACCAAATAGGGGGAGTTACAGAGATTAAAGTGCTAAGAATGGTAGTACTTAAAACACAACCTCGTTAAAATAGGTAGCAGACCATATGTCTTATTATTATAATTTTTCAGGGTAATCTGTCAGGCCATATAGAACTCCCCCGATAGGGGGGGGGGGGGACAGGGATTAAAGTGCTAAGAAAAGTACTAATTAACACAAGCTAGTTGGGTCCAAGAACGCATGTTTGATTATTAGAATTTATTAGGGTAATTATATATCTAACAAATCTATCTATTTCTCTTCTATCGATTCTATCTAACTATCAATCTATGTATATCTATCTATCCTATCTATCACTATCAATCTATCTTCTGTCCGGGATGTTTTGAGACAGCCACTTTGGGAATGTTAGTTGATTTAGACCCATTATGGCTTAAAAGCAGACTCTGCATCAACTATGTAATTTTCCATGGGAGTTTTGCCAGGGATCCCCCTCCAGCATGCAACAGTCCAGGTGTTAGTACCCTTGAAACAACTTTTCCATCACTATTGTGGCCAGAAAGAGTCCTTGTAGGTTTTAAAGTTCGCCTGCCTATTGAATTCAATGGCGGTTCGCGCGGATCGCGCGTTCGCGAACAATACCGGAAGTTTGAGTCCGCCGTTCGCGAACCGAAAATTTTAGGTTCGCGACATCACTACAAATAAATACAATGAAATAAACTAACTAAAGTACAAAAAATAAAAAAAAACTAAGTTACAAAAAATAAAAAAATATTTACAAACATCAGAAAAATATTACAACAATTTTAAACTAATTACACCTACTCTAAGCCCCCTAATAAAATAACAAAGACCCCCAAAATAAAAAAATGCCCTACCCTATTCTAAATTACTAAAGTTCAAAGCTCTTTTACCTTACCAGCCCTGAACAGGGCCCTTTGCGGGGAACAGCCAATAGAATGCGAGCTCAATCTGATTGGCTGATCGGATCAGCCAATCGGATTGAACTTGATTCTGATTGGCTGATTCCATCAGCCAATCAGAATTTTCCTACCTTAATTCCGATTGGCTGATAGAATCCTATCAGCCAATCGGATTTCGAGGGATGCCATCTTCGATGACGTCCCTTAAAGGAGCCTTCATTCGTCGGTAGTCTGTCGGGCCAGCAGGATGTTCCGCGTCGGAGGTCTGCAAGATGGATCCGGAAGAAAGAAGATTGAAGATGCCGTTGATAGAAGACTTCAGCCGGATCATGGACCTCTTCAGCTCCCGCTTGGATGATGACTTCAGCCGGATCATGGACCTCTTCAGCTCCCGCTTGGATGATGACTTCAGCCGGATCATGGACATCTTCAGCCCCCCGCTTGGGCTTGGATCAGGACATCGGAGGAGCTCTTCTGGATCGATCGGTGAACCTGGTATGGTGAAGATAAGGTAGGAAGATCTTCAGGGGCTTAGTGTTAGGTTTATTTAAGGGGGGTTTGGGTTAGGTTAGGGGTATGTGGGTGGTGGGTTGTAATGTTGGGGGGGGGTATTGTATGTGTTTTTTTTACAGGCAAAAGAGCTGAATTCTTTGGGGCATGCCCCGCAAAGGGCCCTGTTCAGGGCTGGTAAGGTAAAAGAGCATTGAACTTTAGTAATTTAGAATAGGGTAGGGCATTTTTTATTTTGGGGGTCTTTGTTATTTTATTAGGGGGCTTAGAGTAGGTGTAATTAGTTTAAAATTGTTGTAATATTTTTCTGATGTTTGTAAATATTTTTTTATTTTTTGTAACTTAGTTCTTTTTTATTTTTTGTACTTTAGTTAGTTTATTTCATTGTATTTATTTGTAGATATTGTATTTAATTAATGTATTGATAGTGTAGTGTTAGGTTTAATTGTAGGTAATTGTAGGTATTTTATTTAATTAATTTATTGATAGTGTAGTGTTAGGTTTAATTGTAACTTAGGTTAGGATTTATTTTACAGGTAATTTTGTAATTATTTTAACTATTTTAGCTATTGTACCTGGTTAAAATAAATACAAAGTTAACTGTAAAATAAATATAAATCCTAAAATAGCTATAATATAAATATAATTTATATTGTAGCTATATTAGGATTTATTTTACAGGTAAGTATTTAGCTTTAAATAGGAATAATTTATTTCGTTAGATTTAAATTATATTTAACTTAGGGGGGTGTTAGTGTTAGGGTTAGACTTAGCTTTAGGGGTTAATAAATTTATTAGAATAGCGGTGAGCTCCAGTCGGCAGATTAGGGGTTAATGTTTGAAGTTAGGTGTCGGCGATGTTAGGGAGGGCAGAATAGGGGTTAATACTATTTATTATAGGGTTAGTGAGGCAGATTAGGGGTTAATAACTTTATTATAATAGCGGTGCGGTCCGCTCGGCAGATTAGGGGTTAATAAGTGTAGGCAGGTGGAGGCGACGTTGTGGGGGGCAGATTAGGGGTTAATAAATATAATATAGGGGTCGGCGGTGTTAGGGGCAGCAGATTAGGGGTACATAGGGATAATGTAAGTAGCGGCGGTTTACGGAGCGTCAGATTAGGGGTTAAAAATAATATGCAGGTGTCAGCGATAGCGGGGGTCGCAGAATAGGGGTTAATAAGTGTAAGGTTAGGGGTGTTTAGACTCGGGGTACATGTTAGAGTGTTAGGTGCAGACGTAGGAAGTGTTTCCCCATAGGAAACAATGGGGCTGCGTTAGGAGCTGAACGCGGCTTTTTTGCAGGTGTTAGGTTTTTTTTCAGCTCAAACAGCCCCATTGTTTTCTATGGGGGAATCGTGCACGAGCACATTTTGAAAGCTGGCCGCGTCCGTAAGCAACTCTGGTATCAAGAGTTGAAGTTGCGTTAAATATGCTCTACGCTCCTTTTTTGGAGCCTAACGCAGCCATTCTGTGGACTCTCAATACCAGAGTTATTTTAAAGGTGCGGCCAGAAAAAAGCCAGAATTAGCTACGCGGGTCGTTACCGACAAAACTCTAAATCTAGCCGTTAATATGTTATTAATTTTATTATTATTATTATTATTCTTTATTTATAAAGCGCAAATAGATTCTTCAGTGCTGTCCATGGGTACAAAGTACAATGGTGAGATAATACAATATAAGACAACAATAGGATTAGAGTTGCTAAAATCCTATTGGCTGTTCCAATCAGTCAATAGGATTTGAGCAGCTCTCATTCTATTGGCTGTTCCAATCAGCCAATAGGATGAGAGCTCAATCCTTCAGTTAAGTTCTATTTTAATTATGTTAAAATTAGCGGGGGTTGGGGTTAGGTTTAGGGTTAGGTTTAGGGGTTAATATAGTTTAATTTAGCTTGTTGCAATGTGGGGGGCTGGTGGTTTAGGGGTAAATAGGTTTATTTAGTTAATAATTGTAAATTCAATTTAGCTATATTTTTATTATGTTATAGTTAGTGGGTGTTAGGGTTAGGCTTAGGGTTACGTTAGGGTTAGGTTTAGGGGTTAATGGATTTATTTAGTGGTAGTGATGTGGGAGCCAGAGGTTTAGGGGTTAATAACTTTAGTATAGTGGCAGCGACATCGGGAGAAGCAGATTAGTGGTTAATAGTTTTATGTAGGTGGCAGCGATTTTGGGGCGGCAGATTAGGGGTTAATAACATTATGTAGGTGGCGGCGAAGTTGGGGGCGGCAGATTAGGGGCTAATAACATTATGTAGGTGGCGGCACTGGTGGGGGGGCAGATTAGGGGTTAATAACATTATGTAGGTGGCGGCGATGTTGGGGCGGCAGATTAGGGGTTAATAACTGTATGTAGGTGGCGGCGATGTTGGGGGCAGCAGATGTTAGGTTTAAACATTATTTTCTTTTTCCCCATAGACATCAATGGGGCTGTGTTACGGACCTTTTGTTTCTGCGATTGCAGGTGTTAGGCTTTTTTTTTGCCGGCTCTCCCCATTGATGTCTATGGGGAAATCATGCACAAGCACGTCAAAGCAGCGCTTGTTTTCAGTGCGGTATGGAGCTCAACAACATTCCAAAGACAATATTTTGTGTTAGAACTCTCGCAATATGCTGCTAATATAACTAACCTGCTGCTAATTTCACTTGCTGCTATATTTTACTTATATGTTAAATATATAAATATATTTTTTATTGCTGATTCACACACACATATATATATATATATATATATATATATATATATATATATATATATATATATATATATATATTTTTTTTTTTTTTTAACGTTAAGATTCAATGCGCATTGTATTTCGAATAAGGTGCACCTTATAATAAATCAAGGGGTTTATTTAAATTGTTTTTAGAATATATTTAGTACACATATGCATATTAATGCTATATATATATCTATTCATCTATTTTCATTAAGATAACTTCAGCCAATCAATATTTTATTATGTATTATGGTCTGCTGATTTGAATATTGATTTTATACCACCAGGATTGGTCTTTTTAGAGTGATTTTAATTATACTTTCAAAGTATATTAATGTAATCACATTTACAAGGAAGGTTACTATTGGCCATTTGATTTTTATATTTTTAAGCATACAGTGAAGCCTATTATTTCTATGTGCAAATTACTACCTAATATACACCTAGATTACGACACCTAGATTACGAGTTTTGCGTTATGAGTGAAATAGCAGCGTTGTGGCCCATAACGCATCATTTTCCCTAACGCAGCCATTACAAGTTTTGTCGGTATAGCTGTACCGCAAGCCTTTTAGCCTGTAACGCAACGTCAGTACCGCACTCCTAAAAATGACTTTTTTAATGGGATTCCCATAGTGCCGGTATTACGAGTTTTGCATTCTGGCTAAAAAGCGAGCGATACAGCCTAAAACAAAAAGATCTGTAACGCCATCTAAAGTCAGTAGTTATGAGTGTTACGCTACAAAGCTGTACCATAAAACTCATAACTAAACTGCTACAAAATACACTAACACCCATAAACTACCTATTAACCCCTAAACCGAGGCCCTCCAGCATTGCAATTACTATATTAAACTTATTAACCCCTAATCTGCCGCTCCCGGCATCGCTGCCACTAAAAAAAAAATTGAACCCCTATTCCGCCGCTCCCCAACATCCTCAACACTATACTAAAGTTATTTACCCCTAAACCCGCCGCCCTCCCGCATCGCAAACACTATTTAAATATTATTAACCCCTAATCTGCCGTCCGCCCACATCGCCCCCACTATACTAAAGTTATTAAGGCCTACACCGCTGCCACTATACTAAACCTAATAACCCCTAAACCGCAAGCCCCCCACAACAAAATATACTAAACTAAACTATTAACCCCTTAACCGAAAGCCCCCCACATCGAAATAAACTAAATTAAACTAGTAACCCCTAAACCTAACAACCCCCTAACTTTAGATTAAAATTACAATTTCCCTATCTTAAATTAAATTAAACTTTACCTGTCAAATTAAAAGAACTAAGTTTAAACTACCAATTAAACTAATTTAATAATTAAACTAAAATTAAACTAACTTCCAATTAAATTAAACTAAACTACACATTAAAAAAATCCTAACACTACTCTAAAAATGACAAAATAAATACAAAAAAAAAAAAAATACTAAGTTACAAAAAATAACAAACACTAAATTACGGAAAATAACAAACGAAATTATCCAAAATAAAAAATAATTACACCTAATCTAATAGCCCTATCAAAATAAAAAAGCCCACCCTAAATAAAAAAAAAAACCTAGTCTACAATAAACACTGGGCATTTAGCTCTTTTACTGCCCAGACCCTAAACTAAAAACTTTTCATCCAGGCGGCATCTTCTATCTTGATCCGAATTAGCCAATAGAATGAGAGCTGCTTAAATCCTATTGGCTGATTTGAACAGCCAATAGGATTTTAGCAGCCCTAATTCCTATTGACTGATTCAAATTTTTCAGCCAATAGGAATGCAAGGGACGCCATCTTGAATCGCGTCCCTTGCATTGAAGATTCAGTGTACGGCGGCGACCGTATAAAGAGGATGCTCCACGCCGGATGTCTTCAGGATGGACCCGCTCCGCGCCTCCGGGATCAAGATAGAAGATGCCGCCTGGATGAAGATTGAAGAGGCCACCTGGAAAAAGACTTCTCGCCGCTTGGATCAGGACTTCGCCGCTGGGATGAAGATCGAAGAGGCCGACTGGATGAAGACCTCTCACCGCCTGGATCAGGACTTCAACTCCGGGATGAAGATCGTTCAAGCGGGACTTCAAAAACTGTAAGTGGATCGTCAGGGGGTTAGTGTTAGGCTTTTTTAAGTTTTTTGGGGGTGTTTTTTTTTTTAATTTAGGTTCTGGGCAGTAAAATAGCTAAATGCCCTTTTAAGGCCAATGTCCATACAAATGCCCTTTTCAGGGCAATGGGTAGCTTAGGTTTTTTATATTGTTTTTTTTTTTTTATTTTGTGGGTTTTTTCAAAAAAAGAGCTGATATCTTTAGGGCAATGCCCTACTAAAGACCATTTTAAGGGCCATTGGTAATTTATTCTAGATTAGGTTTTTTTGGGGGAGTATTTTTTTATGGGTAATTAGAATAGGAATATTTTTTTTTATTTTTGATAATTTGTTTGTTATTTTGTGTAATGTATATTTTTAGGGGGTGTTTTTTAATGGCCCCCCAAAAGCCCTTTTAAGGGCCCTTGGTAGTTTGGGAGGTGGGGGTTTATATAGTGTTAGGGGGTGTTTGTATTTTCTTTTGGAGCAAAAGAGCTGTTTAACTCAGGGCAATGCTCTACAAAAGGCCCTTTAAGGGCCTCCCAAAATGCCCTTTTAAGGGCCCTTGGTAGTTTATTCTAGATTAGGCTTTTCTATTTTGGTGTGGGTTTTTTTTCGTATTAGAATATGAATAATCTTTATTTTTTTGGATAATTTCATTTGGTTTTTTTTGTAATGGTAGGTTTTTTTATTTTTTTTGTAATGTTAGGTTTTAGTTTAAGGCAGGTTAGGTTTTATTACACAGGAACGTTTGTATATATTTTAGCTAGTTAGTTAGTAAATAGTTAATAACTAGTCTACCACCTAGTTAAAATAAATACAAACTTATCTGTGAAATAAAAATAAAACCTAAGCTAGCTACAATATAACTATTAGTTATATTGTAGCTACCTTCGGTTTTATTTCACAGGTAAGTATTTAGTTTAAAAAAAAAATTATTTAGTTAATAATTATAAATTTAATTTCGCTCTATTTTAATTATGTTAAATTTAGGGGAATGTTAGCGTAGGTTTAGGGTTGCATTAGGGTTAGGGGTTAATAGTTTAATTTAGGTTGTTGCGATGTGGGGGGCTGGCAGTTTAGGTGTTAATAGGTTTATTTAGTGGTAGTGATGTGGGAGGCCAGAGGTTTAGGGGTTAATAACTTTAGCTGCGGCGATGTTGGGGAGCGGCGGAATAGGGGTTAATAACTTTAAAATAGTTGCAGCGATGTTGGGGTGCGGCGGAATAGGGGTTAATAACTTTGGTATAGTGGCGGCGATATCGGGAGCAGCAGATTAGGAGGAATAATTTTATTTAGGTGGCAGCAATATCGGGAGCGGCAGATTAGGGGTTAATAACTGTGGGCAGGCATCGGCGATGTCAGGGGCAGCAGATTAGGGGTGTTTAGACTCTGGGTTTATGTTAGGATGTTAGGTTTAAACTGTATTTTCTTTTTCCCTATAGACATCAATGGGGCTGCGTTACGGAGCTTTTGTTTCCGTGATCGCAGTTGTTAGACTTTTTTTTTGCTGGCTCTCCCCATTGATGTCTATGGGGAAAGCGTGCACGAGCACGTCAAAACACCACTTGTTTTTGGTGCGGTATGGAACTTTTTTTAAACTTGTAATGGCAGCGCTATAGGGGGTTAAATTATTTACTTTCCCTATAGCGCCCAAAACTCGTAATCTAGGTGATAGACATTTGATTAGTCACCAGATATTTTCTCAGTTCGTAAGTGTAGTTTGCTTCTTGAGCGCACTCTATCTTGTTGGTATATTATTGAAAAAGTAGTCAGCCAGGTCTTGAGCACTAAATGCAGATGAAGGGGGTGGTGCAGGAGGGTAGAGGAGAGAGTTGAAAATGGAGAAGAGACGTTTAGGGTTTGAGGAGTGAGTGGATATAAGAGAAGAGAAGTAGGTTTGCTTAGCTAAGTGAAGGGCAGAGGTGTAAGAATAAAGAATGAATTTATAGTGAATGAAATCAGGTTCAGAGCGGGATTTCCACAAGTCGCGTTCAGCAGCGTGGGAGCATTTCTGTAGGTGATGTATTTGCTTAGAGTGCCCACTCTGGAGCTGAGGACGTAGGGCTTTGCATATTTGGAGAGGAGCAAGAGTGTCAAGTGCAGAGGAGAGAGATGGAATACAATGACGTTCGCAAAAAAGAAGACGTAAGCCACTATTCTAACATCTTGATAAAGGCCCTATGGCTGAAATGCGTAGATGTTGATGCTTGGGCCTCTAGTTATCAACGTGTCTACTTACCTGCCTTCGCCGGCCCAATACGCCCACCTAAGCTCACCTACCATCGCCGCCGCAGACCTGAAAAATCTCGCCAAAGTTATCAATAAATCTGTCAAAAAGCCGCGCACAAAGTACGGGGCGATGAGCAGCGGACTGTGATAGTTATCACTCATCCGATCTCGCTGCTCTTCAGCTTTTTGACAGCTTTATTGACAAGCTGTCACTAAGCACCCACACTAAACTACACTGTTCTAGCCCCTATACCGGCGCCCCCGGAGCCCCCTGCAACTAAATAAAGGTATTAACCCATAAACCGCCGCTCCCGGACACCACCGCAACTATAATAAATGTATTAACCCCTAAACCGCCGCTCCTGGAGCCCACCGCCACCTACATTATACCTAGTAACCCCTATCCTGCCCCCCTATACTGCCGCCACCTATAATAAATTTATTAACCCCTATCCTGCCGATCCTGGCCCTCGCCGCAACTAAATAAATTGTTTATCCCCTAAACCGTCGCTCCCGGACCCCGCCACCACCTATATTAAACTTATTAACCCCTATCCTGCCCCCCCTACACCGTCGCCACCTATAATACATTTATTAACCCCTATCCTGCCCCCCCTACACCACCGCCACTATAATAAAATTATTAACCCCTAAACCTAAGTCTAACCCTAACCCTAACACCCCCTTACTTAAATATTAATTAAATACCTCTAAATAAATTTAACTCTTATTAAATGAATTATTCCTATTTAAAACTAAATACTTACCTTTAAAATAAACCATAATATAGCTACAATATAAATAATAATTTTATTGTAGCTATCTTAGGATTTATTTTTATTTTACAGGCAAATTTCAATTTATTTTAACTAAGTACAATAGCTATTAAATAGTTATTAACTATTTAATAGCTACCTAGTTAAAATAAAGAAAAATTAACCTGTAAAATAAAAACTAACCTAAGTTACAATTACACCTAACACTACACTATAATTAAAGAAATTATTCCTATTTAAAACTAAATACTTACCTGTAAAATAAACCCTACGATAGCTACAATGTAATTAATAATTACATTGTAGCTATTTTAGGATTTATATTTATTTTACAGGTAACTTTGTATTTATTTTAACTAGGTAGAATAGTTATTAAATAGTTATTAACTATTTAATAACTACCTAGCTAAAAGAAATACAAAATTACCTGTAAAATAAATCCTAACCTAAGTTACAATTAAACCTAACACTACACTATCATTAAATTAATTAAATAAATTACCTACAAATAACTACAATTAAATACAATTAAATAAACTAACTAAAGTACAAAAAATAAAAAAAAGCTAAGTTACAAAAAATAAAAAAAATAAGTTACAAACATTTCAAAAATATTACAACAATTTTAAGCTACTTACACCTAATCTAAGCCCCCTAATAAAATAACAAAGCCCCCTAATAAAATAACAAAGCCCCCCAAAATAAAAAAATGCCCTACCCTATTCTACATTAAAAAGTTAACAGCTCAATTACCTTACCAGCCCTTAAAAGGGCCTTTTGTGGGGCATGCCCCAAAGAAAACAGCTCTTTTGCCTGTAAAATAAAAATACAACCCCCCCCAACATTAAAACCCACCACCCACATACCCCTACTCTAACCCAAACCCCCCTTAAATAAACCTAAAACACCCACCCCCCTGAAGATCATCCTACCTTTAGCCGTCTTCAGCCAGCCGAACACCGATGGAACCGAAGAGGAGATCCGGAGCGGCAGAAGTCATCATCCAAGGGTCGCTGAAGAAGTCTTCCATCCGATTGAAGTCATCATCCAGGCGACGTCTTCAATCTTCATCCATCCGGAGCGGAGCCATCTTCAGACGAGTCTACGCGGAGCCATCTTCTTCCACCGACGACTGAACAACGAATGACGGTTACTTTAAGTGACGTCATCCAAGATGGCGTCCCTCGAATTCCGATTGGCTGATCCATTTTTCCTAAGGTAGGAAAAATCTGATTGGCTGATCCAATCAGCCAATCGTATTGAAGTTCAATCTGATTGGCTGATCCAATCAGCCAATCAGATTGAGCTCGCACTCTATTGGCTGTCCCGATCAGCCAATAGAATGCGAGCTCAATCTGATTGGCTGATTGAATCAGCCAATCAGATTTTTCCTACCTTAATTCCGATTTATTTTACAGGTAATTTTGTATTTCTTTTAGCTAGGTAGTTATTAAATAGTTAATAACTATTTAATAACTATTCTAACTAGCTAAAATAAATACAAAGTTACCTGTAAAATAAACATAAATCCTAAGATAGCTACAATGTAATTATTAATTACATTGTAGCTATCTTAGGGTTTATTTTACAGGTAAGTATTTAGTTTTAAATAGGAATAATTTATTTAAGTATAGTGTAGTGTTAGGTGTAATTGTAACTTAGGTTAGTTTTTATTTTACAGGTTAATTTCTCTTTATTTTAACTAGGTAGCTATTAAATAGTTAATAATTATTTAATAGCTATTGTACCTAGTTAAAATAAATTGAAAATTGCCTGTAAAATAAAAATAAATCCTAAGATATCTACAATAAAATTATTATTTATATTGTAGCTATATTAGGGTTTATTTTAAAGGTAAGTATTTAGTTTTAAATAGGATTAATTTAGTTAATAAGAGTTATAATATTTAGATTTATTTAATTAATATTTAAGTTAGGGGGGTGTTAGGGTTAGACTTAGGTTTAGGGGTTAATAATTTTATTATAGTTGCGGCGGTGTAGGGGGGGCAGGATAGGGGTTAATAAATTTATTATAGGTTGCGGCAGTGTAGGGGGGGCAGGATAGGGGTTAATAAATGTATTATAGGTGGCGACGGTGTAGGGGGGGCAGATTAGGGGTTAATAAGTTTAATATAGGTGGCGGCGGGGTCTGGTAGCGGCGGTTTAGGGGTTAATACATTTATTATAGTTGCGGCGGTGTCCGGGAGTGGCGGTTTAGGGGTTAATAATTTTATTTAGTTGCGGCGGTGTAGGGGGGGACAGATTAGGGTTTTATATGTATAATGTAGCTTGCGGTGGGCTCCGGGAGCGGCGGTTTAGGGGGTAATAAATGTATTTAGTTGCGGCGGTGTAGGGGGGGGCAGATTAGGGGTGTTTAGACTCGGGGTACATGTTAGGGTGTTAGGTGTAGACAGCTCCCATAGGAATCAATGGGATGTCGGGCAGCAGCGAACATTAACTTTCACTATGGTCAGACTCCCATTGATTCCTATGGGATCCGCCACCTCAAGGGCGGCGGTTTGAAAACCAGGTACGCTGGGCCGGAAAAGTGCAGAGCATACCTGCTAGTCATTTGATAACTAGCAAAAGTAGTCAGATTGTGCCGAACTTGTGTGCGGAACATCTGGAGTGGCGTAAGAATCGATCTGTGATGGACTGAGTCCGGCGGATCGAAGCTTACGTCACAAAATTCTACTTTTGCCAGTGTAAAGGGCTTGATAACCTAGGCGAATCAGCCTCGCCACAAATACGCTGCGGAATTCCAGCGTATTTGAGGTTCACGGCTTGATAACTAGGGGCCTTGATATTGAAGAAACAGAAATAATACAGAGCACTCTGTGAACTTTTTTATCTGCAGTCGGAACCCTGCTTAAATCCTGATTGGAGTACGGGGATCACGTGAGTAAGACGCAACACATGACCGTACCTCCCAGAAACGACGGAGCTATTCACCTGTTGACCTCCACAAATTTTCCAGGTACACATCGTCAAGGGGTACATTTGTCAAGGAATGCCCGGATCACGTACATCTAAACAGCCGAGCAACTAAGTTACTGAACAACCAAAGGGTGGAAATATTTAAAATCCAGGCTGTTAGGGTTTCTAAGGATTGGAATTAAGAAACCTGATATACAGTCTCAGTTTTGAAGCTTTAATGGATCACATTTATTTTTCGTATATATATATATATATATATATATATATATATATATACATACATATACGTATAAATATACACACACACACACACATATATATATATATATATATATATATATATATACACACACACACTATATAAGCATTGCTAATTCTGAGCAGAAACCGATGCTGAGCCAATCAGCAGCACTAGTTACACATCTGAGTTATGTGACTAGTGCCACTGATTGAATCACCTGCATTTTTCCCTCTAGACCAGCAGTGCTCTGTGGGTCCTGAGCAGTACTTCTACAGTGTGTTTAGCCGAGGTTAAAACATACAGTAGTGCAGGGTCAATAGTCTTATAATGAATTAGAGCATGGATTTTTTTTTTACATTATGGCCTTTTAATAGAATTATATAGTAGTTTGCTTGAATATAATGTTTTAAATAAAATTAGGGCTATTTTAAAACATTCATTTATTGTACAAGTTGTGGCACATACAGATAGTTTCTTAGGGAGTTTTTTGAGGGATAAACTCCAAATTATGGCATTAGCCCACAAAACACAGACCTTATGTGTTTATAAAAGAACATTTGTTTTGGCCCATGAAGAATTCTCTTCCCCTATTACTATCTGTCCCTCTTTCTGCCTCTCCCTTATTCTATGCATCCCCAAACTTCACTTTATAATATCTCCTTCTATTCCCTTGTATGTCTCCAAATAACCTCTCCCTTCATCTCGTTTAACTTATTACTACAATTGCATTTAATGTGCTTTTATTTTTGTATTTCTCATTGTAAGTTTTTCAGTTTCTCCATACAAGCTCTGCCTAAAACTACTTTCCCCATTTCTTCATATAAGCTCTTTGTTAACTCCTGCTCGTCTCTTTATAACATTACCCTATAACTCACATCTCCATAAACCTATTTTGCATAACTCTCTATATAAATTCAACCTATAATTCCTACTGTCTGTGTGACAAATCAATAATTCCTCCAAACTCTCCATATAATATCTCCCTGTAACGCCTCATTTTTGTTGTTGAAACCACACTATTATCTCTAATATTTTGCTCTATAACCTCTCGATAGACCCAATATACTTATTGTTACATACCAGAGAAACATCCTGCAACTGGTCCCACATCTATAAACTTGCAAAAAATATATTATATTCATTGTTTGTTAGAAGCTGCAAATGGCTGCCAAGTTCCACCCACCTATTGCATGTATATTTTGGTATGTTAAGTTTCTCCAATCACGATCGACTCTTAAAGTTTTCCTACTGGCACATGCTAATTTGTGCATGTGCAATTTGAAGTAGCTAACTGAAAAATATTAATTGTGCACTGCTAAACTGTCATAAGAAAACAGTTAACTGGACAAGAAGAAAGCTGTGGGTGGAGCTTGTCTGCCATTTTCGTCTGCTATCAAACAATGATTTTTTTTAAAGTTTCATGTACTTCTTACAAACTTATAGATGTGGAACCCGTTGCAAGATGCTTGTCTGGTATGTAACAATAAGGGCTCGATTTATCAAGCCGTTCGCCCCATTACGACTGCAGGTTCTCATTCTGGTCTAGTCCGACTGGGGAGATTGACAGCTCCTGCCCTTGCGTAATTGGCTGTGTGCGAGCAGGGGGCGGTGTTGCACAAGATCGCAAAATAGTGCTCTTGTACAATGCTGAATTCTGTTAATGGAATTCTGCCCACCAGAGGCGAGCTGCGGTGGACAGGGGCGCATATGTACGCCCCTGTCCAATGTCGCTTGATAAATCGAGCCCTAAGTAATAAAGAATAAGTATTGGGTCAAGACTGTTCCTTTAATATCACAGAATCTATTTAATTGTTCTCATTTTACTTATATTATCCTTATAGTCCTTTATTACGGCAATGATTACAAGATTTCTTCTGTTGTTCAACAAAGCTTCCCCCTGTAACTGTTCCTATAAGTCAGTAATTTTGTAATCATTTCATGCATAATTAAGCTTAAAATAACTAATGTGATGGTAAGAATTCTTTTCCAGGCAAGAATTGTTCTTTAATCTTTAAATTACTGATGTATATAGTGTGTAGAATTAGATTATTTATGCTTCACCTGTTTTTAAAACAAGGAATAATTATTCTGTTTAAAGATTTATTTGGAAGTACATCACAAAATATTCAGAACATGACAGCTTTGCAATATTAACATGCTCTGTATAGCAATCATAATAGTTGTTTATCATCATTTTTTTCAGATTTGTAATTTTAGTCCTCAAATCACACCTACAGAACATCACAAAATACTTAACATTGTTGATTTTGCTGACATTAAAGGATAAATTTAATTAATTTTGATAGAGAGTGCAATTTGATAGAAAAAAATCCAATTTGCTTTTATAATCAAATTTACCTTTTTAGTACTTTATGTTGAATACTAACTATATCCAGATAAGCTCAGGAAACTGCACGTCTTTAGCACTATATGGCAGCTGTGTTTGAAACAATGTAATACATTCAGGAGTAAATCCCAATCTTGGGCTTGTTTTTAGGAGATAACTTTCAGAGGATTTCTGATCCTCAGCCAGTATTGTTGGTATGTTTTACCAGTGATCATAATCATGAAATGTTTCTACCATTAAAACCACTGAAACTTGAAATGTTTGCTTATTGAAATCGACAAGATATTATATTATAGTTATTTTCATCATTAATCTCCTGATTTCATAACACAAAAAAACAAATATGCAGGGTTAAAAACAAACAAATTGGCATTTGGGGGGGGGGGGGTAAACAATTATATAACAAATTGAAGCACCTGCATAATGATTGATTGCTTTTAATAGTGTGTAGGGATGTTAAGAGGTGACTCTCCAAAACCACAGAAATGTGTGTGTATGTCTCGCTAAGGTATTTAAACAATGGGCATGTGTGTTTGTTGAGTTATTGGCTTATCTCATTTTCATTAGAGTAAAAATGTTTATTATCTTGTTTAAACTGACTGGGGGTTAGATGCATAGTAAGGTCTAAATTAAACTTTCATGATACAGATAGGGCATGTAATTGTAAACAACTTTCTAATTTACTTTTATCATCAAATTTGCATTGTTCTCTTGTTATTCTTAGCTGACAGCTAAACCTAGGTAGGCTCATATGCTAATTTCTAAGCCCTTGAAGGCCGCCTCTTCTCTGATTGCATTTGACAGTTGTTCCTCTTTCGCAACAAGAAGATTTAGGGGGTTATATACATCTTTGCTATGTTAAAAGCAAGGAAGTAACTGAACTTCATGAACAGAAACTCAATGATCGTTTTGATGTGTGAGAGAATTCCAGGTACAAGAAAATGTCACCATTTTGAGGCAGTTTTAGAGAGTACTATCAGATGCTTCTTTACATCTGCATTGCAAGAATTTGAAGAACATGAAGTGATGAAATTTGCCCCCCTTATCCTACGGAATAATTACTGTGTTGCTTTTCTCTATGATGACCAGTTGTGGTTAGGCTCCATTGAGGACATCAGTGAGGAAAACTGATGTTTTTTTAAAACCTGGACCAAGAACATGATTTAAGATATCTACTGTGGACAAAGCATGGGTTCCCATGAACAATGTTCTCAGAAAACTGCTACCTGTTGAGTTGACTACTGCCACCGTAAGCTCCCACAGCATTTCCGAGAGACTGAGTGAGGAAATCTCACCGCTTCTGATCAAAGATGGAGCTTGAAATTTTGGTGTGTCAATCATAAACAAAATTAGTGTAAAATACAGTTCATTTTATTATCTGTTATGCTTATATTACATCTGGTCATTTTTCAAAATACAGGGAGTGCATAATTATTAGGCAAATGAGTATTTTGACCACATCATCCTCTTTATGCATGTTGTCTTACTCCAAGATGTATAGGCTCGAAAGCCTACTACCAATTAAGCATATTAGGTGATGTGCATCTCTGTAATGAGAAGGGGTGTGGTCTAATGACATCAACACCCTATATCAGGTGTGCATAATTATTAGGCAACTTCCTTTCCTTTGGCAAAATGGGTCAAAAGAAGGACTTGACAGGCTCAGAAAAGTAAAAAATAGTGAGATATCTTGCAGAGGGATGCAGCACTCTTAAAATTGCAAAGCTTCTGAAGCGCGATCATCGAACAATCAAGCGTTTCATTCAAAATAGTCAACAGGGTCGCAAGAAGCGTGTGGAAAAACCAAGGCGAAAAATAACTGCCCATGAACTGAGAAAAGTCAAGCGTGCAGCTGCCAAGATGCCTCTTGCCACCAGTTTGGCCATATTTCAGAGCTGCAACATCACTGGAGTGCCCAAAAGCACAAGGTGTGCAATACTCAGAGACATGGCCAAGGTAAGAAAGGCTGAAAGACGACCACCACTGAACAAGACACACAAGCTGAAACGTCAAGACTGGGCCAAGAAATATCTCAAGACTGATTTTTCTAAGGTTTTATGGACTGATGAAATTAGAGTGAGTCTTGATGGGCCAGATGGATGGGCCCGTGGCTGGATTGGTAAAGGGCAGAGAGCTCCAGTCCGACTCAGACGCCAGCAAGGTGGAGGTGGAGTACTGGTTTGGGCTGGTATCATCAAAGATGAGCTTGTGGGGCCTTTTCGGGTTGAGTCAAGCTCAACTCCCATTCCTACTGCAAGTTTCTGGAAGACACCTTCTTCAAGCAGTGGTACAGGAAGAAGTCTGCATCCTTCAAGAAAAACATGATTTTCATGCAGGGCAATGCTCCATCACACGCGTCCAAGTACTCCACAGCGTGGCTGGCAAGAAAGGGTATAAAAGAAGAAAATCTAATGACATGGCCTCCTTGTTCACCTGATCTGAACCCCATTGAGAACCTGTGGTCCATCATCAAATGTGAGATTTATAAGGAGGGAAAACAGTACACCTCTCTGAACAGTGTCTGGGAGGCTGTGGTTGCTGCTGCACGCAATGTTGATGGTGAACAGATCAAAACACTGACAGAATCCATGGATGGCAGGCTTTTGAGTGTCCTTGCAAAGAAAGGTGGCTATATTGGTCACTGATTTGTTTTTGTTTTGTTTTTGAATGTCAGAAATGTATATTTGTGAATGTTGAGATGTTATATTGGTTTCACTGGTAAAAATAAATAATTGAAATGGGTATATATTTGGTTTTTGTTAAGTTGCCTAATAATTATGCACAGTAATAGTCACCTGCACACACAGATATCCCCCTAAAATAGCTAAAACTAAAAACAAACTAAAAACTACTTCCAAAAATATTCAGCTTTGATATTAATGATTTTTTTGGGTTCATCGAGAACATGGTTGTTGTTCAATAATAAAATTAATCCTCAAAAATACAACTTGCCTAATAATTCTGCACTCCCTGTACATGACTAAAGTAGGCTTTTCTCCAGATATCTACTATTGTGATAGACTAGTTGGCTTTTGGCCAGCAGCATTACTATAAACCTTTAATGCAAAATAGAGCATTACCCACTGTGACATAACAGTTGGAAGCAATATACAACCCTCATAGGCTGTGTGCACTCTCGGCCTAGCTGCTGGAGAAACCAGCACACTCTCACTTGTTTTTATCGTAGTTGTTATCTACACCTTTTTGCCTTATTAATTCACTTATTGTAGCTATCGCTTAGTGACATCCATTAACCTTGTGATAATGTGTCACTTAAACCTGATTAGCTGTTCTATTATCTGAATACCATTTTCCCTATAAGCCCTGCGAGTAAATATATATCTATTTTAGGAACCAATTCCTATATTATCACCACTGCCCTATGTGACTTACACTTTTTTTTACTTCAACCTACTACTATTATAGGAAGTTAGGCTCCAATATCATTAACTAGTTTGTGGTGATTTCATACTCCTTTATTTAAGGCCTGAGATAAATATACATCACCACATCAATCGGATACCAGGTTGTAGCCTCACAGAGTTTTCATTTTTAAATTATATGTATGTATGTTTGTTATTTTATTCTTAAAAGTTATGTTTTTATATTTCCGGAAAACTGCCTACTCTTTAGTCTGGGCATAGAGTGCTACGCTGGATTCTTTCTATGGATCTTTTCTTATCCACAATTTTTGCTTAAATGTATCCTAATGCAAAGCACCAACCCACTTATTATGTAATAACTTAATCACACATAGCAGCATACTACACAGTTGCTAAATAGTTATACTAATACCTAATACTAGTGGGGACTGCCTATAATAGTGCTATTGTTTACCCTTGCATATAAAATCTACTAGCCCTAGCTCTGTAACCAGTGGAATCTCAAACAGATTTTTTCGTGGCCGGACTTTTAGCCGACGGACATTTGGCAGATGGACATTTGGCCGACGGACATTTGGCCGACGGACATTTGGCCGAAACACAAGTGTCTGTAAGATAACAGTCCGGCCACGAGATAGATAGATTTGATAGATAGATAGATAGATAGATACATAGATTAGATAGATAGATCAATAGATGCAATAGATACATTTGATAGATACGATAGATAGATAGATTTGATAGATAAATAGATAGATTTGATAGATAGATAATTTCCCAGACAGAGAATTACAAGACGTGCGCCTGGGACCCATGGTAAGGTTCCCAGAGGCAGTTGCGGCGCCCAAGGCTCTGATTAGAACAGAGCACTCTGGAACGCATCTGCCCTCGGCCGTCATCGGAAAATTCTTTAGCTTTCTGTCTGTCGGCCAAATGTCCGTCTGCCAAATGTCCTTCTGCATTTTGTCAGAGCACCGATTTTTTTACAGCAGAATGCTACCATAGAGGACTTATAATCTGTGAAAATTTCCGATTCCTATCTGGTCCCCCACCAGAGATAACTCGAAAGAAAACTTACCTAGGTACCAGCTAAAATAAATTTAGGACTGAGACTCAAACCCTTCCCATTATAAATTGACCCTAAATATGGAACTTTCAGCAATTTTCCTCATTACATTAGGACTTAAGTTCTAAGTAGGGTTGCACCGATACCATTTTTTTAAGACCGAGTACAAGTACCGATACTTTTTTCAAATACTCACCGATACCAATTACCGATACTTTTTTATGTCAGGACAGTTTACCAAGCACAAAAAAGACTAATGATTTAAGATTGCTTCTTTATAATTATGAACTGTATCTCAAAAGACATTTTTAAATAATTAAACAGTTTTATGTGCTTGTTGTCACAAAGTTCACAGAACATGTTTATAAATAAAAATATTACAATAACATATATTAATAACAATAAATAACAGCTGCAGCAGCTGGGGCTGGAAAGCTACAACTTAAAGGGGTGATTACTAGATGCAATTGGGTTGTAGGGTGCCTTTATAACTCATCAATCTGACATTTGTACTTAATACCAAGTAATATAATTTAATTCTGAAAAAAATATTGGGGAAGGAGTGTCCCAGTAATCCCCTTTGAGAAAAATGGGGCATTTGCATTCTACTGACTCAACAGTAAATAGGGCTGGTCTTCATATTTTTCCAGGGCAGCTTTTTACTCCCAGTCCAGCCCTGGCTAAGGATGTTCCTCAGAGTACAGTATGTTTTGAGCATAATTGTGCAAGATGAGAAGTAGGAGTATAACAGGTAATCTAGCAATTAGAATACATTTTTCAAAAGTTAGTGGCAAGTTCTTATTAAGGAACAGAAGCATCTTTGAATGTTCAGCTATAAGTCTGTTTCTGCTATTAGTAAGGACATTTGATGCAAGGCTGAACAGTCTTTCACTTTTCACACTACTGCATGGGTCAGAAAGATATTTTTGGGCCATTAAATCTCAGTTTATTAACTTCCCAGTACTTCAGGGGTTTGTCTGAATGAGGTACAGTGATCTCTCCCAGGTAGGCTTCCAGCTGTACAGTAGCAGCTTTTGGAGCACTGCTCTGACATACAATAATACAAATAACAGCAATTTGGATTGGCAGAACAAAAGTGAAAACTTTTAGTTAAGTCTCCACTCCAGCTTAAAATTAAATGGGAACATACAGTTTGAAAACCACAACAAGATGGCGTATGGGTAGTAATAGGAGGTATCGGTTTAAGTATCGGTGCATTTGCACGAGTACAAGTACTCATGCAAATACTTGGTATCGGCACCGATACCGATACTAGTATCGGTATCGGTGCAACCCTAGTTCTAAGGATCAATAATTTGCAAAATGTGTACATGTACCGTGTAATGTGATCTCAGTTCCAAGGAGCTAGGACCATACTGAGCTGAGATATTGAGGTTTCCACAAACTGTTTAACCAAAATTTGTTGTGCATCATGACACTAAGATGGCTGCCGTGGGTAAACTAAATAAAATAAAAATAAAAAAATTGGTGGATTTGCAATACCAACACATAGAGGTAATCACTCAAAATAATTAAGAAAAATAAAAAATGATCAAGCAACCAACTTTACAATTATTGGAACACTGGATGGACTGGCCCTTGATGGAGTAACATTTATAGCTGAGGTGACCTTTCTAATTAATGCTATCGCCTACAGGGGTGGGTAATTTCAGTGGGGATTTTTCCATGCTCAAAATCAATGTTGCGTTCATAAACTATTTGGGGTATTAAGAAATAATTTGAAAACTGTTGTCCTGGGATTTTTAAGTTCTTTTTGAAAAATGTCTCTGGATTTAGATCAACCAAACAGGTCTGGCATATGTTAAAGTCCCTCCATAATTGTAATTGTTTAATAAGATAAATAATCCTTTAATTACCCAATCTACAGTTTTGCATATCCAACACTGTTATATTAATATACTTTTTACCTCATATCTAAGCCTCTGCAGACTGGCCCCTTATTTCAGCTCTTTTCACATACTTGCATTTTAGTCACTCATTCCTTACTCATAAATAACTCCATGGGAGTGAGCACAAGGTTATGTATATGGCACACGTGAACTAGCGCTGTCTAGTAGTGAAAAACTGTCAAAATGCACTGAGATAAGAGGCAGCCTTCAAGGCCTTAGAAATTAGCATATGAGCCAATATAGGTTTAGATTTTAATAAAGAATACCAAGAGAACAAAGCAAATTTGCTGATAAAAGTAAATTGTAAAGTTGTTTAAAATAGCATGCTCTATCTAAATCATGAAAGTTTAATTTTGACTAGACTGTCCCTTTAAGTATAGAAACATTTTTCACTAAACCAATAAAGAAAAAAATTGCTTCAGATAAATAATGACAATGGCTGATAGTTATCACATCAATATCAAGGGCTCGATTTATCTTCCTGTACATATTCACCCCTGTCTGCCAGGCTTCTCCTCTGTCTGGCAGCAATCCGCTGCCTGCATTTACCGTTGCACATCAGCGCTCCTGTGCGCTCACGTGCAACCCGCCCCCTGCCTGCGTGCAGCTAATCACACATGTGCAGGGTAGGGAAGCAGCGGTCTGATGACCGCTGCTTGATAAATCCTGACTGCAAGTCAGATTGGAAAAAAAAGACAAGACTAAACAATAGATTAGAAAAATAGAAACCTAGAATAGGTTTGAAATTAGACAAACACATAGGAGAAGGAAGAGTACAGAATATGCTGCACTTCTTAAAGGGAATATTAAACATTCAGGATTCAAACTGAAGTTGCATTTTCAAAACTTTCCAATGTACTTTTATCAAATTAACTTTTGATTTCCTTGTATACTGCCATATAGTGCTCAAGATTTGTGGACATTCCTGAGCTTAAGTATGTTGCTCTTCAATAAGGGATACCAAAGAGACCAAATAATATTTGAAATATATATATATATATATATATATATATCAATGTGTATCTGTTCCATTATATTCAAACGTTTAATTAAAGGGACACAACCCAAATTTTTTCTTCTGTGATACAGATAGAGCATACAATTTTAAGCAACTTTCTAATTTACTCCTATTATCAATTTTTCTTCATTCTCTTACTATCTTTATTTGAAAAAGAAGGCATCTTAGGGGTTTTTTTGGTTCTGAACTGTGGACAGCAGTTTTTTATTGGTGGATGAATTTATCCGCCAATCAGCAAGAACTACCCAGGTTGTTCACCAAAAATGGGCCGGCATCTAAACTTACATTCTTGCATTTGAAATAGATACCAAGAGAATGAAGAAAATTTGGTTATAGGAGAAAATTAGAAAGTTGCTTAAAATTGCTCTATCTGAATCACGAATGAACAAATTTCTGTTCAGTGTCCCTTTAAAAGGGTCATGAAACCCAAAATTTTTCTTTTATGATTCAGATAGAGAATATAATTTTATAAACATTTCCAATTTACTTCTATTTTCAACTTTGATTTGTTCTCTTATTATTCTTTGTTGAAGAGAGGTCTAAAAAAATGAAGCATGCACATGTCTGGGACACTACATGCCTAAAAAGTCCTGCCACCTAGTGCTCTTGATAATAGATAGCGTTGCAAAACTGCTGCAGACACGTGGACAGTCTTGAACTTACTTTCCGGCTTTTCAACAAAGGATTAGCAAGAAAACAAAGAAAATGTAATAATAGAAGTCAATTGGAAAGTTGTTTAAAATGATATGATCTGACTTATGAAATAAAAATTTGGATTTTATGTCCCTTTAAGACCATTGCAGGAAACTCATTTCTGCATAATTGCTCACTTGTTAAATTAGAAATTCTATAAAAAAAAAAAAAAGCTTCTTAAAAGACAATTGAAATGTATACTTTTTGTTCAGTATAAAAATCACTGACAACATAAGTACAGACGGACCACTGAGATATTGCGGGTTTGGTTTCAGACCACCGCAATAAAGCGAATATGGCAATAAAGTGAGTCACACTAATTCCAAGTGCATATAAAGTTAATATGTACACTATACTGTAGTCTATTAAGTGTGCAGTAGCATTTAGTGTAAAAAAAATAATAATGTACATACCTTAATTAAAAAAAACTTTAAAGGGACAGTCTAGGCCAAAATAAACTTTCATGATTCAGATAGAGTATGTAATTTTAAACAATTTTCCAATTTACTTTTATCACCAATTTTGCTTTGTTCTCTTGGTATTTTTAGTTGAAAGCTTAACCTAGGAGGTTCATATGCTAATTTCTTAGACCTTGAAGGCCACCTCTTTTCAGAATGCATTTGAACAGTTTTTCACCACTAGAGGGTGTTAGTTCACATATTTCATATAGATAACACTGTGCACTGATTGGCTAGACTGCAAGTCTGTCAAAATAACTGAAATAAAGGGGCAGTTTGCAGAGGCTTAGATACAAGATAATCACAGAGGTTAAAAGTATATTATTATAACTGTGTTGGTTATGCAAAACTGGGGAATGGGTAATAAAGGGATTATCTATCTTTTAAAGCAATAACAATTCTGGTGTAGACTGTCCCTTTAATGCTAAAAAATGCTAACCAACATCTGAACCATAATCTTTTTGCTGGTGGTGTGTATTTATAGGTGTGTATATACAGTATGTAAATTCATGTGTATTTATGTGTTTATATGTGTAAATATGTTGGAAAAATGGCACAGATAGACTTGCTTGGCACAGGGTTGCCACAAACCTTCAGCTTGTAAAAAGAGCAATATCTGCGAAACGTAATAAAGCGAAACAAAATAAAACGAGGTATGAGTGTATATAAAACTATGACCTCAGTAAATGATTTTCTTTGACACAATATAAGACTGAAATAATGTAAATTAGTTCTCATAAGCACTGTGAGGAAACAATCATCGCCTTAGCTTAGTTCCTGAAAACTCTAGAGTCTCCTAAAAGACCAAACTTCACTAAATCTAAAAATGTAATGACCCATTCAATTTTTCTCTTTTAAAAGTCAGATTTATAATGTCAGACCTCATTTGATTCTTTTAAACTTAAACAGTCTCATGTATATCTGTTTTATCTGTAAATTATTAGATTTTTAAAGTTAAAAGTTAAAATCGTTTCATGTCAGGCTTGGAAGTTTGTTTCATTTAGATTACATTTACATAAAAAAATCTGGTTAAAAAGGATAGTTTTAAGGAACAGAGTAGGGAGACAATGGATGTTGCAATTAGATGTCAAAAAAGAAAAAAAAAAAAAAAGGAGAGAAACGAAAGATGAGACATCAAACATTGACAGGGATTATACTTTTTGCTGTTTTATAGCCTTAGGGAAAGTCAATGCTTTCAGTAGTCTGCAGTATATAGTATTATAATGAATATCATAGAACAGTAATGAAATGTGCTACTAATAGGTTTTGATTGGGGAAAAAAAAGAATTTAAAGTTGCTTAAAGGGACACAAAACTAGACAAGTGCAACGCTAAAATGTCTTTCCATTAGTTAAATAAATAATTTTGTTTCTGCAAATTAGTTTAGTTAAGTTTAAAAAAAAAATGTTTTTGGCAAATTAGTTATGTTGTTAAATCATTTTTTTCGGATCCGTTCGTTTTTTCGGATCCATTCTGTATTCAAATGCATTATTCTATTCTGAAGTTTAGAATTGAACAATGCATATGAATAAAGAATGGGTCTAAAAAAACTATTTAACTTAACATAACTAATATGATGGCGATTGCCGAAACAAAATTATCTAATACTGCCACTGCCGCCACCCACATCGCCAACACTAAATAAAGCTATTAACCCCTAAACAACTTTCTCCCCACATCGCCAACACTAACTAAACATATTAACCACTAAACCGCCGTTCCCAAACATTGTCAACACTAACTAAACCTATTAACCCCTAAAACACTGGCCCCCACATCACAACAACCTAAATTAAACTGTTAACCCCTAAACCTAACACCCCCTAACTTTAACATAATTAAAATAGACCTAAATTAAAGTTACAATTATTAACTAACTACCTATCTAAAAATAAATACAAACTTACCTGTGAAATAAAAATAAAACCTAAGCTAGTTACACTATAACTTTTTACTAACTATCTAGTTGAAATAAATACAAACTTACCTGTGAAATAAAACCTAAACTTAAACTAATAAAACCTAACATTACTAAAAATAAAAAAACCTAACATTACTAAAAATAGAAAAACCTAAGATTACTAAAAAATTAAAACTACAATTACAAAAAATAATAAACACTAAAATTACAAAAAAAAATTAAAAACCTACCATTACAAAAAAATAACAAACTAAATGATCCAAAATAATAAAAATTATTGCTATTCTAAAAAACACCCCAAAATAACCCCCCCCCAATCTATAATAAACTACAAAGGGCCCTTAAAAGGGCCTTTTGTAGGGCATTGCCCTAAAGTTAGCAGCTCTTTTGCAAACAAATAAAAACAAACACCCCCTAAAATTACAAAGCCCCACCCCCCAACCCACAAAATAAAAAAAACCTAACTAAAAAAATCTGAATCTACCCATTGCCCTTAAAAGGGTATTTGTATGGGCATTGCCCTTAAAAGCGCATTCAGCTCTTTTATTGCCCTTAAAAGGGCATTCAGCTCTTTTTCGGCCCATTATCTTTTTCGACCCATTAAAATAAAAAAAGCCCTAATGTGAAAAAAAAAAACCTAACACTAACCCCCAAATCAGTACTCACAGTTGCTGAAGTCCGACAAAAGATCTTCATCCCAGCGGCGAAGCATCTTCATCCTGAGGCGGAGGTCCATCAGTCCAACGTGGAGTTCCTCTTCATGAGATCGTCCGCCGCACACTGAGGATTCAATGCAAGGTACCCCTTTTATATTGGGGTACCGGTGCATTCCTATTGGCTGATAAATTTAAATCAGCCAATAGAAATGAGAGCTGCTTAAATCCTATTGACTGATTTGAACAGCCAATAGGATTTAAGCAGCTCTCATTCCTATTGGCTGATTCAAATCAGCCAATAGGAATGAGAGCTGCATACATCCTATTGGCTGATTAACTCAGCCAATAGGAATGCAACGGTACCCCAATATAAAAGGGGTACCTTGCATTGAATCCTCAGTGTGTGGTGGACGATCGTATGAAGAGGACCTCCACTTTGGACTGATGGACCTCTGCCTGGACCTCCGTCTATCGACCATTCTACCTCCGCACATCGACCGCTCTGCAGCCGCAGGGATGAAGAAGATGCCGGTCCTGCAAAGGATGAAGATGGAGCGCCTGGATGAAAATGCTTTGCCGCTGGGATGAAGATCTTTCACCGGACTTCAGCAACTGTGAGTACTGATTTTGGGGTTAGTGTTAGGTTTTTTTTGTTTTCTGTTTTGTAAGGGTGTTTTTTTTTTTTTAGATTAGAGCTTTTTTATTTTAAAGGGCCGAAAAAGAGCTGAATGCACTTTTAAGGGCGGTAAAAGAGCTGAATGCTCTTTTAAGGGCAATGCCCACACAAATGCCCTTTTCAGGGCAATAGGTAGATTAGTTTTTTTTTTATAAATATAAAGAGAGAAGCGCTCAACCTGGGAATGAACAATAGCATAATAGCTTGTTCAATGGCTAGTTACCACCCAAGAAGCAGCCTCGTGGGGGCCTCGTCAGTGAGGTGAAGCCATATCCCTCTAGGCACAGTGAGCAACGGGTCCACGTCTGGGTTCCCGCATCCCACTTAGGGAGACTTCCCTAAGTGTCATAATTTGCAAAAATAAAAAGAGAGAAGCGCTCTACCTGGGAACGAACAATAGCATAATAGCTTGTTCTATGGCTAGTTACCACCCAAGAAGCAGCCTCTTTTTGCCCAACATGTGCCTTTCACAGAGAATAACTTTCCTGAAGTATATCAGTCTGATCCTGACTTCACAGTACAGTCCAGCCCCGAAATACCAAGCAATCCCTCTCTAAACGAGAGAAACAGCAAAACCCCAGACGTACGTTTCAGCCTATAGGTTTTTTTAGTTAGGTTTTTTTTATTTTATGGGTTTTGGGGGGTAGGGGTTTGTAATGTTAGGGGGGGGTTGTTTTTATTTGTTTGCAAAAGAGCTGTTAACTTTAGGGCAGTTCCCAACAAAAAGGCCCTTTTAAGGGCCCTGGTAGTTAATTATAGATTAGGTGTTTTTTGGGTTTTTTTGGGGTTTTTTTTAAACGGGGTATTAGAATAGCAATAATTTTTATTATTTTGGATAATTTCATTTGTTATTTTTTTGTAATGGTAGTTTTTTATTTTTTGTTTTTGTAGTTTTAATTTTTTAGTAATATTAGGTTTTTTATTTTTAGTAATGTTAGGTTTTTTTATTTTTAGTAATGTTAGGTTTTTTTTTTTTAAATAATTTTTTTATTGAGGTAATAAGTAATAACATCAAAACGGGAGATATGTCCAGGCATAGATCAAAGTTGATAAGAACAATCATACAATTCTCATGCAAGGAATACACTTGAATAGACTTGAGCTTAGACAGTGAGGTACCAATATTGCAGTTATAATCTCCATGTCTAAAACGGCAGTGGTGCTAGAAGCAAACAGGTAAAAAACTTTTATAATACAATATAGCATGTTCAATAGTAAGAGAGTAGCTACTGACATGGGCAATAATACTATGTCTGAAATTTTGATCATAAAGTGTGTGATATATAGGGTTGAAAATAAAAGAGACTAGTGTATGGCAAATATGGGTGACTGGAACATATGATAATGAAACCTCGTTTTTTTAACCTTTCACTTAGTAAGGATAAAAATGGTCCCCCAATTGCAGTGGAAACCATAGAATAGTTTATCTATACTGAACGAATTGGGGCAAAATGGGGGGTTAACATCATGGGGGGGTTTTCGGGGGGGAGAGAAATTCAGCGGGCGAGAGACGCTCGAAATGAAAAAAGGGGGGGAGGAGGGGGGGGAGCCAGTTAGAGTATCTGTCTCGTAGAACTTTGGGTCTCTAGGGTTTTGGGTGTAGAACGAGTAAGGGTAACTCCCAACAAAGTTATGCGTAAGGGGGAAAAACTAATATATAATTTAGTCTCTTTCATTATACATAGTATACAATATCATTATGGAGTGGGTTGAGGTGTTACCAAAAGCAAAAATCGCTGTATAGAAGCTTCCTTAGGGCAGGACCACTCTGGGGAGCCATATAATATAGATTACACATCTTGTAATTTTAGTACAAAGCAGATGAGGCAGAAGAGAGAGAATATAGACGCAAGTCATGTCAACTGATTAAATGCATATACATAACAGCAAACATAAGAACACATGAAATTAACTTTACACACCATACTAAAATATACGTACATAGTAAGAAGGAGTTTATAACACTGCAAATATATATGAATCCTTCACCCAATATGTTAAATATTATAAGAAGTCTGGGTACCTTTGTTGCTTAGATCTACAGGGGTTTATGGTATACCTAGGTATCCACATGGGGAGGACATATGATCCCACTTTGTATTATAACGCAAAACTCTAAGTTTGACAAGAATAGCATTGAAGATTACTATTATTAACAATGGGCCATATGTACATGCCTGACCAATAGCTAGGAAAGATAGGGCTACAAACAGGTCGGGATAATTACAGCTTATGTAATTTAGGTGGGCGTGTCCGGTATGTATGGTCTATAGTATTGGGGAAAAAAATTAAGTAGGGAGCTTCTAGGTGCATAAATGTCCCGTGTTAGATTTGAGATTCAAGCGCGTGACCATCATAGATTCTAACATTTGTAAAGTACAATTACATATTTAAATGACAGATAACAAAACAAATATGGAATATACCAATGAATCTCCCCAATCAAGCTTATCATTGTTTACTCTTGGTTTATAGTTAACCTTTGGAGGCTATTTGTCATATGGTAAACTGCTATTGTATAAAAAGAGGCTAAGCTCCAATATTATAATAACAACATTGTAGTAAAGAAATGAGCAGTATTATTTAAGAAGATCAACATCAAGTTTCCAAATAGTAAAAAAGAGATTTAACCTGTGAAGTATTAAATGTAAACATGCAGCATAATAATAAGGTAGCTTTGGACTATAATGTGGAGGACACAAGACAGCTAATAATGTCTAAAGATGGGAGTGCAAAGACATTATCAGATATATGACTAAGAATATTTACCTTTGGTATAAGGTCGGGACTGTTGTTTCTGAATTTTGAAATAGTTACATAATGAGATTGGGTTACCATAGCTTAAATAAGGATCTCTCAATGTATACATGTGTATAGGGATTGGTGCAATGGGAGTCATAGATATATGTCTGAATAGTGAGTAATGAGCTTAAGTATACATAAGTAAGGTACCTCAGTTAGTAGTATTAACCTTCTGGGTAAAACCTGTGGCTTTTAAATATGTGTAAAAAGCTCAGACACATTATAGCCACTCATAAATTAACATTAGAAATATAAGGCATAGATAACTAATAAAAAAAAAAAAACAATAGTGAGATACAACTGAGTAACCCATATGAACCATTGTTTAGACCAGATACAGTGAAAGACCTCCTATGGTGAAACGTAGAGAGCTAAGCTCCAAGTAATCATGAAGGTACACATTCATAAGAGTCTCATGGTAAGTTAGGGTAGTAACCACCAAATGATCAAACACTATATGTCCTCTAATCTAATAATAACGTAGTAGAAAGTTACCCCACACCAGTTCTTCTAAGGTGGGCAAGGCTTTGCATGTCGGCTAGTGTAATCTTGGAGCATCTCATGATGAGATTAATGGTCATAAAGGCCCAGGGTTGTGATTGCGTGGTGCTAACTCCCTGCAGAGATATGATAACCACACTCAGTGACTTTGAGGTAGGGCCCTCCTCGAGCAATGAAGTGTAGTTCGGTATTGTGTTTGCAGTGGTATCAGAGAGTGCGGCAGGCCATTGAGTAGCTAATTTGCCATCTTTAACAGTCACTACCTGCTCTCCAGTATTTGATCGGTCCGTCAACTCAAGTAGCTGGTCGCCTACTCCATATTGTGGATCAACTACTATCATCGCGTCTAATGTGACCCGTTCAGGGCTGATGATCTCCTTTGGGGCCCAGCACCGTGAGTCATCCAGAGCTATTAAAGTATAGGGAAGTGTCTCTGCAGACTCTCATTCGGGGAGTGATATGTAAGGTCAGTGTGAACTCCGCTGAAGGTATCGGGACCCCATGTAAGGAACTACAGATTTCTCACAGCCTGGAGTTCCGTTCTACTGTAAATACTTCTTGGAGCTCAGAAAAATGAGCATCAAGCTTTGTCTCCACCTCACGGAGCATTGCTACGACTGTAGCCTCCATTTTGAATGCGGGTATAGTTTCTTCTGGTTTGCTCTTTGGATTCGGATGCGGTCTAATGGCGGCCCTTCACTCGAATTTTGGAGCGCTTCTAATTGTAGCTAAATTCAGGGTGCTCACTCGCTGACTTTGTCCATTAGCATCTTGAAGGTGTGATACGACTCTGGCTGGTTATAAGACCAAAATTATTGCTGGTATACTTGTTATTGCTGTAATATAAAGCGGCCGTCTCACAGAGCTCCGTGACTACACAGCCATCATGGCCGATGTCGGCTCCGCCCCACATAATGTTAGGCTTTATTAGTTTAAGCTTAGGTTTTATTTTTATTTCACAGGTAAGTTTGTATTTATTTTTAAATAGGTAGTTAGTTAATAATTTTAACTTTAATTTAGGTCTATTTTAATTATGTTAAAGTTAGGGGTGTTAGGTTTAGGGGTCAATAGTTTAATTTAGGTTGTTGCGGTGTGGGGGGCGGCGGTTTAGGGGTTAATAAGTTTCGTTAGTGTTGGTGATGTTTGGGAATGGCGGTTTAGGGGTTAATAGGTTTAGTTAGTGTTGGGGATGTTTCGGAACGGCGGTTTTGGGGTTAATAGGTTTATTTAGTGTTTCAGTTAGTGTTGGCGATGTGAGGGAACGGCGGTTTAGGTGTTAATATTTTTAGTTAGTGTCGGTGATGTCGGTGAACGGCGGTTTAGGGGTTAATAGCTTTATTTAGTGATTTAGTTGGTGTCAACGATGTTGGGGAACGGTGGTTTAGGGGTTAATAGCTTTATTAAGGGATTTAGTTAGTGTCGACGATGTCAGGGAACTGCGGTTTAGATTAGAACAATGAATAAAGAATGGATCAGTAAATTCGGAAACTGATTTATTCATTTTTGGAATTTTTTGGGATTTTAGTTATTGTGCAGATTCGGAAATTCCGATGCATTCGAATCTATGAATTGGTCAAAATTCGGCCGAAACGAATATGTCTACACGAAACCTGATTTCAGGATTCAGGTATATACACTTCTAAACAACGTTCCAATGTACTTCTATTATCACATTTGGTTCATTCTTTTTGTATTCTTTGTTGAAGGAGCAGCAATGCACTACTGAATGCATTGGTGCTCCGGAACCTACACAGGTATGCTTTTCAACAAAGGACACCAATAGTATGATGCAAATTAGATAACAGAAATAAATTGCAAACAGCTAGATTACGAGTTGTGCGTTTGTGTTTTAACGCTGAAAAAATGTAATTTCAGCATTAAAACAGCACCGCAGCAATTACAAGTCTTGTCGGTATAGCTGTACCGCAACCATTTAGCCTGTACCGCAACGTCAGTCCAGCACACGTAAAAATTCAGTTTTTTCATGGGATTCCCATAGCACTGCCATTACGAGTTTTGTGGTGAGGCTAAACAACTTGCGTTACAGCCTATACCGACACGATCCGTTTCGTAATCTAAAAGCAGAAATTATAAGTTTTGCGCTACAAATCTGTTACATAAAACTCATAACTAAACTGCTACAAAGTACACTAACACCCATAAACTACCTATTAACCCCTAAACCGAGGCCCTCCCCCATCGCAAACACTATATTAAATTATTTAACCCTAATCTGCCACTCTCGATATCGCCGCCACTAAAAAAAATACTAACCCCTATTCCGCTGCTCCCCGATATCCTCACCACTATAATAAACGTTTTAACCCCTAAACCGCTGCCCTCCCGCATCGCAAACACTATTTAAATATTATTATCCCCTAATCTGCAGTCCGCCCACATCGGCCCCACTATACTTGTTATTAAGCCCTACACCGCCGCCACTATAATAAACCTATTAACCTCTAAACCGCAAGCCCCCCACAACAAAATATACTAAAATAAACTATTAACCCCTAAACCGAAAGCCACACACATTGCAATAAACTAAATTAAATTACTAACCCCTACACCTAATGCCCCCCTAACTTTAGATTAAAATTACAATTTACCTATCTTAAATTAAATTAAAACCATCTTCAAATTAAAAGAACTAAGCTTAAACTAACAATTAAACTAATATAACTAAAATTAAACTAACTACCAATTAAATTAAACTAAAATACATATTTAAAAAATCCTAACACTAGTCTAAAAATTACAAACTATCTAATTACAAAAATAAAAAAGACTAAATTACAAAAAATAACAAACACTATTTTCAAAAATAAAAAAGAATTACACCTAATCTAATAGCCCTATCACAATAAAAAAAGCCCATCCAAAGTAAAAAAAACCCTAGCCTACACTAAACTACCAATAGCCCTTAAAGGGGCCTTTTGTAGGGCATTGCTCTAAGTTAAACAACTCTTTTACCTGTAAAAAAAAATATACAAAGACCCCCCCAACAGTAAAACCCACCTCCCAACCAACCCCCAAAATAAAAAACCTAACTCTACAGGGAGTGCAGAATTATTAGGCAAGTTGTATTTTTGAGGATTAATTTTATTATTGAACAACAACCATGTTCTCAATGAACCCAAAAAACTCATTAATATCAAAGCTGAATATTTTTGGAAGTAGTTTTTAGTTTGTTTTTAGTTTTAGCTATTTTAGGGGGATATCTGTGTGTGCAGGTGACTATTACTGTGCATAATTATTAGGCAACTTAACAAAAAACAAATATATACCCATTTCAATTATTTATTTTTACCAGTGAAACCAATATAACATCTCAACATTCACAAATATACATTTCTGACATTCAAAAACAAAACAAAAACAAATCAGTGACCAATATAGCCACCTTTCTTTGCAAGGACACTCAAAAGCCTGCCATCCATGGATTCTGTCAGTGTTTTGATCTGTTCACCATCAACATTGCGTGCAGCAGCAACCACAGCCTCCCAGACACTGTTCAGAGAGGTGTACTGTTTTCCCTCCTTGTAAATCTCACATTTGATGATGGACCACAGGTTCTCAATGGGGTTCAGATCAGGTGAACAAGGAGGCCATGTCATTAGATTTTCTTCTTTTATACCCTTTCTTGCCAGCCACGCTGTGGAGTACTTGGACGCGTGGGATGGGAGTTGAGCGTGACTCCATCCTCAACCCGAAAAGGCCCCACAAGCTCATCTTTGATGATACCAGCCCAAACCAGTACTCCACCTCCACCTTGCTGGCGTCTGTGTCGGACTGGAGCTCTCTGCCCTTTACCAATCCAGCCATGGGCCCATCCATCTGGCCCATCAAGACTCACTCTCATTTCATCAGTCCATAAAACCTTAGAAAAATCAGTCTTGAGATATTTCTTGGCCCAGTCTTGACGTTTCAGCTTGTGTGTCTTGTTCAGTGGTGGTCGTCTTTCAGCCTTTCTTACCTTGGCCATGTCTCTGAGTATTGCACACCTTGTGCTTTTGGGCACTCCAGTGATGTTGCAGCTCTGAAATATGGCCAAACTGGTGGCAAGTGGCATCTTGGCAGCTGCACGCTTGACTTTTCTCAGTTCATGGGCAGTTATTTTGCGCCTTGGTTTTTCCACACGCTTCTTGCGACCCTGTTGACTATTTTGAATGAAACGCTTCAGAAGCTTTGCAATTTTAAGAGTGCTGCATCCCTCTGCAAGATATCTCACTATTTTTTACTTTTCTGAGCCTGTCAAGTCCTTCTTTTGACCCATTTTGCCAAAGGAAAGGAAGTTGCCTAATAATTATGCACACCTGATATAGGGTGTTGATGTCATTAGACCACACCCCTTCTCATTACAGAGATGCACATCACCTAATATGCTTAATTGGTAGTAGGCTTTCGAGCCTATACAGCTTGGAGTAAGACAACATGCATAAAGAGGATGATGTGGTCAAAATACTCATTTGTCTAATAATTCTGCACTCCCTGTATAAAAAAACCTAAGCTACCCATTGCCCTAAAAAGGGCATTTGTATAGGCATTGCCCTTAAAAGGGCATTTAGCTCTGTTGCTGCCCAAACCCTTAACATAAAAAAACACCAAAAAAACCCTTAAAAATACCTATCACTAACCCCAGCGATCCACTTACAGTTTTTGAATTCACGCTTTAACGATCTTCATCCAGGTGGCAAAGTCCAAATCCAGGCAGTGAGAAGTATTCATTTAGGCAGCCTCTTCTATCTTCATCCAGGCGGTGAAGTCCTCATTCAGGCGGCGAGAAGTCTTCATCCAGACGGCCTCTTCAATCCTCATCCAGACGACATCTTCTATCTTGATCCCGGCGGCACGGAGCGGGTCCATCCTGAAGACATCCGGCACGGAGCATCCTCTTCATACGTTCGCCACCGTACACTGAATCTTCAATGCAAGGTACGCGATTCAACATGCCATCCCTTGCATTCCTATTGGCTGAAAATTTCAGAAGATAGTCTTGAGAAAGGCCTAACCAAGACTGAAACGCGTTGACAACATACTGGTGAGCTAATTTTCAATCCTCATTCACTGTGTACATACAGTTTTGCACTATAGTTCTTTCTTTTCTTTTGCAGGTTTATTGTTATTAGATATTATGGATATATGATTTTTTGATTTTTGATTACACTTTGGCTATTTGTGTATCAGCATTTTCTCACAAGTTTTGTGAAACACTTTTATTTTTGCTATTTGAACTTTTATATCAACTTTTTTTCTCACTGTGCACACAATTTTTTGTATTTGATTTTTGTTTTTTTTTATCCATTTTTCTGATTTTACCACCACTTGGACCACTTATTTTGGACACCCAGCACCTATCCACGACACTTATAAGAGAAGTCACTTTAAAGAAGAGTCACCATTTTTTACTTTAATTTGGAGGAATTTTTAAACAGACTATTTCACTCTTGTTTATATATTTTTTTGGATTCTTTTGGACTTTTTATCATTTATTGTATATTGATTGATCACACCCTGTTGTTTGCATTTTCAATCCACCGTACCACACACCGTACGCATTAGGCACTTTCCATATTGTTTGTTTTATATTGGCCAAGCATATCTGACTTATTTTAGCCTTTTTATTTTATCGTAGGTTTTAGTCATGGATCCATGTTTGTAATTATTGTTTATCTCAATATATATACTGAATAAAACTGTTTAATATTTTACTTCATTTTAGCATTGTAGCCTTTTCAGCTTTTTAGCGCATACTCTATACTTCTATACTTGTATTCTACCCACTGTTAGTCCGCTAGGGGGCTATCTTTAGAGTAAGCATAAGGCTTAATAAATTGCGCTCAATCACTCCCCTTCCTTATTTGTCCTTAAAATTTGTTAAACAACTGTTTCTGATTTTCAAATGTTACTTTCGTTTTTGAATGTTCATAATTAGATTGAATATACACATTCAAAATTTTGAATGTAACATGCAAACTAACAAATACAATTCCAAAGTTCAATAGTTCATGTGCTAGGGAATTTCGTAAATAGATACATAATAGATACAAATATATTGATTTATTTTTTTCTAATTTGAAAATTATATTTTGAAAATATTTTTTTTTTTAAATAGCATTAGAAATACTATTACATTAAACAAATGTTAGAATGTTGTACATTCAAAACAAATGTGTTAAAATTAGTTTCTTTTTTTTTCATGTTGCAAAACATTTGTCCAACCCTTGTACAGATCTAGACAGACAGATACATGGTTTCCCTTATTCTGGGGAACTACCACAGTATATATTTGAACAGTTGATTTCATCAAAGTACTGACAAATTTTACTTCTCTGGTACACACAGGTTTGAGTATTATTATTATCGGTTATTTGTAGAGCGCCAACAGATTCTGCAACGCTATAAACATACGTAGGTTGTATACAAGGTAACATTTATAGGGATCAAATGGGTAGAGGGCCCTGCCAAGAGTCGCACTGTTGCAGTCAGCTCTTATGAAGGTGATCTGCAAACAGCTGGGCTCTTAGGCTTACATGCTAGGGGGTTCATGGTGAATAGTAATGGAGGAGGGGAACTGGTATATGGAAAGTTTAGTGTAGGTTGTATGCATCTCTGAACAGTAGAGTCTTTAGGAAGCGCTTGCAGCTTTCAAAACTAGGAGAGAGTCTTGTGAAGAGAGGCAGAGAGTTCCACAAGATGGGAGCCAGTCTGGAGAAGTCCTGTAAATGGGAATGTGAGGAGGTAACAGGAGATGAGGAGTGTAGGAGGTCGTGAGCAGAGCGAAGGGGATAGGAGGAAGAGTATCTGAACTGGAGACAAGGTCTGAGATATAGGGGTGAGCAGTGCAGTTGAGGGCCTTGTATGTCAGAGTCAGAATTTTGTGTTTAATCGTGGAGGCAAGAGGAAGCCAGTGAAGGGATTAGCAGAGAGGTGCAGCAGATGAAGAGCAACATGTAAGGAAGATGAGCCTGGCAGAGGCATTAATTATGGATTGTAAAGGAGCTAGGAGGCAGCTAGGGAGACCAGAGTGGACGGAGTTGCAGTAGTTGAGGCGGGAAAGGATAAGAGAGTGGATTACAATCTTAGCTGTGGGTTGTGTAAGGAAATGTCTAATTATAGAGATGATTTTAAAGTGGAAGCAGCAGGTTTTAGCCAAGGACTGAATGCGAGGAGTGAAAGAAAGATCTGAGTCAAATGTGACCCCAAGACATCAGGCATGCGGGGTAGGGGAAATTATGGAGTTGTCAACAGTTATAGAGAGATGGGGGTGGAGATTTTAGAAGAAGAAGGGAAAATAAGGAGCTTAGTTTTGGAGAGGTTTAGCTTAAGGTAGTGAGAGGACATCCAGGAAGAGATGTGAGAAAGACAGTTAGTGACACGGGTTAGCAAGGAAGGAGATATGTCTGGTGCAGAGAGGTAGATTTGGGTGTCATCAGTATACAAATGATATTGAAACCCGTGGGACTTTATTAAGAAACCTAATGATGATGGGTAGATTAAGAAGATAAGGTTGAAGACAAGAATTACATATTGGCCTCTAGGCCTTAAATTGAATCCATCTGTTTAATATTTTTTTAGTTCTGAACTAAGGCCCACAAATGTGTCTTGCCCAGGGTCTCACAAATGCTATTGGTGGTAATGGGTAATATAGGTTATTTATGATTATATAATTTAAGCAGGAAATTTTTTGTGAGTCACAAACATATCAAGATCAATATTATTATATGGTTGGTAATCAAGTGGTCGATTAAAATCTTTTAGAAAAGAAAAAAAATCACCTGTTTTATCTACAAAATTTCCCATAAACTTTAATGGTGATTTTCTATAGAAAATTATTGCACAAGTTTTTCTAAAGTATTGACCCCAAAGTTGGAAACAGACAGGCAGAAATGCTTTACAGAGCTTTCTAGCATCCCCTTAGAGATTTTGTTGAGTTATTTTCAGTGGTAGTTCTAATTATAAATGTGTTACAAAAATGTTAAATTAAAACAGGCACTGCAGAAGTCAGCAGCATGTAAGCCCCACATTGAGGGCTAGATTATGGATGGAGCACAAACACTATTGCAAGATCACAGTATTTGCTTGCGCTCGACTCCGTATTACAAGTGGCGCAGTGTTTAAATGACTGCAAATGTATTAGCGGGAAATCATGGTAATTTGCGCTTCCCATATTTTTGTATATTTTCTATATCAGTGTTGAGCATCAGAGGCCCATTTTTCAAGCTCTAAATGGAGCTTGAGGGCCTATGTTTCTGGTGAGCCTAACCCTGTCCGCCTGCTCTGAGCAGGCAAACTGACATCACCACAATTCAACCCGATTGAGTACGATCGGGTTGATTGACACCCCCCTGCTGGTGCAATGCTGAATACAGAGAGCGTATTGCTCTCTGCATTCAGCGAGGTCTGTCGGACCTGATCCGCACTGTCAATGTGTGCTGCTCATATTAAAAGTTTTCGATCGCTCGAATGCAGTCTCACTTTTTACATAAACTCAAAACTCATGTAAAAAGTTTAGGCTGTGAAACAAGTAGCACTAAGCAACCCTAAACCACCACATAGCCCTCTGCAAATTACCCTGTTACACTGCCACATAACGAACTGCAAATTGCCCCGCTACACTGCCACATAACGAACTGCAAATTGCCCCGCTACACTGCCACATAACGAACTGCAAATTGCCCCGCTACACTGCCACATAACGAACTGCAAATTGCCCCGCTACACTGCCACATAACGAACTGCAAATTGCCCCGCTACTAACTCCTAAACCTCGACAACCGCCATCGCAAACTAAACCCTTCAGTGATTACAGCTCTTTTGCAGAACAAAAATCACTGTACTAAAACCAAAGTTATCCCCCACCCCCACAAAAAAACTTTATCTTTAAAAAAAATCCTTAAAAAAAGCCCAGAAAAGGGCATCAGTGATTCCAGCTCTTTTGCAAAACAAAAAAAATACCCCTATTCTGCTTTCAATATCCCTGAAGCAAAAAAAAAATAATTAAAAACAATTGTGATCTTCATTATTAATCTCTCCATTTTTTATCCAAACACCAAATCCACAGGATTAAGGTCAAACAAAATATTGATTTCAGGGGTTTAGCAATTACACTACAGGCTGAAGAACTTGTATGTTGATTAGACATCTGCATTCATGGATTCATTTTCTCAAAGAAAGGCAAATATGGCCGAGGGCAGCACCATTTGGCTATTTTCACACTGGTTGTGTAAAAGTGCACCACACAAAGATCTGTGCAAATACAGATTGTGAGGTGCACTTTCACAAAAAAAAATCCAAATAACTAGGTGTGTGCATTCGGTGGTTTCGATACCTCCGAATGCGGAAAAAGACGGCCTTTAGTGGCAATCTGCTATTTTCAGAGCTTAATTTATACTTGCGAAAGAGCAACATACTAAAATCTGCGCAAATCCAGATCCTAGTGTTTTTCTATTTCACAAGTATAAATTCAGCTCACTCGGATAAAACTCAGCACTCAGAGGCATCTGACCTCTGAATGCACACGTCTACCAAATGCCACTGCCCTCGCACATATTTGGTATTTGTTGAGCAAACAAATCAATGAATGTGCAGGTCTAATGTCTACTGAGTCTTTTTCATAGTGTGTATTGATGCTAATAGGTGACGTTTGCAATTAACCTGTTGTTCTCCAAACCCATAGAGATATGTCTGTATGTCTCTCTAAGGGGACTATCAGTGGACATGTGTGTTTGTTGGATTATTGATTTTGCTAATTTTTATTAGTATAAAAGTGTTATTATTTTATAATGTTAATTGATTGAGCAGATAGTGTTTGCATCTGTTTGGTGGTGGTGCTTCTTAATGTCATCCAAAAGTGATGTTGTGTTTTGTGCATGTGCAAAAACAATGTTACATTTTCAAACATTTTGGAATACTTGGGATTATAACATAACATAGTAACATAGTAGATGAGGGCTTCAATAAGTGAAAAATGGACTTCTAAAAGTGTTGTTAAGTTTCAAGAATTTGCTTTGTGATCAGAAAACAGGATAGACACATGTTAAATTGACAGTAAAATCAAATTTAGACTTTAATTATTGATATAAAACATGCAATTTTAAGCAACCTTCCAATTTACTTTTATCTGATGTGCTTTCTTTCTCTTGTTATCCTTTGTTAAGATGCATACCTAGGTAGGCTCAACAGAAGCTATGCACTACTGGGATCTGGTGGCTGCATGCATATGCCTCCTGTGTCAGTCCCAGTAGTGCATTCATGTTCTTTTAACAAAGGTTACAGAGAGAATAAAGTAAATGTAATTATACAAGTAAATTAGATCTGACTCAAATCAGACCCGATGGTCTTGAAGCCAGTCAGATCATATCCCTAGCCCTAAATCCTTTGTCAGTTACATGTCTACATCAGACATCTGATCAATCTTACAGCCTTAGTCAGTTACATGTCTACATCAGACCTCTATTCTAACTTGCAGCCTTAATCGGTTATATGTCTACATCAGACCCAGGGGCAAAACTACAGGGGGTGCAGAGGTCGCAATTGCGCCTTGGGGGCCCCAGCTTACAAAAAAAAAAAAAATTTTCATAAGAAACGTTGACCTGCCACTGCCTGCACTGATATCATGTGAGTGTGACATGATGCTTCACTAGTGTCTCTGACTACAGGGGTTAGTCTTTCTGTTTTACCCATTGGTGTTTATGTGTGTGTGTGTGTGTGTGTTTGTATGTATGTATGTGACTGTGTGTGTATTTAAGCATGTATGTATGTGTGTGTGTGTGTGTATGTTTGTGGTACCAGCAAATTACAGACCTTGTTACTACAGCATGGGGGGGCGGGGGTAAACAGTGTCACTATACAGTACCACTATATATAGTGCGGGGGGGCTGGACCATGTCACTTTATAAAGTACTGGGGCAGGTAGGGTCAGGCCAGCCATCTCACCGGCAGATTACAGACTGTGTCACTGACTCACTATATTCAGTACTGGTGGGTTAAATAGTGTCACTATATACAGTAATAGGGGGTCAGACCATCTCACAGACTGTGGGCGCAGGGTACCTCCTTTTGCAGACATGTAATCTGATTCACATTTTTTTTCTGTGTTAAATGTTTAAAAAAAAAAAAAAAAAAAAAAAAAAAAAGATATGTATCAAATTCACTTTTTTAGGGGGGGTGGGGGGCCCTTCTTAGATTCTTGCACCTGGGCCCTGTGGTTTCTAGTTACGCCTCTGATCAGACCTCTGATCAAACTTACAGCCCTGTAGCTTTTGTCAGTTATATGTCTACATCAGACCTCTGATCAAACTTACAGCCCTGCAGCCTTAGTCATTTAAATGTCTACATCAGACTTCTGATCAAACTTACAGCCCTGTAGCTTTTGTCAGTTATATATCTACATCAGACCTCCGATCAAACTTACAGCCCTGAAGCCTCTGTCAGTTATATGTCTATATCAGACCTCTGATCAAACTTACAGCCCTGCAGCCTTAGCCAGTTATATGTCTACAACAGACCTCTGATCAATCTTACAGCCCTGAAGGCTTAGTCATTTATATGTCTACATCAGACCTCTGATCAAACTTACAGCCCTGCAGCCTTAGTCATTTATATGTCTACATCAGACCTCTATTCAAACTTACAGTCCTGAAGCCTTTGTCAGTTATATGTCTACATCAGACCTCTGATCAAACTTACAGATCTGCAGCCTTAGTCATTTATATGTCTACATCAGACCTCTGATCAAACTTACAGCCCTGTAGCCTTAGTCAGTTATATGTCTACATCAGACCTCTATTCAAACTTACAGCCCTGCAGCCTTAGTCAGTTATATGTCTACATCAGACCTCTGATCAAACTTACAGCCCTGAAGCCTTAGTCAGTTATATGTCTACATCAGACGTCCGATCAAGCTTACAGCCTTGAAGCGTCAGCAATATACTAGTATACACCTCAGATCAGGCCGGCGGCTCTGTAGCCTATGTTACCCATATGCCTAACTCAGACCCTGTAAGTTAATGTAATGCTCATGGGACATTCCACTATCAGACTGAACTCGGCCAGTAGTCTTCTTATCCCGGCGTCGAGCCGGAAAGATAGGGAATATCCCATAGCAGAGAAAGATCGCAAGATGGGGTAAGCAGCACTCACCACAGGCTGGATAGTCTGAGGCAGCAACAGGCAGCAAATAAGCGGAAGGCAGTTCAGGGGTAAACTGCTAGAAAGGTCAAACAGGCAGTGTTTGGAAACAGTAAGGCAATCCAAAGGTAAACCACTTGAATGGTCAGACAGGCAGGTTTTGGCAACAGTAAGGCAGTCCAAAGGTAAACCATTTGAATGGTCAGACAGGCAAGTTTTGGCAACAGTAAGGCAGTCCAAAGGTAAACCACTTGAATGAACAGACAGGCAGGTTTTGGCAACAGCATGGCAATCCAGTACTTTAAGGATTAAGCAAGCAGAGTAATCAGACAGGCAGAGTTCATCAACAGTGAGGCAATCCAGTACTTTAGGGATTAAGAAAGCAGAGTAGTCAGACAGGCAGAGTTCATTAACAGTGAGGCAATCCAGTACTTTAGGGATTAAGCAAGCAGAGTAGTCAGACAGGCGGAGTTAATCAACAGTGATGCAATCCAGTACATTAGGGATTAAGCAAGCAGAGTAGTCAAACAGGCAGAGTTCAATAACGATATGGCAATCCAGAATTCAGTAAGCTATCACACCCAGGAGCACACAAAGAAAATCCTATACTTGAGTAGTGATAGGTAGAAAGTGAGTAATTTACATAGGTGCAGGATTCGCGCCACAGGAGATCCTGACTGGCATCAGAACGGAGGGAGTGTGCAGCGATGACGTTAACGTCGCACGCAGACAGGAGCCGACTTCCCCCTAGGTAACGAGCAGAACAGCAGGCGCTGTGTCCCTAGCAACAGCTAGAGTGGCACCGCGTGACAGTTAAGGGTTCAATGTTGGCTTACTTTGTACTGGACTGTAGGTTAAAATACTGGACAGTCCACTTAAATACTGCATATATGGAAACCTATAAGCAGCTAATAATAAAATAAAACAGGAATTTAATTAATTTGATTTTTTTTTGCGCTTTGCATCTGTATGCTTATTCTTGTCAAAAATCTTTTATAGAAATTAGAAATAAAAATATATATTTGTATTATACTTTGCATTTTGTGTTGCATTATTACATTTCTTTCAGTGCTATTTATTGGCTCAATTATTTAATAATACCATGCACTTTTTTCACATACAATTTGCAACATGAAAAAGGTGAAACAAATCTGAGCCAATACTTTTGGAGGGTAAAAATAGGACTAGGAATAAGATTATAAATAGTAAATGATTATTGTTCTGTTTGGAATGAAACATTTATGCATTTTAACTCTGCTTCAGGGATTGTATGTGCCACGACTCTATAGCAAACCCCTATTGTCAAATTTACATCTTTCATTACTTAAGTCCCTAATTATTGCATTAAAAAGTAAAAAAAACTATATTTATCAGATCTCTAGTCTCTCAGCTGACATTTTAGACAAAAAGGAACAATTTTAGAGCTGCAGAATCTGTTGCCGCTCTACAAATAACTGATCATTTTCTTAATCTGGGAACCCTGGAATGTATATATGAGTATTCCAAACTCTGTTTGGAGCTGAGAACTTTTAAGATGAGTCCCAAGATTTTCAATTTTCTGCTCACTATTTTAGACTTGGGGCGGTCAAATTGGATTGTGGGTTTGGGGAGGACAGTTTGCTTTGTAGAGTGGGGAACTTGCCCTCCCTCACCTGAAAAGATAAGATTAGTGACTGGATTTCTATCTTTTTTTTTTTTTAGTTTACTTATTCTGGGCAGTAATTTGATTTTTTTTTTAATTTGTATGATTTATCTGAAACAAAATAAAGTTTAAATTTTGACTTTTAATTTTCCCTTTAAAAGTAAAAGTGAATTTATAGTTTGAACTGAAGTATTTTTGCAATATACTTTCATTATACTTTCTAGTAAAATGTATCACTGTTTTTCAGCAGCATACACACATATACTGCGAAGGCCCATGCACCAGCATTTAAACACCATACCTACTTATAGGCCCCTATTTATCAAAGTCTGGCGGACCTGATCCGACAGTGCGGATCAGGTCCGCCAGACCTCGCTGAATACGGAGAGCAATACGCTCTCCGTATTCAGCATTGCACCAGCAGCTCACAAGAGCTGCTGGTGCAACGAAGCCCCCTGCAGAATCATGGCCAATTGGCCACCAGCAGGGGAGTGTCAATCAACCCGATCGTACTCGATCGGGTTGAATTGCGGCGATGTCTGTCCGCCTGCTCAAAGCAGGTGGACAGGTTAGGGAGCAGCGGTCTTTAGACCACTGCTTCATAACTGGTGTTTCTGGCGAGTCTGCAGGCTCGCTAGAAACACGGGGCCTCAAGCTCAATTCGGAGGTTGATAGATAGGCCCCATAGTCAGGAGTGACTTGCATGACACAAATTAAAAGGACATGAAACCCCAAATTTTTCTTTCATGATTCAGATAGATCATACAATTTTAAACAACTTTCTAATGTGCTTCTATTTTTTAATTTGCTTCATTCTCTTGGTGTCCTTTGTTGAAGGATCAGTAATGCACTACTGGGTGTTAGCTGAAAGTCAATGACAAATGGCATATATGTGCAGCGTCTGAGCTTACCTGAATATACTTTCAACAGATTATATAAAGAGAAAAAGACAAATTAAATAATATAAATAAATTGAAAAGTTATCTAAAATTGCTTACTTTCTGAATCATGAAAGATACAAATTGGGTTTGATGACCCTTTAAATCTTCACTGACACAATACACACCAGCATCAGCTCTCTGAGCAAGGATGGTGTTTGTATGGAAGTATATGGCAAAAAAATGTTTCTATTTCATATTGAATTGCATTCATTAACATTTCAACTTTGACCTTTCTATCTGTTTAATTTTAAGAAAAGTTTTTAAACTTTACATCTTGTATGTGCTGCTTAAAATTGTGGGTAGTTAAACCCCTAAAAAATATTCTATACATATGAAATAGTTTTTACTGTACACGAACATGCACTAACATACATATCAATTCTGAGTTTTATGTCCCTTTAAAATATATACTTCAGGGCCAAAACTGTTTAACATACAGTTGCAACCTTCCTTCAGCTTTTTAAGGTAACATTATTATGTATTTGTCAGATAATACATCTAGAACTATAAGTAGTTTTATATCTGCACTTCTGCAGGATTGAATCATACTGCAGGCTGAAATTGGAAGGTCTAATCATGTGATAAAAGAAAAAAGGAAGGGATTATGTAATCTATGTTTAATGTGACATAAATTGTCTATGTACAGTCTGTGACTAAGAATATATTGAGTACTGGAAATGCAATCTCTTTTGGTTTTGTTTCAGAAAGCTTTAATTGCATGCCGGGAGTATTCAACTCAGTGGATATTTTCCAAAAGAATGGGACCACTAATTGGCGAATTTCAAAGACTAATAATAATTGATAAAAATGCTGCCCTGTAGTTATTTTTAATCTTTTTTAGTATTGAGGACATGAAGAGAAAGCCCAGGTGTTTAGACTTTCTATTGAATGCATTGGTTTAAAGGGTCCGTCCTACGGTGCTGCAAAGTAGCCTAATGAGAGCGATTTATTTAAACAGAATATATTACGAGGATTAAATATGCTCTATGTAAGTGGGGCGGAATGAAATGAGTGGGAGGTTAAATTAAAAGTTAGCTTTTATTCAGATCTATTGATATTTTCTTATATTATTTCTGGAAGCAGTGACGTGCAAATCCATTTTGAGTCTATTATTCCAGTAGCAAGGCATGTTCATTTTATGTAGTCTTACATGTTGGCAAAATTCTTGCACTCTAATAAGATGTTAGAATTTCTTTGATAATGTTAATTTTGCAAGCATGGTCTGGGGTCCCAGTAAACAACTGGATGTTGATTCACTATTGATTTTAACCCCTTATGCAGGACACTTATTGACATTCCTCAAAACTCAACACTTAGTATTTCAATCTTTTTATTAAAATGCATATAAAAATGCAGTCTTGCCATTCCAATATTTTATGTCCCATGAGCATCAGTAGAATATTTTAAGAGAAAGTGAAATTAAAAGAATTCTTCAGCTAAGAACAAGGAGAGTAAGCAACATAGATGGATAGTGTGGCCAATGGCAGGCAAGTGAAGATTCTACCACCAAGACCACTGGTTAGAGATGGGTGAATGTGCTGAAAGTGTAATTTGTTTGGAAGAACAAATAGTCTTGTGGACATTTGTTTTGGACAATCAAAAGCTGATAGGAATGAAAATCCATTAAAATTGATTAATCACATTATTTCCGTTTTTTAAATGTAACATTCAATTAAACAAATACAATTCAGAAGGGCCATAGCTCATGTGGTAGGAAATTTAGTAACTTCATACATAATATATTCAAATATATAAATTCAAATGTTTCTGGAGGCGGAGCTAGCCACAGACTGAAGTGGCTGCATAGTCACAGAGCTCCGTATACAAAGTAACCAAAAAAAAACAATTATTTCAGAACAAATACTGATTGATCCTAGGACCTCATCTCCTAAAAGAGAAGAGCAAAGAACTGGCAACCTTCTCTCCCTTCTGACTCGCGGCCTGCATCGACACGCAACAATCCTATTAATGAGAGCACTGGCACCACAAAGACAAGAATAGCAGACGCCCGGCTGGATAGCGATACTAAGGGCGTCTATAACATCACAATACGACTGAGGTGGATGGAACTCTGTGCAGGCCGACGATCACAGGGAGACATTCCCTGCGGCATTCATTTAGGAAGACTGGCGAGAGGCGGGAATCTGCCATATTGGCCATCCACATACACTCACAATGCTACATGTAAAGCATTGGATATAAATCGTATCCTTTAGGCCCTGTGTGATATAGTCTGGGCCCTTATAGTTACTCAACTATAGGTATATTCCCACAAGCTGACTATTGGATACTCAAAAACTGACTAATTTTGCTCATCTCACACACAGGACAGCCACAAGTAATGACTGGCATAGTCTGGATTATAGCCTCATTGGAACCATCCTGATTTCTCTACACTCTCCCTCTGCTGAGGGACCGGTCAGAAGACACCAGACTGCTGGCACCCACTCCCATACAATATACAGTATACAGTATATAATAAGTAGCATGTAATATATTAACATTTGATCCAATCCAAGTAATAGCTGATAACAAGATGTAAGGATCAGTCATTTATGTTCTTTAATTTTTGATTATGTAGTCATGGTATAATCTTTATCCTGGTGTGGACTCTTGTTTTTATTGCTCTACATGTTGACTACCAAGTCACTCTATGAGGTCAAACAGTTAATTGAATAGAAAGTTACTGCTTACATTCAATCATAAGGGTGCATTTATTTCTCTCAGCTCCTTTTCCCTCCTGTCTTAATCATGAAAAACAAATCGCAAACAGTGCGGAAATGTCTTTCACAATCACAATTGAAACAGCGACATCAGGAGACCCCTCCCCCGCTCTCAATAAGCTCCACTACCTCTCCTTCTTCTGAGGGGGCAGAACAATCTTCTACATCTGCTCCAAACCAAGAGCTACTGTCTTAAATTAAAATCTTGTTTCAAGCAGGACTCAAATCAGAAATATCAGAACTCAGACAAGATATACTAGAAATTGGGGGCAGAACATAAGATATTAAACAAAAGCTTGATGAACTAGCAGAAGAGATTACCCAGATTCAAACAGCTATTCAAGATCAATCTGCTTACATCTGCAAATTAGAGGATCAAATAGAGGACCTTGAGAATAGGTCTAGGAGGTCTAATCTACGCATTCACAACTTACCTGAATCTTACACAAATCTGCCTGAGACTTTATTAAAGTTATTCCAGCAAATCCTACCATCTACTGATGCTACAGAGCCCTGGTCAGACTCCCTCAGCCCTCCTGGGCAAGGGACATCATCATCATCAAAATGCATAACTTCTTATTGGTGCAGACCCATCTATGTTTAAATGTATAATATTCAAAAAACAGAATTTATGCTTACCTGATAAATTACTTTCTCTTGCGGTGTATCCAGTCCACGGATTCATCCTTTACTTGTGGGATATTCTCATTCCCTACAGGAAGTGGCAAAGAGAGCACACAGCAGAGCTGTCCATATAGCTCCCCCTCTAGCTCCACACCCCATTCATTCGACCAAAGGTTAGGAAGAAAAAGGAGAAACCATAGGGTGCAGTGGTGACTGCAGTTTAAACAAAACATTTTTACTTGACTTAATTGCCAGGGCGGGCCGTGGACTGGATACACCGCAAGAGAAAGTAATTTATCAGGTAAGCATAAATTCTGTTTTCTCTTGCAAGGTGTATCCAGTCCACGGATTCATCCTTTACTTGTGGGATACCAATACCAAAGCTTTAGGACACGGATGAAGGGAGGGAACAAGACAGGTACCCTAAACGGAAGGCACCACTGCTTGCAAAACCTTTCTCCCAAAAATAGCCTCTGAAGAAGCAAAAGTATCGAATTTGTAAAATTTGGCAAAGTATGCCGTGAAGACCAAGTCGCTGCCTTACAAATCTGTTCAACAGAAGCCTCATTCTTGAAAGCCCATGTGGAAGCCACTGCTCTGGTAAAATGAGGAGTAATTCTTTCAGGAGGCTGCTGGCCAGCAGTCTCATAGGAAAAACGGATGATGCTTTTCAGCCAAAAGGAAAGAGAGGTAGCAGTCGCTTTCTGACCTCTCCTTTTACCAGAATACATAACAAACAAGGAAGATGTTTGTCTGAAATCCTTAGTTGCTTGCAAATAGAACTTTAGAGCACGAACTACATCAAGATTGTGCAACAGACATTCCTTCTTCAAAGAAGGATTGGGGCACAGAGAAGGAACAACAATTTCCTGGTTGATATTCTTGTTAGAAACCACTTTAGGAAGAAAACCAGGTTTAGTATGCAAAACTACCTTATCTGTATGGAACACCAGGTAAGGTAAATCACACTGTAAGGCAGATAATTCTGAAACTCTTCGAGCAGAAGAGATGGCTACCAAAAACAAAACTTTCCAAGATAACAACTTAATATCTATGGAATGTAAAGGTTCAAACGGAACCCCTTGAAGAACTGAAAGAACTAGATTTAGACTCCATGGTGGAGCCACAGGTTTATAGACAGGCTTGATTCTGACTAAAGCCTGTGCAAACGCTTGAACGTCTGGTACCTCTGCCAGACGCTTGTGTAAAAGGATAGACAGAGCAGATATCTGTCCCTTTAAAGAACTAGCCGACAATCCTTTCTCCAATCCGTCTTGGAGAAAGGACAATATCCTGGGAATCCTAATCTTAATCCATGAGTAACCCTTGGATTCACACCAACAAAGATATTTCCGCCATATCTTATGGTAGATTTTCCTGGTGACAGACTTTCTAGCCTGAATCAGAGTATCTATAACTGACTCAGAGAAACCACGCTTTGATAGAATTAAGCGTTCAATCTCCAAGCAGTCAGACGTAGAGAAACTAGATTTGGATGCTTGAACGGACCCTGTATTAGAAGGTCCTGCCTCATTGGCAGTGTCCATGGTGGGACAGAGGACATGTCCACTAGGTCTGCATACCAAGTTCTGCGTGGCCACGCAGGCGCTATCAAAATCACCGACGCCTTCTCCCGCTTGATTTCGGTGATCAGACGAGGGAGAAGAGGAAACGGTGGGAAAACATAAGCCAGATTGAAGGACCAAGGCGCTGCTAGAGCATCTATCAATGTCGCCTTGGGGTCCCGGGAGCTGGAACCGTAGAGAGAGGAAGCTTGGTGTTCTGACGGGACGCCGTCAGGTCCAACTCTGGAATGCCCCATAGCTGAGTCAGCTGGGCAAATACCTCCGGGTGGAGTTCCCACTCCCCCGGGTGAAAAGTTTGACGACTTAGAAAATCCCCCTCCCAGTTGTCTACTCCTGGGATGTGAATTGCTGAGAGATGGCAGGAGTGGTCCTCCGCCCACCTGATTATTTTGGTTACTTCCTTCATCGCTAGGGAACTCTTTTTTCCCCCCTGATGATTGATGTAAGCTACAGTCGTGATGTTGTCCGACTGAAATCTGATGAATTTGGCGGCAGCTAGTTGAGGCCATGCCTGAAGCACGTTGAATATCGCCCTCAGTTCCAGAATGTTTATCGGGAGAAGAGATTCTTCCCGAGACCATAAGCCTTGAGCTTTCAGGGAGTCCTAGACTGCACCCCAGCCTAACAGACTGGCATCGGTCGTTAAAATGATCCACTCCGGTCTGCGGAAACATATTCCCTGAGACAGGTGATCCTGAGACAACCACCAGAGAAGAGAAACTCTGGTTTCCTGGTCCAACTGTATTTGAGGAGACAAATCTGCATAATCCCCATTCCACTGATTGAGCATGCATAGTTGCAGTGGTCTGAGATGTATCCGAGCGAAAGGGACAATGTCCATTGCCGTTACCATTAATCCGATTGCCTCCATGCACTGAGCTACAGATGGCCAAGGAATGGAATGAAGAACTTGGCAAGTAGTTAAAAGTTTCAACTTTCTGACCTCCGTCAGGAATATTTTCATTTCTACCAAATCTATTAGTGTTCCTAGGAAGGGAACCCTTGTGAGTGGGGACAGAGAACTCTTTTTGATGTTCACCTTCCACCCGTGAGACCTTAGAAAGGCCAATACAATCTCCTTGTGAGCCTTGGCTCTGTGAAAAGACGGCGCCTGAATTAAGATGTCATCCAAATAAGGTGCCACTGCTATGCCCCGCGGTCTTAGAACCGCCAGAAGGGACCCTAGCACCTTTGTGAAAATTCTGGGAGCAGTGGCTAAACCGAATGGAAGAGCCACGAACTGGTAATGCTTGTCTAGAAAAGCGAACCGGAGGAACTGATGATGATCTTTGGGGATTGGGATATGCAGGTACGCATCCTTTAGATCCACGGTAGTCATATATTGACCTTCCAGGATCATAGGTAAGATTTTCCGAATGGTCTCCATCTTGAATGATGGGGCTCTGAGGAATCTGTTTAGAATTTTTAGATCCAGGATTGGTCTGAAAGTTCTTTCTTTTTTGGGAACCACAAACAAGTTTGAGTAAAAACCCAGTCCTTGTTGTGCAATTGGAACTGGGTATATCACTCCCATCGTATGTAGATCTTCTACACAGAGTAAGAATGCCTCTTTCTTTGTCTGGTCTGTAGACAGACGAGAAATGTGGAACCTTCCTCTTGGAGGGGAGTCCTTGAATTCTAGAAGATATCCCTGGGTAACAATCTCTAAAGCCCAGGGATCGTGAACATCTCTTGCCCAGGCCTGAGCGAAGAGAGAAAGTCTGCCCCCTACTAGATCCGGTCCTGGATCAGGGGCTACCCCTTCATGCTGTCTTGGTAGCAGCTGCAGGCTTTTTGGCCTGTTTACCCTTGTTCCAGCCCTGGTAAGGCTTCCAGGTTGCCTTGGGCTGTGAAGCGTTGCCCTCTTGCTTTGCAGCTGTAGAGGCTGAAGCGGGACCGCTCCTGAAATTACGAAAGGAATGAAAATTAGCTTTGTTTTTAGCCTTAAAGGGCTTGTCCTGGGGGAGAGCATGGCCCTTTCCCCCGGTGATTTCTGAAATAATCTCTTTCAATTCTGGCCCGAAAAGGGTCTTTCCCTTGAAAGGGATATTTAACAATTTGGATTTTGATGACACATCGGCCAACCATGACTTGAGCCAAAGCGCTCTGTGCGCCATAATTGCGAAATCTGAATTTTTTGCCGCTAACTTAGCTAATTGCAAAGCGGCATCTGTGATAAAAGAATTAGCCAGCTTTAGAGCCTTAATTCTATCCATAATTTCGTCATATGAGGTCTCCATCTGGAGCGACTCCTCCAGCGCCTCAAACCAGAAAGCCGCTGCAGTAGTTACAGGAATAATGCAGGCAATAGGTTGGAGAAGAAAACCTTGTTGAACAAAAATTTTCTTAAGTAAACCTTCTAACTTTTTATCCATAGGATCTTTAAAAGCACAACTTCAATTGTCTTCAATTGGTATGGTTGTGCGTTTAGCAAGTGTAGAAACAGCCCCCTCTACCTTAGGGACCGTCTGCCACGAGTCCCGCCTGGGGTCAGTTATGGGGAACATTTTCTTAAAAATAGGGGGGGGGAACAAAAGGGACACCTGGTCTATCCCACTCCCTAGTAACAATATCCGCAACCCTCTTAGGAATCGTAAACGCATCAGTGTATACAGGGACCTCTAGGTACTTGTCCATTTTACACAACTTCTCTGGGACCACCATAGGGTCACAATCATCCAGAGTAGCTAATACCTCCCTGAGCAATACGCGGAAGTGTTCCAATTTAAATTTAAACGCTAATGAATCTGACTCTGCCTGATGAGAAACCTTTCCTGAATCGGAAATTTCTCCCTCAGACATCAAATCCCTCACCTCCACTTCAGAGCGTTGTGAGGGCACATCAGATAAGGCTACCAAAGGTTCAGACTGCTCATAATCTGTTCTTAAAACAGAGCTATCGCGCTTTGCAGGAAAAACTGGCAGTTTGGATAGAAAGGTCGCAAGCGAATTATCCATGACTGTCGCTAGTTGTTGTAATGTAATAGGGGCAGACGCACTAGAGGTACTAGGCATCGCTTGCGCGGGCTTAACTGGTTGTGACACATGGGGAGAGATAGACGGACTATCCTCATTACCTTCAGTCTGAGAATCATCTTGGGCCACATTTTTAAGTCCAACAATATGATCTTTAAAGTGTATAGACATATTAGTGCAATTGGGACACATTCTGAGAGGGGGTTCCACCATGGCTTCTAAACACATTGAACAAGGACTTTCCTTAGTGTCAGACATGTTTAACAGACTAGTAGCATACACAAGCAGGCTTGGAAAACACTTTAATCAAATAAAAAACACAATTTGAAAAAACGTTACTGTGCCTTTAAGAAATAAAAAGAGCACACAATTTTACAAAACAGTGAAAAATGCAGCAATCCTTTTGAAATTTTCACAGTATGTACCTAAGGCTTTAATATGATTGCACCACAATTTGCAGAACGATTAACCCCTTAATGCCCAAACCGGAGCAGCCTAAAGCCAGCAACCGGTTAAATAACTACAGCACCTTGCCACAGCTTACTGCTGTGGCCCTACCTGCCCTTAGGGATCAGTTTTTGGGGAAAAAAGCTTCTTTAAGGTCCTCAATCAGCAGCTGGACTACCATGTGAAGCAGCATGAACTGTCTTTCAATTCTAACTGCGCATCTGAGGAGCGAAATTAGGCCCCTCCCACTCCACTCCAGAGTTGTGAGGCCTACAAAAATCACTTCCAAGTGACTAAATTTTTGCCATGTGGATAATAACCCCAGAAAAACACTCCAAAGTGCTTAAAAAAGTGTCTCTAACGAGTATTTCTTAAACAAATAATCGATTGCCCTGAATTAGTGTCAACCAGCCTAATTAGCCCTGTTATATAAGCATTCAATTCTTTACTAAGTCTCAGAACATAGCTTACCCTCCCCACATGGGGATCTTGTCAGTCTTCTAGCATTATCTCAGTCTTGTCTAGAAATAAATGACTGAACATACCTCATTGCAGTCAAGCCTGCAAACTGTTCCCCCCAACTGAAGTTTTCTGGTACTCCTCAGTCCTGTGTGGGAACAGCAGTGGATTTTAGTTACAACAAAATCATTTTCCTCTCAGCAGAAATCTTCATCACTTTTCTGCTAGAGAGTAAATAGTACAAACCGGTACCATTTAAAAATAACAAACTTTTGATTGAAGATATAAAACTACAATTCTAACACCACATTCACTTTACCCTCCCGTAGAGAGACCCTAGTGCTTAGAGCCGGCAAAGAGAATGACTGGGGGGTGGAGCTAGAGGGGGAGCTATAGGGACAGCTCTGCTGTGTGCTCTCTTTGCCACTTCCTGTAGGGGATGAGAATATTCCACAAGTAAAGGATGAATCCGTGGACTGGATACACCCTGCAAGAGAAAAGAGAAGAATAAGATCTCAAATTTTAAGAAATTCCTTAAAGACATTGAATACAGCACTCTTTAAATATTACAAAACACCTATTTATTCATTCAGTTCAAAAACCAAGAACAGAAAACAAAAAGATGAACGCAGGTGTTGCAAAGGTTAATACCAATTCATACAACAGAAGCAGTCATAGGCAATTATCTCCTGGGTTCATATATACAAATCCTAAATTATATCTGCAAACAATCACAGTTCTTACCCAAAAACATTGTGTGCACACAAAAAAGAAACAAAAAGTTCTTATTATAGGCAAGTAGTTACCAGCGCTGGTATACTGTTAGTTGCAAAGCATGCTTGTTTCAGTGTGTCCAGCTAAGCAAAGTTGAGGAGCAGTCTCCTTATGTGTATATAGATTCAATCAGTTCTTGATTAGATACAATAGTAACAAGATAGTAGGTAAAGTAATGCTAATGGTAAGTACCTATAGGTGCCAAATATTTTTGTAATCAACAAGCACCTGCTAGGGGGGCAATATAGCACTAGGGAGACTCATAGATAAATGAGTTACAAAGTCTTAACAAAAAAGAGTGTAACAAAAAAAGAGTGCTTTACCCCTGATACAGATGATTAGATATACAGTCAGTCACAGACATTTAGCACCAGCAGTGTGTACGTATGTAACGATGTCAAGGAAAACCTGCTAGTTATTAGCCGATAGTAGTTACCCGGGAAACATAAAACAAAGCAAGTATTGTGACAGGGAGTGTTACCTTCTGCAAACTGGCTCAAAAGAAAAGTTCTCAGTCCCTTGACTTTTGAGAATGTATTACCTTTCTTGTAGCCTCCCCTCCCTTCACTTAGCTCTTGTTGCTGACACGTGTTTCGCCCATAATCCTTTGCGATAAGGGCTTCATACAATGGCATTCACATTTTAGATCATATTTACATGTTGATACAAAAGAAAGAATGGGGCTTAGATCATTATTTCTTTCTTGGGGAAGTTTGTTTATATTACAATAAGTACACATCAAATGTAGTAATACTCAAAAAACACAGAAAAATTTATATAAACAAAAAGAAGAGATTCATATATTAATATGGCATTTTAATCTCCTTATTGTTTACATTGATCATTGTTATTCACATACTTATGGAAAGTCTGTCTTCTTTCCTTTCCTTTACTAGAGATGTTATTTTCATTATATTAAATTGTTAGGGATATATACCAGTAATTTAATCCAAAAAAAAACCCCAACCAGAAGTATCTGATGGGTATAAATGTACCATTTAAAGGGAATAGTGTGCAGACCCTTATATATATTAGAAAAGACTACACAAGAAGGGACAGAAAGTAGAAACGCAATAGGTAACTACTCACAAGACAGGGATTTCAGCACACTGTTTTTATTCATAAGAAAAAGACAAATTTATCATTGCAACAAATTCCAAAGGTGATGACTGCAGTGCCTCGCTTATCAAACATTCACATCAAGAAGTTAGATTCTCAAATTCATATAACTGAATGAATGAACCATGGTAACGTAACATACACAACACAAGATATGAGTGGTCAGTTATACCTGTAGCACAAATGGTGAAAACCAGACCGTATGAACAGAGCAACACCTCCACTAGAGGGTGGCTTCACAAATCAAGCAAAAAATGGCCAACATAGTTATCCTTGAGGATCTATGCTTGTTAGAAAGTTCAATAGCAGGTTCTCACCGTAGCATACATGTAAGCATATATTGATATTGATACAATGTGATTCAATGCAAACACAAACACAATATAGCAACACCTCCACCAGAGGGTGAAATAAATGGTTACCTTGGTGATCCGTGAGGATCTATGCTTATAGAACCATAGTACTGTGTGTAAATATTAAACATGTATGAGAAACGTGGTAGACGTACCGTGATAAGGGGTGTGTTCAACACCTATTTCAGAGGACACCACTATAATGCAATAGTATCCGGTGTCATGAAAATTAATACATACAATATGTAGGATCTATGTACACCCCCCATTAAATCAGGGTGCTACAATTACAAGGTTGGTACCGATTAAAAACAGTTACATATGTAATTTCCCACAAAAATCATATCCATAGATGATATTAAGAATAATGACAATCCAGCATGTGGAATAATTTGCAGTTCATATATCAAGATGTAAATTCTACTTTCAATAGGTAAGGGTAAGTGTTAATAATTACCACCTATAATATTTTCACTTTGTTCTGAAAGACTCATAGGGGAAATAACCAGAAGATGTATCCAGTAGACAAATGAAGGTGAAATCTCTTGAGCAATTTCTAGAGAGTCGCTTGCATAGCCAGCAAGCAAACAGATGCCTTTTCTTTCCCCCTTTTTTCCTGTTTCACGCCGTATAAGCTGGAGACCAACCATTCAGGTAGAATACAGAGCCACTCGCTCTGGATACGTTACTGTCAATGCACGTTTCACCCCCCACATGACTACAGCGTCATTGGGGCTTCCTCTTATTCATGACAGTTTAATGTTAGGTGTGCTATCCCTTTGAGCTATCAGTTTAAGATTATATTGAATCAAACATCAATTCGAATTTTAAAATCATTGTCATATCAGCATCAATGTTTATCTTTAATACTAATTTCACATATACATACTTTCAAAGTACTGTATAATACACAATGTAACAAATGGCACTTACAAGTTCTGATGAGTGATCAATGACACAAGTATCAAGCAATTTGATTAGTTAGTGAAAGTTTAAAATGTATATTTGAATCAGATTGGCTGATGTCATAAATCATGTGATTATGCATATTCCAATCAAAAATCATGTTGGTTGTTTAGCAGTTTGCATCAAATTTGGTGTGAAGTGGAGAGTGGGACCAAATGTGGAGCAATAATATTGTTTGATTTAGGGTATACAATTTTAATAAAGTTTATGTAAGGTCCCCACATATGGGCAATCGGCTGAGCTCACACAAGGTTGTAAGGAATTTCCCCTTTGCGAAATGCGTATACTGTCCTTTTATGGCACAAACAAAAGTTTTTGAAACAGGCAAAAAAAACTACCAAATCAGGCACTTTACCAATTGTGAGTGCTTTGGGGTGGTGTATCTTCTCTATTGTTCTTGTCCAAAGTTCTATGTCGGAAAAACAAAAAGGCAAATAAAGGACCACATAAGAGAGCATAGAGACGATATCACCACCTCTAGGGACACGAGTGTGGCGAGACATTTTCTAGAACACCACAACTTTAATCCAAAATCGCTGAAATTTATCTGTATAGATAGAGGGATAACATCTGGAAGATGTGGTGATCAAGATAAATGTCTCCTACAAAAAGAAACTAAGTGGATGTATGTTCTTAAAACATTGGCTCCTTTTGGTTTAAACGAAAAATTTGAATTTGCAAGCTTTCTATAAAAAGAAATAAGAAATTAAATGGAAGTGATCCCAATAATGAAAATAACATCTCTAGTAACGGAAAGGAAAGAAGACAGAATTTCCATAAGTATGTGAATAACAATGATCAATGTAAACAATAAGGAGATGAAAATGACATGTTTACATATGAATCTCTTCTTTTTGTTTATATAAATTCTTCTATGTTTTTTGAGTATTACTACATTAGATTTGTACATATTGTAATATAAACAAACTTCCCCAAGAAAGAAATAATGATCTAAGCCCCATTCATTCTTTTGTATCAACATGTAAATATGATCTTAAGTGTGAATGCAATTGTAGGATATGCATTGACTAAAGATAGTAAGATAAAAATATGCTATTTTGGTCAGTTCACCTAAAACTATAAAATGAAGTTCAAAGAGCCGGAGCCAGCCACTTTAAAGGAACGGTGTACCCAATGAATGACTGCCCTGATGAAGCCCTTATTGCAAAGCATTATGGGTGAAACATGTGCCGGCTTGTTTGTTTGAAGCTGAAGCTATCCTATGAAAGTCATGGGAATTGAGTACTTACAGTCATAACAGCCCTGCAGTGTGGTAAAAAGAAGAAAAAGCCAAACGCTGTCTTTGAAAATTGCTGCAACGGAAGTGTAAAGGACCTAGAGAGCGGCATGAAGCCGTGGTCTGCTTGTGAGAGAACAACCGGGAATGGATCAACAAGAGCCAAGTGAAGGGAGGGGAGGCTGCAATAAAGGTAATATATTCTCAAAAGTCAAGGGACTGAGAACTTTTCTTTTGAGCCAATTTGCAGAAGGTAACACTCCCTGTCACAATACATGCTTTGTTTTATGTTTCCCTGGTAACTACTATCAGCTAATAACTAACAGCTTTTGCTTGACATTATTACATACGTACACACTGCTGGTGCTAAATGTCTGTGACTGACTGTATCTAATCATCTGTATCAGGGGTAAAGTACTCTTTTTTGTTACACTCTTTTTTGTTAAGACTTTGTAACTCATTTATCTATGAGTCTCCCTAGTGCTATATTGCCCCCCTAGCAGGTGCTTGTTTATTACAAAAATATTTGGCACCTATAGGTACTTACCATTAGTACTACTTACCCACTATCTTGTTACTATTGTATCTAATCAAGAACTGATTGAATCTATATACACATAAGGGGACTGCTCCTCAACTTTGCTTATCTGGACACACTGAAACAAGCATGCTTTGCAACTAATAGTATACCAGTGCTGGCCACTACTTGCCTATAATAAGAATATTTTTGTTTAATGTTCTTGGTTTTAGAACTGGATGAATAAATAGGTGTTTTGCAATATTTAAAGAGTACTATATTCCCTGTCATTAAGAGGAATCTCTTAAAATTTGAGATCCTATTCTTCTCTTTTTTGAATATTATACAAAGATTCTTACAAGACCTTATGCTTGACCATAATTTGACTGACAGTTGGAGAACCAAAAATAGAACTATACGTTCTCTCCAGTTCACCAGACATTTTCCAGAATTTACTATATTTTACTGAGTCAAACTCTCATTCCTTTAATAATAAAATCATGCATTTTGGTCAGATCATGCTAGGGTATGGTAATATGGCACTATTATTAGAATCCTTAACCCAGATAGAAACAGGACCTAGGTCACACTATTCAAGAACGAAATTATTCTCCAGAACTTGCAAGATAATATTATACATTTCATTGATATCAATAGAGAGTCCAAAAATAATTCATTAATACATGGGCTGCATTAAAAGCATATGGAGGATTACTGATTAAAGAAACTAGCATTCAGACCAAACTTTAACATTCAAAAGTAGGCACACTTTGAGTTGAAATTGAACAACTCAGGAAAAAGCTTATTTCTCAGCCTAGCAAATCTATAGATGTCTCCCTTAAAATGAAAAATACAGAATTAAATAAACTACTACACGATAATGCAGCCCGCTCCATTAAGATGATAGACATCCACTACTACATATTCGCAAACCCGACAGGATGTTGGCAAACTAAAATACTTGACCACAATTACCACAATGACCCTGACCAATGACCTACAACATATAGCCAATACTTTTGCTGATTATTACAGTAAACTTTACAACTTACCATGTCCTACCCCTTAACAAAAACATATAGATGAGTTTCTCTAAGACAGCCCACTCCCTAAAATCTAATCTGAAGATTTGAACAACTTAAACACCCCAATAACCTTACAAGAGGTACTAGCAGTTATAAAATATATTAAAATTAATATAGCTCCAGACCCTGATGGATACACAGGCATCTTTTATAAAAACAAAACTACAAGACCTTTTGGCCCCACTACTGATTGAAATTTTAAATTCCCTCCTTCAAGGAACCAAGATGCCAATGGAATTTTTAAGAGCCAGGATTTCGGTCATTCCTAAACCAGGCAAAAATAAACAAAATTGCTCGCCAATATCTCTGATCAATTTAGATATTAACTTTTTACTAAAACACTGGCAAACAGATTGAACCCCTCTTTTGATGAAACTGAATTATTACGATCAGGTAGGTTTTGTGAAAAATAGAGAAGCACCTGATAACACTCACAAAATAATTGATCTTCTTAACTTAGCCTATGTACACAAAGTGCCTTCTCTGCTTCTATAATTGGATGCAGAGAAGGCATTTGATTGAGATTTTCTACACAGCATATTATACAAAGTGGTTATAGAAGGAGCTTTTCACTCAGCAATTTTGGTCTTATACTTTTCACCAACAGCCTAAATTAGACTGACTTGATACCAATCAACAACTTTTCACATACAAAATGGAACTAGGCAAGGGTGTCCATTATCCCCTTTTTTGTTTGCACTTTGTATAGAACCCCTAGCAGCAAAAATTAGAGATTGCCCCCAACATAACCGGTATTCCCATAAATCCAAAATCCATAAAATAGCACTATTTGGCAATGATATTATTCTTACCCTAAATAAACCTATGCTCTCACTACCACCACTCTACTCTTTAATACACCAATTTGGTAAAATATCGGGATATAAAATTACAAAAAGCAAATGAGGAGCTCTAAGCATCCACCTTTCAAACCACACAAAAAAAATTACTGGAGATCAATTTTTCATTTACATGGGTACAGAAATCTCTCAAATACTCAAAAACTCAAAAACTGATGAAAAAATGGACAAAAATTAAAATCTCAGCAGAATGGTGGTTACTAAAATGACTATACTTCCAAAAATATTGTACCTGTTTCGTTCTCTACCGATTACAATCCCTGAATCTGACCTACATAAATTACATATGGATATCTTACACTTTGTATGGAATGGGAAAAAACCTAGGATCAATAAAAAAAAATCAGGATGAGACACAAAGAGGGAGAGGGCTTGGGCATCCCTAATCTTTGGTATGATAAGGTAAAATGCGCTTCTTGGATACAATTAGAATCTGATATTGTTGACTTAGAACATATCTATAAGATTTTATGGAAACCAAAATCTAACAGACCAAAAATAGGTTACAGTTATATTGCTATAGCTCATACTCTTCATTTATAAAATAAACTACGTACTAAATTTTGCTTAGTTAATAATAGATCGGGCATTACGCCCCTTGTCCCCCTTAACTCCCAAATAGATGTCTCAGTTCAATCTAAATGGGCAAATAAAGGTCTCTACCGTATAGCCGACACATTCATATGCAGGAAATGTATCACATTCTCTGAATATTGTGACATGAATACTGATGATTGTCATAGCTGGTTCTACTACCTGCAACTCAGATCAAGAGTGACCAAAGTCCTGGGCCCGTCCCCTATTTCACTACACACACCCTTCAAATCATTATGTTCCTTCAGAAACAGAATGAAAGGTGCAATAGCGATCCTATACCCATCCTTTTATATGACTGAGCGAGAAATTAAAACACAGACCATGACTCGATTTGAGGTCAAACTAGGATGAGATTGGCCAGTTAGGACATGGATAAAAACAATTAGGGAGGACCCTCATGTTCTCATAACGCATCCCTTAAAGAAAATGATCTGAAGTCGCATTCAGGTAGTACTTACACCCTACACGTCTCTACAAATCAAACAGTTTAGACACCAAATTATGCTTTAGAGGTTGCGGTGAAGATGGAACGTACCTTCAATCATGGTGGCACTGTATTAAAAATAAACACATATGGACACAAACCTCTAGACTCTTAAGCACTTTGACAAATAAATTGATATTCTCCCTGAACATGCCCTACTTCACTTCTCGTTAAATGAATTCATACCTAGGCAAAATAAGCTACTACATATTATCTGTACCGCATGTTGGAATTTGTATTGCCAAATACTGGAAAACCGAGTTCCCCATTATAACATAATTGAACGTAAGATGGCTCTCTTTTACCAAATGGAAAGTTTATCTGCTGATTTATTAAACCAAAAAGATTGCTTCTTACTTATATGGGAACCCTGGATCATGTATGCTGAAGAAAGGGAACATAAAAATATCAGGATTAGGGGAGAGAGACAAAAAAATGAGACATTATTGCCATCCAGTAGTGATGATAAAAGAAACATCAAACATGGTTAAAGATTGAGAGGCCGAATTATCAAAGGTCTTGCAGACCTGATCCGACAGTGCAGATCAGGTCCGCAAGACCTCGCTGAATGCGGAGAGCAATACGCTCTCCGTATTCAGCATTGCACCAGCCGCCCCCTACAGACTCTCGGCCCGATCGTGCTCTGAGCAGGCGGACAGGGTTATAGAGCAGCGGTCTTTAGACCGCTGCATCATAACTGCTGTTTCTGGCGAATCTGAAGACTCGCCAGAAACACGGGCCCACAAGCTCCATACGTAGCTTGATAAATAGGCCTCTGAGACTCTTCAAAAAATAATACAAAAACTGTGGTTACTTTGTTGAACTTCTTTATTGACTGTCAAGTTAATATTCCTTTGTAACAATTTTATTGTGCAAATTTTCATATTTCTGTAAAACAACTTTAAAATCCAATAAAAATTATTTCTGGAAAAAAAACAATTCAAATGTTTCTATTTCGAATATTGCATAATTTAAATATTACATTTAAAAAGAGCATTAGAAACACTATTACAAATATATAGAATCAAATTTTTCGAATTCGAATATTGAATAATTCAAATTTATATATTAGAAAAATTTGAATTGAATATTACATTTAAAAAGAGCATTAGAAATACTATTACATTAAACGCATGTTAGAATGTAGTACAAACATTTGAAATTTGAAACGAATGAACAAATCAGTTAAAATGAGTTTCATTTTTCGAATGTTGCAAAATATTCGCTCATTCTTACTGGTTAGTGAGGGCTGGTCTACCATCAAAGTCAGAAAGGCAGGACTGATTGAAGCTGATACATAGAGGGAAGATCAGCTGGAAGGTGCAACTATTTAACATTGCATATGTAGAAAGAAATGAAGATGCCGTACACCTACTGGGCAAGGACAAGATGTTGTTTAATATAATATATATTTACCAAAACTGCAAAAGGCAGCTAAAATAGAATGCAGTAAAAAAAACAAAGCTAGACAACTAGTGGAGATCCAATTAGCCCACTTGATGCAGCAGTGGGGAAGAATATCTGCATGTGGTTATTCTATTTTATTTCATGGGCTTTATAGTCTTCTAGGTAACCCATTATCTAGGTTTTAAATTTTATTTGTCATGGGAGACCAGGATATTACTGTATGTAAAATTGATTATTCAAATAAAATTGAACAGAGAAGTTGGCAGAGGACATTATTTGTATTGTCATCATTTGTATAGTGTTGCCGTATTCCATATTGCTGGGTACAAAAGTAGCGGTATAGGACACATTTGTGGTAAGAAACAAATACATAGCAGACTAAACAAAACAAGTTAGTACAGGAGAAAGAGGTCCCTGCCACAAAGAGCTTACAGTTTACAGGTTGAGGTTGCAGAAACATAAGGTTTGAGGTAGCTTGGCACGTTTGTCAATGGCAGTTCAGGGTATATTATGGTTATGATTAAAAAGAGATAGAGGAGGAGAGATGGCAAGCCTCTCTAAATATGTGGTTTTTCAAATATTAAAAGAAACACATTTCTGGTGTGTATGTATATATATCATACATACATATATCATAAATACACACACATAAAAACAATTTATTTTACCACCATTTTGTGTAATTTAGCTCTGGAAATTGTGTTTTTATATATTTCCCTAATTGACTGCAACAGATCAATGCATAACAATGCACTTTATAGCCAGCTGCTGACTCAAGACCGGATTGGCTCGCCTAAATAAGGCAAGTGGTGGGTGCAGTTTGGCTATTGTAAAACTGTTGCAGCAAACAAGATGTTAATTTGTTTTAAAAACTGTTTAGACTTTGTTGATATGCAAGACAAGAGAAATGCCTTGTGATTACAAGGTGGTCAGTGTTCCTTTTATGCTGTTTATTTTGATGGCAGGTGCACTACTAGTCCTTGTGATAGAAGCTCAATGACTGATCAGTAGAAGTGTGCTGTTGGATGCTTCAGTCGCATTCGAATACGGAAGGCGGCTGCTCGTGGCATTCGGCTCTTCTTCTTGTGAAAGTACAACACACTTAGATCTGGATTTGCACACATCAGAGTGTGTTGAACCTTCACAAGAATAAATGCATCTCTGAAAAGAGCAGAATGCCGCAAGCGGCCTTCTTCTGCATTTGAATGCTACCGAAGCGTCCGACAGCAAACCCCTACTAATCAGGTATCTGTCACAGTTGTATTGGCAGATAGTCACATGCCCCACAAAATTAAGGACCTGCTTATTTTCTAGAACAGGGACACTTTAAATAGTTAAAGAGACACTAAACCCATTTTTTTTTATTTCCTGATTCAGATAGAGCATGCAATTTTAAGCAACTTTCTAATTTACTCCTATTATCATTTTTTTTCATTCTTGTGCAATCTTTCTTTGAAAAAGCAGGAATGTAAGTGTAAGAGCCGGCCCATTTTTGGTTTAGCACCTGGGTACAGCTTGCTGATTGGTGGCTAAATGTAGCAAACCAATCAGCAAGCTCTACCCAGGTGCTGAACCAAAGATGTGCCGGCTCTTAAGCTTACATTCCTGCTTTTTCAAATAAAGATAGAAAGAGAACAAATGTATTATTTTCTGATTTAGATAGAGCATGCAATTGTAAGCAACTTTTTAATTTACTCCTATTATCAATTTTTCTTCATTCTCTTGCTAACTTTATTTGAAAAAACAGGAATCTAAGCTAAGGAGCTGGCCTATTATTTGTTCAGCACCCTGGATAGCGCTTGCTGATTGGTGGGTACATTTAGCCACCAATTAGCAAGCGCAGCCCAGGTTCTGAACCAAAAATGGGCCGGCTCCTTAGCTTAGATTCCTACTTTTTCAAATAAAGATAGCAAGAGAATGAAGAAAAATTGATAATAGGAGTAAATTAGAATGTCGCTTAAAATTGCCTGCTCTATCAGAATCATGAAAGAAAAAAAAATAGGTTTAGTGTCCCTTTAAAGGACCAATAAATACAGTAGAATGCATAATTAAAAAATACATAATAAAAAAAACAACGTGATAACACTTACTTTGAATTTTGAATAAGCAATAGATTTTTTTCTGACAATTTTTTTTTTTCACATTAGCCAATCACAGACTAGTATACGTATACCCAGTGAACTTCTACACATGCTCAGTAGGAGCTGGGGTCTAAAAAAGTGTGTATACAAAAAGAATGTGTAAAATGTGATAAAATCGTGTGTTCTTTCTGAATCATGACAGTTTTATTATGACTTTACTGTCCCTTTAATATACTTTACACATTATATGGCAGTTACAAGAGTTAAAAGATTGAATACTTTTTTTTATAGAAGTTTTTAAAAGAATTACTGTTGTTGTTGGGTCTTGTTATGAGATAAACAGCTATTATGTTATATTTTTGCAATTCATGCAACAGTGATGTTATTTATTAAATATTATGCCCCACTGCTTTTATTGCTATTCCTTTGTGTGTCTCTTTCAATTCATTTGATTTTTATTTATTTTTTGCATCCTATTTTTAATGCGCTGAACATATCCGTCTTCACATTCTCATTTTAAATGAAAGGATGTTTTTCATTTTCATGAGTTTTTCTAAAAATAAACTCTCTTTCAAGGAAACATAAAAAAAAAAACAACAACTCATCTTTCAATCATCTAATTATAAACGATAAATGAATACTTAATAGGTACGGCCAATGAATAATGGAAAATTTAATTTACATGTAAAAAACCAGCAGATGTTCATTTTGGGATTTAATGTTGATTCCTTTCAAGAGATAAGCCAATGTACTCTATCCTGATAAAGAAAAATAAAAAATGCATTATTAATTAAATCAAATTAATTAGGTGACAATCTCTTTGATCCATTTTTAACTTTAAAAGTTTTATTCTGAATTAATTTATTAGTAAGAGGGTCAGCAAATATTTATATTTAAAGAAAAATAATGATACATTTCCAAAATCAGAATATAAAAAGTAATCCAGGGTTAGTACTATAGTCTCAACAACTTTTAACACAGGGACACTTAACTCCAAAACCGCTCTTATTACAAGAAGGCACTCTGCAGAATTTTACATCAAAGCTAATTTATTGTGACATAGGGGCCAAATTATCAAGCTCCGAATGTTTCCGTCTTCAGGCTCGCCAGAAACATTAGTTATATAGTAGCAGTCTAAAGAACACTGCTCCATAACTTGTCTGCTGCCTCTAAGGCTGTGGTCTTCAATCTGCCCGATCCTATACGATTGCGCTGATTGACACCCCCTGCTAGTGGCCGGAAATCTGCAGGGGGTGGCATTTATCGATGTGCGGCGGACATGATATGCTACATCATATCATGTCTGTCCGCACTTTAGTAAATCAGCCCCATAGTGTACACACCACACTCACCTTAATCCTTACAACTAATACCTTCATGCAATCCATCTTCGGTTCCATATGGAGAACAGGAAGTGACATCAACATATTGTTTCAATTTTTTAGCCAGTGGCCAGGGCCGGCCTTAGGGGGGTAGCCGGTATGGCCGCCTAGGGCACCGCACTTAGGGGGGGCCAGCGCTACCATTGCTGAACTTTTTTAACGTTGATTTATTTTAATTTTTTTATGGCTGCATTTCCCCCCCCCCCCTGGAAAGGCAGCCTGCAAGATGCAACATTCTTATTGATTGGAGGATTATTTATGATTCTCTAATCAATCAGCTCCTTGCATAAGAGAGGGGGTGCGACCCGGTCTGCTTGCAATTGTCGGCCCAGTTAAACTCTCCAGTTCAACACTGTCTATCAGCCTAAAACAGCATGTGGGAAGGAACTTTAAGTCCCAATATGCCGCTCCAGTAGAGGCGAGATGCGTTCACCTGGCAGTGTGTGAGTACATTACATGGTGCTGCCGGGGACTGAAATAACCAGCTACCCTTCTTAAGACAGGAACCAAGCTGCAGGATGGGGCTAATCTATCAAACGGGTGAGGCTGCTCTTAATTCCTTTTTTTTTTTTTTTTTTTTTTTAAAGATCTGAAGTGTGATACTGCCGCTGGGAACATATCCAGTGGGAGTATCACATTAAGTGCCGGAGGTATGGATATTTACTGTGCACCCATAAGCAATTATATTGCACAAGCTGACATACAGGGAGTGCAGAATTATTAGGCAAATGAGTATTTTGACCACATCATCCTCTTTATGCATGTTGTCTTACTCCAAGCTGTATAGGCTCGAAAGCCTACTACCAATTAAGCATATTAGGTGATGTGCATCTCTGTAATGAGAAGGGGTGTGGTCTAATGACATCAACACCCTATATCAGGTGTGCATAATTATTAGGCAACTTCCTTTCCTTTGGCAAAATGGGTCAAAAGAAGGACTTGACAGGCTCAGAAAAGTCAAAAATAGTGAGATATCTTGCAGAGGGATGCAGCACTCTTAAAATTGCAAAGCTTCTGAAGCGTGATCATCGAACAATCAAGCGTTTCATTCAAAATAGTCAACAGGGTCGCAAGAAGCGTGTGGAAAAACCAAGGCGCAAAATAACTGCCCATGAACTGAGAAAAGTCAAGCGTGCAGCTGCCAAGATGCCACTTGCCACCAGTTTGGCCATATTTCAGAGCTGCAACATCACTGGAGTGCCCAAAAGCACAAGGTGTGCAATACTCAGAGACATGGCCAAGGTAAGAAAGGATGAAAGAGGACCACCACTGAACAAGACACACAAGCTGAAACGTCAAGACTGGGCCAAGAAATATCTCAAGACTGATTTTTCTAAGGTTTTATGGACTGATGAAATGAGAGTGAGTCTTGATGGGCCAGATGGATGGGCCCGTGGCTGGATTGGTAAAGGGCAGAGAGCTCCAGTCCGACTCGACGCCAGCAAGGTGGAGGTGGAGTACTGGTTTGGGCTGGTATCATCAAAGATGAGCTTGTGGGGCCTTTTCGGGTTGAGGATGGAGTCAAGCTCAACTCCCAGTCCTACTGCCAGTTTCTGGAAGACACCTTCTTCAAGCAGTGGTACAGGAAGAAGTCTGCATCCTTCAAGAAAAACATGATTTTCATGCAGGACAATGCTCCATCACACGCGTCCAAGTACTCCACAGCGTGGCTGGCAAGAAAGGGTATAAAAGAAGAAAATCTAATGACATGGCCTCCTTTTTCACCTGATCTGAACCCCATTGAGAACCTGTGGTCCATCATCAAATGTGAGATTTACAAGGAGGGAAAACAGTACACCTCTCTGAACAGTGTCTGGGAGGCTGTGGTTGCTGCTGCATGCAATGTTGATGGTGAACAGATCAAAACACTGACAGAATCCTTGGATGGCAGGCTTTTGAGTGTCCTTGCAAAGAAAGGTGGCTATATTGGTCACTGATTTGTTTTTGTTTTGTTTTTGAATGTCAGAAATGTATATTTGTGAATGTTGAGATGTTATATTGGTTTCACTCTTAAAAATAAATAATTGAAATGGGTATATATTTGTTTTTTGTTAAGTTGCCTAATAATTATGCACAGTAATAGTCACCTGCACACACAGATATCTCCCTAAAATAGCTATAACTAAAAACAAACTAAAAACTACTTTCAAAACTAATCAGCTTTGATATTAATGAGTTTTTTGGGTTCATTGAGAACATGGTTGTTGTTCAATAATAAAATTAATCCTCAAAAATACAACTTGCCTAATAATACTGCACTCCCTGTATGTAAAGAACTTTGTTTAAAAGTGTATTGTACATTGAATTAAGATCTGCTGCCAGCTCTATATAAGGAATGTCTAAAATACTTGTGTCAAATTTAGATCATCATACACTGAGCACCTATTCTGGACATCTTTTACAGATTATAAAACCATTTGCATAATAACTACATTTTATATATATATATATATATATATATATATATATATATATATATATATATATATATATATATATATATATATATATATATATATATATATCTCCGGATACAAAGAGCATGTAAGTGAGTGCTGGGTTTTCTCTGTGTGTTGTATTAATTTGTTTTGTAATTTTCCCTATGGTTCTTGCACCCAGACCTGACTGGGGTTAACTGCCTGTGACTCTGGGAACAGCACAGCTTCCTGTGAGTGCCAGTGGCACCCAGGGCTGAGCATGTTGCAGGGTAATGGGATGTGTACCCGGTCCAGTATGAGAGTGTAGTTCCCTTCCGTGTTTTGTATATGTCTAGGGTGATTACATATTCCTGTGCACCCTTCCCTTGTTCCCAGTTTGTTTGGATTTTAAAGCTTGCATTGTGTGGCTGTTTTAGGGTCCCAGGTATTGGAAAGGACCTTGACGAGGTACCTGGGCTTGTCCCATTTGGCCATATGGGGTAACTAACCTTTCCATTTTTGCTTTTAAATCTTAGCTGAGAGCGTGTAAGGGAGTGTTGGGTTTTCTCTGTGTGTTGTATTAATTTGTTTTGTAATTTTCCCAAAGAAGAACGGGCGCTTGTAGTCCCGAAATGTCACATTAATAACAGCTGACCTAACTCCAGTGAGTGCTTAATTTCTTATCTTTTATACAATCTTTCTAATAGCACCCTGGCACAGCTGTTGTGTGGTGAGATTGCACACATTACCCAGTCCTATATATATATATATATATATATATATATATATATATATATATATATATATATATGTATATATATACAACAGTCCGATGCTCATCGCCCCGTACTTGGTGCGCGTCTTTTTGCCGGCTTTTTTATAAATATGGAGAGCGTATTCAGGTCCACGGCCACGATGTTAGGCGAGCGGAATTGTGCAGACGAATGCAGCATAGTTGAGGCTTTGAAAATGTTGACTTTACTGTCCCTTTAAGTCAACATAATTCTTAAACATTCAAATTTTTAAAATGTTTCACATTTGGTAATACTAGTTGTAAAGGGTATTCTGACATTTTATGCCTAGTAGAGGAATGCTATTTGCAGGTCATTTACTTTAATGGGAGATGAAAAGAACCTTCCGCTCTCATAATTTGGGTTTGTGCAAAACAAAATTATGACAGCTTTGTATACTACCTAATACCCTTTTAAAAAAAAGCCTAATCTATAATAAGCTACAAAAGGTCCTTAAAAGGGCCTTTTGGGGGCACTTAAAATGGCCTTTTGTAGGGCAGTGCCCTAAAATAAACAGCTCTTTTGATACAAAAAACAAACACCCCATAACAGTATACAAACCCCCACCCCCCAAACTACCAAGTGCCCTTAAAATGGCCTTTTGGGGGCCCTTAAAGGGGCCTTTTGTAGGGCATTGCCCTAAGTTAAACACCTCTTTTGCTACAAAAAACAAACAAACGCCCCCTAACACTATACAAACCCCCATCCCCCAAACTGCCAAGGGCCCTTAAAGGGCCTTTTGTAGGGCATTGCCCTAAGTTAAACAGCTCTTTTTCTACAAAAAAAACAAACACCCCCTAAAAAAATACATTACACAAAATAACAAACAAATTATCAAAAATAATAAAAATGATTCGTATTCTAATACCCATTAAAAAAAAATACACCCCAAAATAAAAAAACTAATTTAGAAAAAACTACTAATGGCCCTTAAAAGGGCCTTTTATAGGGCATTGCCCTAAAGAAATCAGCTCTGTTTATGAAAAAAAAAATTACAAACAAAACAAATCCAATAGGATTTAAGCAGCTCTAATTCTATTGGCTGATTCATCATCCTCTAGAATTAGAGCTGCTTAAATACTATTGGCTGATTTGAACAGCCAATATGATTTTAGAAGCTCTAATTCCTATTGGCTGATTTAAATCTTTCAGCCAATAGGAATGCAAGGGACGCCAGATTCAGTGTACGGTGGCGGCTGTACGAAGTGGATGCTCCACATCGGATGTCTTCAGGATGGACCCGCTCCGCGCCACCGGGATCAAGATAGAAGATGCCGCCTGGATGAAGATTGAAGAGGCCGTCTGGATGAAGACTTCTCCCCGCATGGATGAGGATTTTGCCGCCGGGATGAAGATTCAAGAGGCAGCATGGATGAAGACTTCTCGCCGCCTGGATGAGGACTGCTCCGCCGGGATGAAGATTATTCAAGTGGGACTTCAAAAACTGTAAGTGGATCTTTGGGGGTTAGTGATAGATTTGTGTAAGAGTTTTTTGGGTGGGTTTTTATTTCAGATTAGGGTTTGGGCATGTAAAAGAGCTAAATGCCCTTTTATGGGCAATGCCCATCAAAATGCCCTTTTAAGGGCAATGGGTAGCTTAGGTTTTTGTTAGAGTTAGGTTTTTTATTTTGGGGGGTTGGTTGGGTGGTGGGTTTTACTGTTGGGGAGTCTATGTATTTTTTTTATAGCTAAAGTTATTAAGCCCTACAGGTGGTGGTGTAGGGCTAAATAACTTTAGTATAGTGGGGCCGATGTGGGAGGATGGTAGATTAGGGGTTAATTATATTTAAATAGTGTTTGCGATGCGGGAGGGCGGCGGTTTAGGGGTTAATCAGTTTATTATAGTGGTGATGATGTTGGGGAGTGGCAAAATAGGGTTTAATAAAACAATTTAGTGACGCCCATGTCGGATGCGGCCGATTAGGGGTTAATAAGTTTAAAAATGCATCCATATGTGAGTATTACCAACAATCTAACTATCTGACCCCTGATCAATCAGGTTTTCGCCCGAATCACTCCACTAAAACTGCCCTCCTAAAAGTTTGCAACAACATCCAAACTGGCATGGAACAAAGGAGAAACTGGAGCAATTTTCCTTGATTTTGCAAAGGCCTTTGACACAGTAGACCACGACATACTACTGCTCAAACTAAAAAATCAGGTATTGGTGACTGTCCACTAACCTGGTTTCGATCATATGTATCGGATCAGTCACAATATGTCTCCATTTCTGACAGAGACTCCCTCCATCTCCCAGTCACGTGTGGTGTTCCCCAAGGTTCTATTCTCGGACCCCTACTATTCACATTATTTATACATGATCTGCCAAATGTCTGCAAATCCTCAACTGTACACATGTACACAGACGATACTCTATGCAAACAAATCCGATCTGCCGCAGCTTGAGGCAATGCTCCAAGACCATTGAACCAACAGAGAGGAAGAGACCTCTCTAAGAGACTGCACGTACAGCACTCTGTGCCTGGACTTATAGTGGAGAAATTGGGAATTTAAAATATAACTTTTATTAAATATATTAAAATAAAACACTCAATTAAAAACAACCTAATAGTGGTAGGCCACTTCCTTAATCCTCTGTAAGCCTTTGAAATGTATAAGGTGCTTGGAAGGAAGTTGTTTAGGTAGGGAGTTATAAGTGAGACCTCTTAATTCAGTAGTATTACTGATAATAAAGGGTTAATCTTTATGTGTCAAATTCACATATATTTGGCTATTTAAATAAGTTGTTGATTTGTGCTTGTTGGATTTAGGTAAATGTGAGTGATGTTCAGTGACCTCAGAAATATACCTACAAAGTACAGTTGTAAAATACCCTCTGTATGATAAATAACACTTCTGTTAAATCTTATTGTGGAGTATAGTTGATATAGATATTCAGAATAGATGTGGTTTCATGTGACAGAATATGAAACTGTATTGTTCTGGTTATGTCTTGAAACATTCAAATGGCTATTATATATCTCATTAGATCAACTTATTTCCACAGTTTTGTAGGTTTATTATCACCATAAATTGTTACAAACTCACTGAGGTTTTATATACAGTGTAAGTAAAGAAGTATAATTTAGATTTATTTGTACTAGCCAGTTGTACGTCTATTATACCAGTTGTCTTGTGTTGGCATTGGGATTGTTACCCTATTGTCTTAGCGTCACTATCCCCTATATATAATTCTTGTAGTTGTGTTATTCTTATATAGGGGTTATATGTGTACCTTTCATTAGATCAAATCCAAATGCTAATACTGTGTACTTATGAATAGCTTAGTACACTTCTTGCACCTAATGTCTCAGTCAGTATGAGTATGCTGAATATTTGTAGCTATTAGATTAATAAGCTACATCACCTGTTACATTTGGCTGTTTGTTTTTCAGTAATAGAGGAACAAACTTGTCTTGTAAAAATGTAGCCGCAATATTATGCCACTGTTTGCGATATTATCTTATGTTTGCCCCTCTTACTGTAATATTTTTTGTATCTTGTGTTCTCTCATATAGTAATTTGATCTTTTCGTGTGATTCAGTGTCACACTAGAAATGCAGTATTATGCTTTGTGTACATTACTTTAGAACCGGATACTTGTTTTCCTGTGATTCAGTGTCACACTAGAAATGCAGTATTGTGCTTTGTGTACATTACTTTAGAACCGGATACTTGTTTTCCTGTGATTCAGTGTCACACTAGAAATGCAGTATTGTGCTTTGTGTACATTACTTTAGAACCGGATACTTGTTTTCCTGTGATTCAGTGTCACACTAGAAATGCAGTATTGTGCTTTGTGTACATTACTTTAGAACCGGATACTTGTTTTCCTGTGATTCAGTGTCACACTAGAAATGCAGTATTGTGCTTTGTGTACATTACTTTAGAACCAAGAACTACAAGAATTCATCACTATACTGAACAACAACAAGATTAATATCAAGTTAACTCATGAAGCGAGTCAAGAAAGTATCAACTTTTTAGACCTGACTATAATCAAGGATGTGGAAGGAAACATAAAAACTGATTTGTTTAGGAAAGTAACGGCAACTAACAGTTTACTCCACAAACGGAGACATTAGGTGCAAGAAGTGTACTAAGCTATTCATAAGTACACAGTATTAGCATTTGGATTTGATCTAATGAAAGGTACACATATAACCCCTATATAAGAATAACACAACTACAAGAATTATATATAGGGGATAGCAGTGACGTGCAGTGATAGGAGGCAGGGGAGGCTCTGCCTACCCTGTCAAATCAGAGAAAAGAAAGTTTTTATTTCAGATTATTAATTAAAAAATATATATATATTTTACTATTTACTCCATTTTTTGGGCCACGCCCCCCTAGGTATGCCCCCCCATGCTGCTGTGATTACAATTCCA